>NC_136267.1:46334555-46669619 GCF_964187855.1 Myxine glutinosa
CACTTGTGTTAGTGTTGAAAAACCACTTTCGCACTTGTGTTAGTGTTGAAAAACACTTTTCGCACTTGTGTTAGTGTTGAAAAACCACTTTTCGCACTTGTGTTGGTGCAGGAAACCACTTTTGCACTTGTATTAGTGAGGAAAAAACACTTTTTGCACTTGTGAATAGTGTTGAAAAACCACTTTTCACACTTGTGTTAGTGTTGAAAAACCACTTTTCGCACTTGTGTTGGTGCAGGAAACCACTTTTGCACTTGTATTAGTGTGGAAAAACCACTTTTGCACTTGTATTAGTGTGGAAAAAACCACTTTTCGCACTTGTGTTGGTGCAGGAAACCACTTTTGCACTTGTTTAGTGTGGAAAAACTACTTTTCGCACTTGTGTTAGTGTTGAAAAACACTTTTCGCACTTGTGTTAGTGTTGAAAAAACCACTTTTCGCACTTGTGTTAGTGTTGAAAAACCACTTTTCGCACTTGTGTTGGTGTTGAAAAACCACTTTTCGCACTTGTGTTAGTGTTGAAAAACCACTTTTCGCACTTGTGTTGGTGCAGGAAACCACTTTTGCACTTGTATTAGTGTGGAAAAAACACTTTTTGCACTTGTGATATTGTTGAAAAACCACTTTTCGCACTTGTGTTAGTGTTGAAAAACCACTTTTCGCACTTGTGTTAGTGTTGAAAAACCACTTTTCGCACTTGTGTTAGTGTTGAAAAAACCACTTTTCGCACTTGTGTTAGTGTTGAAAAACCACTTTTCGCACTTGTGTTAGTGTTGAAAAACCACTTTTCGCACTTGTGTTGGTGCAGGAAACCACTTTTGCACTTGTTTAGTGTGGAAAAACTACTTTTTGCACTTGTGTTAGTGTTGAAAAACCACTTTTCGCACTTGTGTTAGTGTTGAAAAACCACTTTTCGCACTTGTGTTAGTGTTGAAAAACCACTTTTCGCACTTGTGTTAGTGTTGAAAAACCACTTTTCGCACTTGTGTTAGTGTTGAAAAACCACTTTTCGCACTTGTGTTGGTGCAGGAAACCACTTTTGCACTTGTATTAGTGTGGAAAAAAACACTTTTTGCACTTGTGATAGTGTTGAAAAACCACTTTTCGCACTTGTGTTAGTGTTGAAAAACCACTTTTTGCACTTGTGTTAGTGTTGAAAAAACCACTTTTCGCACTTGTGGTTAGTGTTGAAAAACCACTTTTCGCACTTGTGTTGGTGCAGGAAACCACTTTTGCACTTGTTTAGTGTGGAAAAACTACTTTTCGCACTTGTGTTAGTGTTGAAAAATCACTTTTCGCACTTGTGTTAGTGTTGAAAAACCACTTTTCGCACTTGTGTTAGTGTTGAAAAACCACTTTTCGCACTTGTGTTGGTGTTGAAAAACCACTTTTCGCACTTGTGTTAGTGTTGAAAAACACTTTTCGCACTTGTGTTGGTGCAGGAAACCACTTTTGCACTTGTATTAGTGTGGAAAAAACACTTTTTGCACTTGTGATAGTGTTGAAAAACCACTTTTCGCACTTGTGTTAGTGTTGAAAAACCACTTTTCGCACTTGTGTTAGTGTTGAAACCACTTTTCGCACTTGTGTTAGTGTTGAAAAACCACTTTTCGCACTTGTGTTAGTGTTGAAAAACCACTTTTCGCACTTGTGTTACGTGTTGAAAAACCACTTTTCGCACTTGTGTTGGTGCAGGAAACCACTTTTGCACTTGTATTAGTGTGGAAAAAACACTTTTTTGCACTTGTGATAGTGTTGAAAAACCACTTTTCACACTTGTGTTAGTGTTGAAAAACCACTTTTCGCACTTGTGTTGGTGCAGGAAACCACTTTTGCACTTGTATTAGTGTGGAAAAACTACTTTTCGCACTTGTGTTAGTGTTGAAAAACCACTTTTCGCACTTGTGTTAGTGTTGAAAAACCACTTTTCGCACTTGTGTTAGTGTTGAAAAACGGACTTTTCGCACTTGTGTTAGTGTTGAAAACCACTTTTCGCACTTGTGTTGGTGCAGGAAACCACTTTTGCACTTGTATTAGTGTGGAAAAACCACTTTTCACACTTGTGTTAGTGTTGAAAAACCACTTTTCGTACTTGTGTTAGTGTTGAAAAACCACTTTTCGCACTTGTGTTAGTGTTGAAAAACCACTTTTCGCACTTGTGTTAGTGTTGAAAAACCACTTTTCGCACTTGTGTTGGTGCAGGAAACCACTTTTGCACTTGTATTAGTGTGGAAAAACCACTTTTCGCACTTGTGTTAGTGTTGAAAAACCACTTTTCGCACTTGTGTTAGTGTTGAAAAACCACTTTTCGCACTTGTGTTGGTGCAGGAAACCACTTTTGCACTTGTATTAGAGTGGAAAAAACCACTTTTCGCACTTGTGTTAGTGTTGAAAAATCACTTTTCGCACTTGTGTTAGTGTTGAAAAAACCACTTTTCGCACTTGTGTTAGTGTTGAAAAACCACTTTTCGCACCTGTGTTGGTGCAGGAAACCACTTTTGCACTTGTATTAGTGTGGAAAAACCACTTTTCGCACTTGTGTTAGTGTTGAAAAACCACTTTTCGCACTTGTGTTAGTGTTGAAAAACCACTTTTCGCACTTGTGTTGGTGCAGGAAACCACTTTTGCACTTGTATTAGAGTGGAAAAACACTTTTCGCACTTGTGTTAGTGTTGAAAAATCACTTTTCGCACTTGTGTTAGTGTTGAAAAACCACTTTTCGCACTTGTGTTAGTGTTGAAAAACCACTTTTCGCACTTGTGTTGGTGCAGGAAACCACTTTTGGCACTTGTATTAGTGTGGAAAAAACACTTTTCGCACTTGTGTTAGTGTTGACAAACCACTTTTCGCACTTGTGTTAGTGTTGAAAAACCACTTTTCGCACTTGTGTGTGGTGCAGGAAACCACTTTTGCACTTGTTTAGTGTGGAAAAACTACTTTTCGCACTTGTGTTAGTGTTGAAAAACCACTTTTCCGCACTTGTGTTAGGGTTGAAAAACCACTTTTCGCACTTGTGTTAGTGTTGAAAAACCACTTTTCGCACTGTGTTAGTGTTAAAAAACCACTTTTTCGCACTTGTGTTAGTGTTGAAAGACCATTTCCGCACTTGTGTTAGTGTGGAAAAACCACTTTTGCACTTGTATTAGTGTGGGAAAAACCACTTTTCGCACTTGTGTTGGTGCAGGGAAACCACTTTTGCACTTGTTTAGTGTGGAAAAACTACTTTTCGCACTTGTGTTAGTGTTGAAAATCCACTTTTCGCACTTGTGTTAGTGTTGAAAAACCACTTTTCGCACTTGTGTTAGTGTTGAAAACCACTTTTCGCACTTGTGTTGGTGTTGAAAAGAACCACTTTTCGCACTTGTGTTAGTGTTGAAAAACCACTTTCGCACTTGTGTTGGTGCAGGAAACCACTTTTGCACTTGTATTAGTGTGGAAAAAACACTTTTTGCACTTGTGATAGTGTTGAAAACCACTTTTCGCACTTGTGTTAGTGTTGAAAAACCACTTTTCGCACTTGTGTTAGTGTTGAAAAACCACTTTTCGCACTTGTGTTAGTGTTGAAAAACCACTTTTCGCACTTGTGTTAGTGTTGAAAAACCACTTTTCGCACTTGTGTTAGTGTTGAAAAACCACTTTTCGCACTTGTGTTGGTGCAGGAAACCACTTTTGCACTTGTATTAGTGTGGAAAAAACACTTTTTGCACTTGTGATAGTGTTGAAAAACCACTTTTCACACTTGTGTTAGTGTTGAAAAACCACTTTTCGCACTTGTGTTGGTGCAGGAAACCACTTTTGCACTTGTATTAGTGTGGAAAAACCACTTTTCGCACTTGTGTTAGTGTTGAAAAACCACTTTTCGCACTTGTGTTAGTGTTGAAAAACCACTTTTCGCACTTGTGTTAGTGTTGAAAAACGACTTTTCGCACTTGTGTTAGTGTTGAAAAACCACTTTTCGCACTTGTGTTGGTGCAGGAAACCACTTTTGCACTTGTATTAGTGTGGAAAAACCACTTTTCACACTTGTGTTAGTGTTGAAAAACCACTTTTCGTTCTTGTGTTAGTGTTGAAAAACCACTTTTCGCACTTGTGTTAGTGTTGAAAAACCACTTTTCGCACTTGTGTTAGTGTTGAAAAACCACTTTTCGCACTTGTGTTGGTGCAGGAAACCACTTTTGCACTTGTATTAGTGTGGAAAAACCACTTTTCGCACTTGTGTTAGTGTTGAAAAACCACTTTTCGCACTTGTGTTAGTGTTGAAAAACCACTTTTCGCACTTGTGTTGGTGCAGGAAACCACTTTTGCACTTGTATTAGAGTGGAAAAACCACTTTTCGCACTTGTGTTAGTGTTGAAAAATCACTTTTCGCACTTGTGTTAGTGTTGAAAAACCACTTTTCGCACTTGTGTTAGTGTTGAAAAACCACTTTTCGCACCTGTGTTGGTGCAGGAAACCACTTTTGCACTTGTATTAGTGTGGAAAAACCACTTTTCGCACTTGTGTTAGTGTTGAAAAACCACTTTTCGCACTTGTGTTAGTGTTGAAAAACCACTTTTCGCACTTGTGTTGGTGCAGGAAACCACTTTTGCACTTGTATTAGAGTGGAAAAACCACTTTTCGCACTTATGTTAGTGTTGAAAAATCACTTTTCGCACTTGTGTTAGTGTTGAAAAACCACTTTTCGCACTTGTGTTGGTGCAGGAAACCACTTTTGCACTTGTATTAGTGTGGAAAAACCACTTTTCGCAATTGTGTTAGTGTTGAAAAAACACTTTTCGCACTTGTGTTAGTGTTGAAAAACCACTTTTCGCACTTGTGTTAGTGTTGAAAAACCACTTTTCGCACTTGTGTTGGTGCAGGAAACCACTTTTGCACTTGTATTAGTGTGGAAAAACCACTTTTCGCACTTGTGTTAGTGTTGAAAAACCACTTTTCGCACTTGTGTTAGTGTTGAAAAACCACTTTTCGCACTTGTGTTGGTGCAGGAAACCACTTTTGCACTTGTATTAGTGTGGAAAAACCACTTTTCGCACTTGTGTTAGTGTTGAAAAATCACTTTTCGCACTTGTGTTAGTGTTGAAAAACCACTTTTCGCACTTGTGTTAGTGTTGAAAAACCACTTTTCGCACTTGTGTTGGTGCAGGAAACCACTTTTGCACTTGTATTAGTGTGGAAAAAACACTTTTCGCACTTGTGTTAGTGTTGACAAACCACTTTTTGCACTTGTGTTAGTGTTGAAAAACCACTTTTCGCACTTGTGTTGGTGCAGGAAACCACTTTTGCACTTGTATTAGTGTGGAAAAACCACTTTTCGCACTTGTGTTGGTGCAGGAAACCACTTTTGCACTTGTTTAGTGTGGAAAAACTACTTTTCGCACTTGTGTTAGTGTTGAAAAACCACTTTTCGCACTTGTGTTAGTGTTGAAAAACCACTTTTCGCACTTGTGTTAGTGTTGAAAAACCACTTTTCGCACTTGTGTTGGTGTTGAAAAACCACTTTTCGCACTTGTGTTAGTGTTGAAAAACCACTTTTCGCACTTGTGTTGGTGCAGGAAACCACTTTTGCACTTGTATTAGAGTGGAAAAAACACTTTTTGCACTTGTGATATTGTTGAAAAACCACTTTTCGCACTTGTGTTAGTGTTGAAAAACCACTTTTCGCACTTGTGTTAGTGTTGAAAAACCACTTTTCGCACTTGTGTTAGTGTTGAAAAACCACTTTTCGCACTTGTGTTAGTGTTGAAAAACCACTTTTCGCACTTGTGTTAGTGTTGAAAAACCACTTTTCGCACTTGTGTTGGTGCAGGAAACCACTTTTGCACTTGTATTAGTGAGGAAAAAACACTTTTTGCACTTGTGATAGTGTTGAAAAACCACTTTTCACACTTGTGTTAGTGTTGAAAAACCACTTTTCGCACTTGTGTTGGTGCAGGAAACCACTTTTGCACTTGTATTAGTGTGGAAAAACCACTTTTGCACTTGTATTAGTGTGGAAAAACCACTTTTCGCACTTGTGTTGGTGCAGGAAACCACTTTTGCACTTGTTTAGTGTGGAAAAACTACTTTTCGCACTTGTGTTAGTGTTGAAAAACCACTTTTCGCACTTGTGTTAGTGTTGAAAAACCACTTTTCGCACTTGTGTTAGTGTTGAAAAACCACTTTTCGCACTTGTGTTGGTGTTGAAAAACCACTTTTCGCACTTGTGTTAGTGTTGAAAAACCACTTTTCGCACTTGTGTTGGTGCAGGAAACCACTTTTGCACTTGTATTAGTGTGGAAAAAACACTTTTTGCACTTGTGATAGTGTTGAAAAACCACTTTTCGCACTTGTGTTAGTGTTGAAAAACCACTTTTCGCACTTGTATTAGTGTGGAAAAACCACTTTTCGCACTTGTGTTAGTGTTGAAAAACCACTTTTCGCACTTGTGTTAGTGTTGAAAAACCACTTTTCGCACTTGTGTTGGTGCAGGAAACCACTTTTGCACTTGTATTAGAGTGGAAAAACCACTTTTCGCACTTGTGTTAGTGTTGAAAAATCACTTTTCGCACTTGTGTTAGTGTTGAAAAACCACTTTTCGCACTTGTGTTAGTGTTGAAAAACCACTTTTCGCACTTGTGTTGGTGCAGGAAACCACTTTTGCACTTGTATTAGTGTGGAAAAAACACTTTTCGCACTTGTGTTAGTGTTGACAAACCACTTTTCGCACTTGTGTTAGTGTTGAAAAACCACTTTTCGCACTTGTGTTGGTGCAGGAAACCACTTTTGCACTTGTTTAGTGTGGAAAAACTACTTTTTGCACTTGTGTTAGTGTTGAAAAACCACTTTTCGCACTTGTGTTAGGGTTGAAAAACCACTTTTCGCACTTGTGTTAGTGTTGAAAAACCACTTTTCGCACTTGTGTTAGTGTTAAAAAACCACTTTTCGCACTTGTGTTAGTGTTGAAAGACCATTTCCGCACTTGTGTTAGTGTTGAAAAACCGCTTTTCGCACTTGTGTTAGTGTTTAAAAACCACTTTTCGCATTTGTGTTGTTGCAGGAAACCACTTTTGCACTTGTATTAGTGTGGAAAAACCACTTTTCGCACTTGTGTTAGTGTTGAAAAACCACTTTTCGCACTTGTGTTAGTGTTGAAAAACCACTTTTCGCACTTGTGTTGGTGCAGGAAACCACTTTTGCATTTGTATTAGTGTGGCAAAACCACTTTTCGCACTTGTGTTAGTGTTGAAAAACCACTTTTCGCACTTGTGATAGTGTTGAAAAACCACTTTTCGCACTTGTGTTAGTGTTGAAAAATCACTTTTCGCACTTGTGTTGGTGCAGGAAACCACTTTTGCACTTGTATTAGTGTGGAAAAACCACTTTTCGCACTTGTGTTAGTGTTGAAAAACCACTTTTCGCACATGTGTTAGTGTTGAAAAACCACTTTTCGCACTTGTGTTAGTGTTGAAAAACCACTTTTCGCACTTGTGTTGGTGAAGGAATTCACTTTTGCACTTGTATTAGTGTGGAAAAACCACTTTTCGCACTTGTGTTAGTGTTGAAAAACCACTTTTCGCACTTGTGTTAGTGTTGAAAAACCACTTTTCGCACTTGTGTTGGTGCAGGAAACCACTTTTGCACTTGTATTAGTGTGGAAAAACCACTTTTCGCACTTGTGTTAGTGTTGAAAAACCACTTTTCGCACTTGTGTTAGTGTTGAAAAATCACTTTTCGCACTTGTGTTGGTGCAGGAAACCACTTTTGCACTTGTATTAGTGTGGAAAAACCACTTTTCGCAATTGTGTTAGTGTTGAAAAACCACTTTTCGCACTTGTGTTAGTGTTGAAAAACCACTTTTCGCACTTGTGTTAGTGTTGAAAAACCACTTTTCGCACTTGTGTTGGTGCAGGAAACCACTTTTGCACTTGTATTAGTGTGGAAAAACCACTTTTCGCACTTGTGTTAGTGTTGAAAAACCACTTTTCGCACTTGTGTTAGTGTTGAAAAACCACTTTTCGCACTTGTGTTGGTGCAGGAAACCACTTTTGCACTTGTATTAGTGTGGAAAAACCACTTTTCGCACTTGTGTTAGTGTTGAAAAATCACTTTTCGCACTTGTGTTAGTGTTGAAAAACCACTTTTCGCACTTGTGTTAGTGTTGAAAAACCACTTTTCGCACTTATGTTGGTGCAGGAAACCACTTTTGCACCTGTATTAGTGTGGAAAAAACACTTTTCGCACTTGTGTTAGTGTTGACAAACCACTTTTTGCACTTGTGTTAGTGTTGAAAAACCACTTTTCGCACTTGTGTTGGTGCAGGAAACCACTTTTGCACTTGTATTAGTGTGGAAAAACCACTTTTCGCACTTGTGTTGGTGCAGGAAACCACTTTTGCACTTGTTTAGTGTGGAAAAACTACTTTTCGCACTTGTGTTAGTGTTGAAAAACCACTTTTCGCACTTGTGTTAGTGTTGAAAAACCACTTTTCGCACTTGTGTTAGTGTTGAAAAACCACTTTTCGCACTTGTGTTGGTGTTGAAAAACCACTTTTCGCACTTGTGTTAGTGTTGAAAAACCACTTTTCGCACTTGTGTTGGTGCAGGAAACCACTTTTGCACTTGTATTAGAGTGGAAAAAACACTTTTTGCACTTGTGATATTGTTGAAAAACCACTTTTCGCACTTGTGTTAGTGTTGAAAAACCACTTTTCGCACTTGTGTTAGTGTTGAAAAACCACTTTTCGCACTTGTGTTAGTGTTGAAAAACCACTTTTCGCACTTGTGTTAGTGTTGAAAAACCACTTTTCGCACTTGTGTTAGTGTTGAAAAACCACTTTTCGCACTTGTGTTGGTGCAGGAAACCACTTTTGCACTTGTATTAGTGTGGAAAAAACACTTTTTGCACTTGTGATAGTGTTGAAAAACCACTTTTCGCACTTGTGTTAGTGTTGAAAAACCACTTTTCGCACTTGTGTTAGTGTTGAAAAACCACTTTTCGCACTTGTGTTAGTGTTGAAAAACCACTTTTCGCACTTGTGTTAGTGTTGAAAAACCACTTTTCGCACTTGTGTTAGTGTTGAAAAACCACTTTTCGCACTTGTGTTGGTGCAGGAAACCACTTTTGCACTTGTATTAGTGTGGAAAAAACACTTTTTGCACTTGTGATAGTGTTGAAAAACCACTTTTCACACTTGTGTTAGTGTTGAAAAACCACTTTTCGCACTTGTGTTGGTGCAGGAAACCACTTTTGCACTTGTATTAGTGTGGAAAAACCACTTTTCGCACTTGTGTTAGTGTTGAAAAACCACTTTTCGCACTTGTGTTAGTGTTGAAAAACCACTTTTCGCACTTGTGTTAGTGTTGAAAAACGACTTTTCGCACTTGTGTTAGTGTTGAAAAACCACTTTTCGCACTTGTGTTGGTGCAGGAAACCACTTTTGCACTTGTATTAGTGTGGAAAAACCACTTTTCACACTTGTGTTAGTGTTGAAAAACCACTTTTCGTTCTTGTGTTAGTGTTGAAAAACCACTTTTCGCACTTGTGTTAGTGTTGAAAAACCACTTTTCGCACTTGTGTTAGTGTTGAAAAACCACTTTTCGCACTTGTGTTGGTGCAGGAAACCACTTTTGCACTTGTATTAGTGTGGAAAAACCACTTTTCGCACTTGTGTTAGTGTTGAAAAACCACTTTTCGCACTTGTGTTAGTGTTGAAAAACCACTTTTCGCACTTGTGTTGGTGCAGGAAACCACTTTTGCACTTGTATTAGAGTGGAAAAACCACTTTTCGCACTTGTGTTAGTGTTGAAAAATCACTTTTCGCACTTGTGTTAGTGTTGAAAAACCACTTTTCGCACTTGTGTTAGTGTTGAAAAACCACTTTTCGCACCTGTGTTGGTGCAGGAAACCACTTTTGCACTTGTATTAGTGTGGAAAAACCACTTTTCGCACTTGTGTTAGTGTTGAAAAACCACTTTTCGCACTTGTGTTAGTGTTGAAAAACCACTTTTCGCACTTGTGTTGGTGCAGGAAACCACTTTTGCACTTGTATTAGAGTGGAAAAACCACTTTTCGCACTTATGTTAGTGTTGAAAAATCACTTTTCGCACTTGTGTTAGTGTTGAAAAACCACTTTTCGCACTTGTGTTGGTGCAGGAAACCACTTTTGCACTTGTATTAGTGTGGAAAAACCACTTTTCGCAATTGTGTTAGTGTTGAAAAAACACTTTTCGCACTTGTGTTAGTGTTGAAAAACCACTTTTCGCACTTGTGTTAGTGTTGAAAAACCACTTTTCGCACTTGTGTTGGTGCAGGAAACCACTTTTGCACTTGTATTAGTGTGGAAAAACCACTTTTCGCACTTGTGTTAGTGTTGAAAAACCACTTTTCGCACTTGTGTTAGTGTTGAAAAACCACTTTTCGCACTTGTGTTGGTGCAGGAAACCACTTTTGCACTTGTATTAGTGTGGAAAAACCACTTTTCGCACTTGTGTTAGTGTTGAAAAATCACTTTTCGCACTTGTGTTAGTGTTGAAAAACCACTTTTCGCACTTGTGTTAGTGTTGAAAAACCACTTTTCGCACTTGTGTTGGTGCAGGAAACCACTTTTGCACTTGTATTAGTGTGGAAAAAACACTTTTCGCACTTGTGTTAGTGTTGACAAACCACTTTTTGCACTTGTGTTAGTGTTGAAAAACCACTTTTCGCACTTGTGTTGGTGCAGGAAACCACTTTTGCACTTGTATTAGTGTGGAAAAACCACTTTTCGCACTTGTGTTGGTGCAGGAAACCACTTTTGCACTTGTTTAGTGTGGAAAAACTACTTTTCGCACTTGTGTTAGTGTTGAAAAACCACTTTTCGCACTTGTGTTAGTGTTGAAAAACCACTTTTCGCACTTGTGTTAGTGTTGAAAAACCACTTTTCGCACTTGTGTTGGTGTTGAAAAACCACTTTTCGCACTTGTGTTAGTGTTGAAAAACCACTTTTCGCACTTGTGTTGGTGCAGGAAACCACTTTTGCACTTGTATTAGAGTGGAAAAAACACTTTTTGCACTTGTGATATTGTTGAAAAACCACTTTTCGCACTTGTGTTAGTGTTGAAAAACCACTTTTCGCACTTGTGTTAGTGTTGAAAAACCACTTTTCGCACTTGTGTTAGTGTTGAAAAACCACTTTTCGCACTTGTGTTAGTGTTGAAAAACCACTTTTCGCACTTGTGTTAGTGTTGAAAAACCACTTTTCGCACTTGTGTTGGTGCAGGAAACCACTTTTGCACTTGTATTAGTGAGGAAAAAACACTTTTTGCACTTGTGATAGTGTTGAAAAACCACTTTTCACACTTGTGTTAGTGTTGAAAAACCACTTTTCGCACTTGTGTTGGTGCAGGAAACCACTTTTGCACTTGTATTAGTGTGGAAAAACCACTTTTGCACTTGTATTAGTGTGGAAAAACCACTTTTCGCACTTGTGTTGGTGCAGGAAACCACTTTTGCACTTGTTTAGTGTGGAAAAACTACTTTTCGCACTTGTGTTAGTGTTGAAAAACCACTTTTCGCACTTGTGTTAGTGTTGAAAAACCACTTTTCGCACTTGTGTTAGTGTTGAAAAACCACTTTTCGCACTTGTGTTGGTGTTGAAAAACCACTTTTCGCACTTGTGTTAGTGTTGAAAAACCACTTTTCGCACTTGTGTTGGTGCAGGAAACCACTTTTGCACTTGTATTAGTGTGGAAAAAACACTTTTTGCACTTGTGATAGTGTTGAAAAACCACTTTTCGCACTTGTGTTAGTGTTGAAAAACCACTTTTCGCACTTGTATTAGTGTGGAAAAACCACTTTTCGCACTTGTGTTAGTGTTGAAAAACCACTTTTCGCACTTGTGTTAGTGTTGAAAAACCACTTTTCGCACTTGTGTTGGTGCAGGAAACCACTTTTGCACTTGTATTAGAGTGGAAAAACCACTTTTCGCACTTGTGTTAGTGTTGAAAAATCACTTTTCGCACTTGTGTTAGTGTTGAAAAACCACTTTTCGCACTTGTGTTAGTGTTGAAAAACCACTTTTCGCACTTGTGTTGGTGCAGGAAACCACTTTTGCACTTGTATTAGTGTGGAAAAAACACTTTTCGCACTTGTGTTAGTGTTGACAAACCACTTTTCGCACTTGTGTTAGTGTTGAAAAACCACTTTTCGCACTTGTGTTGGTGCAGGAAACCACTTTTGCACTTGTTTAGTGTGGAAAAACTACTTTTTGCACTTGTGTTAGTGTTGAAAAACCACTTTTCGCACTTGTGTTAGGGTTGAAAAACCACTTTTCGCACTTGTGTTAGTGTTGAAAAACCACTTTTCGCACTTGTGTTAGTGTTAAAAAACCACTTTTCGCACTTGTGTTAGTGTTGAAAGACCATTTCCGCACTTGTGTTAGTGTTGAAAAACCGCTTTTCGCACTTGTGTTAGTGTTTAAAAACCACTTTTCGCATTTGTGTTGTTGCAGGAAACCACTTTTGCACTTGTATTAGTGTGGAAAAACCACTTTTCGCACTTGTGTTAGTGTTGAAAAACCACTTTTCGCACTTGTGTTAGTGTTGAAAAACCACTTTTCGCACTTGTGTTGGTGCAGGAAACCACTTTTGCATTTGTATTAGTGTGGCAAAACCACTTTTCGCACTTGTGTTAGTGTTGAAAAACCACTTTTCGCACTTGTGATAGTGTTGAAAAACCACTTTTCGCACTTGTGTTAGTGTTGAAAAATCACTTTTCGCACTTGTGTTGGTGCAGGAAACCACTTTTGCACTTGTATTAGTGTGGAAAAACCACTTTTCGCACTTGTGTTAGTGTTGAAAAACCACTTTTCGCACATGTGTTAGTGTTGAAAAACCACTTTTCGCACTTGTGTTAGTGTTGAAAAACCACTTTTCGCACTTGTGTTGGTGAAGGAATTCACTTTTGCACTTGTATTAGTGTGGAAAAACCACTTTTCGCACTTGTGTTAGTGTTGAAAAACCACTTTTCGCACTTGTGTTAGTGTTGAAAAACCACTTTTCGCACTTGTGTTGGTGCAGGAAACCACTTTTGCACTTGTATTAGTGTGGAAAAACCACTTTTCGCACTTGTGTTAGTGTTGAAAAACCACTTTTCGCACTTGTGTTAGTGTTGAAAAATCACTTTTCGCACTTGTGTTGGTGCAGGAAACCACTTTTGCACTTGTATTAGTGTGGAAAAACCACTTTTCGCAATTGTGTTAGTGTTGAAAAACCACTTTTCGCACTTGTGTTAGTGTTGAAAAACCACTTTTCGCACTTGTGTTAGTGTTGAAAAACCACTTTTCGCACTTGTGTTGGTGCAGGAAACCACTTTTGCACTTGTATTAGTGTGGAAAAACCACTTTTCGCACTTGTGTTAGTGTTGAAAAACCACTTTTCGCACTTGTGTTAGTGTTGAAAAACCACTTTTCGCACTTGTGTTGGTGCAGGAAACCACTTTTGCACTTGTATTAGTGTGGAAAAACCACTTTTCGCACTTGTGTTAGTGTTGAAAAATCACTTTTCGCACTTGTGTTAGTGTTGAAAAACCACTTTTCGCACTTGTGTTAGTGTTGAAAAACCACTTTTCGCACTTATGTTGGTGCAGGAAACCACTTTTGCACCTGTATTAGTGTGGAAAAAACACTTTTCGCACTTGTGTTAGTGTTGACAAACCACTTTTTGCACTTGTGTTAGTGTTGAAAAACCACTTTTCGCACTTGTGTTGGTGCAGGAAACCACTTTTGCACTTGTATTAGTGTGGAAAAACCACTTTTCGCACTTGTGTTGGTGCAGGAAACCACTTTTGCACTTGTTTAGTGTGGAAAAACTACTTTTCGCACTTGTGTTAGTGTTGAAAAACCACTTTTCGCACTTGTGTTAGTGTTGAAAAACCACTTTTCGCACTTGTGTTAGTGTTGAAAAACCACTTTTCGCACTTGTGTTGGTGTTGAAAAACCACTTTTCGCACTTGTGTTAGTGTTGAAAAACCACTTTTCGCACTTGTGTTGGTGCAGGAAACCACTTTTGCACTTGTATTAGAGTGGAAAAAACACTTTTTGCACTTGTGATATTGTTGAAAAACCACTTTTCGCACTTGTGTTAGTGTTGAAAAACCACTTTTCGCACTTGTGTTAGTGTTGAAAAACCACTTTTCGCACTTGTGTTAGTGTTGAAAAACCACTTTTCGCACTTGTGTTAGTGTTGAAAAACCACTTTTCGCACTTGTGTTAGTGTTGAAAAACCACTTTTCGCACTTGTGTTGGTGCAGGAAACCACTTTTGCACTTGTATTAGTGAGGAAAAAACACTTTTTGCACTTGTGATAGTGTTGAAAAACCACTTTTCACACTTGTGTTAGTGTTGAAAAACCACTTTTCGCACTTGTGTTGGTGCAGGAAACCACTTTTGCACTTGTATTAGTGTGGAAAAACCACTTTTGCACTTGTATTAGTGTGGAAAAACCACTTTTCGCACTTGTGTTGGTGCAGGAAACCACTTTTGCACTTGTTTAGTGTGGAAAAACTACTTTTCGCACTTGTGTTAGTGTTGAAAAACCACTTTTCGCACTTGTGTTAGTGTTGAAAAACCACTTTTCGCACTTGTGTTAGTGTTGAAAAACCACTTTTCGCACTTGTGTTGGTGTTGAAAAACCACTTTTCGCACTTGTGTTAGTGTTGAAAAACCACTTTTCGCACTTGTGTTAGTGTTGAAAAACCACTTTTCGCACTTGTGTTGGTGCAGGAAACCACTTTTGCACTTGTATTAGTGTGGAAAAAACACTTTTTGCACTTGTGATAGTGTTGAAAAACCACTTTTTGCACTTGTGTTAGTGTTGAAAAACCACTTTTCGCACTTGTGTTAGTGTTGAAAAACCACTTTTCGCACTTGTGTTAGTGTTGAAAAACCACTTTTCGCACTTGTGTTAGTGTTGAAAAACCACTTTTCGCACTTGTGTTAGTGTTGAAAAACCACTTTTCGCACTTGTGTTGGTGCAGGAAACCACTTTTGCACTTGTATTAGTGTGGAAAAAACACTTTTTGCACTTGTGATAGTGTTGAAAAACCACTTTTCACACTTGTGTTAGTGTTGAAAAACCACTTTTCGCACTTGTGTTGGTGCAGGAAACCACTTTTGCACTTGTATTAGTGTGGAAAAACCACTTTTCGCACTTGTGTTAGTGTTGAAAAACCACTTTTCGCACTTGTGTTAGTGTTGAAAAACCACTTTTCGCACTTGTGTTAGTGTTGAAAACCACTTTTCGCACTTGTGTTGGTGCAGGAAACCACTTTTGCACTTGTATTAGTGTGGAAAAACCACTTTTCGCACTTGTGTTAGTGTTGAAAAACCACTTTTCGCACTTGTGTTAGTGTTGAAAAACCACTTTTCGCACTTGTGTTGGTGCAGGAAACCACTTTTGCACTTGTATTCGAGTGGAAAAACCACTTTTCGCACTTGTGTTAGTGTTGAAAAATCACTTTTCGCACTTGTGTTAGTGTTGAAAAACCACTTTTCGCACTTGTGTTAGTGTTGAAAAACCACTTTTCGCACTTGTGTTGGTGCAGGAAACCACTTTTGCACTTGTATTAGTGTGGAAAAAACACTTTTCGCACTTGTGTTAGTGTTGACAAACCACTTTTCGCACTTGTGTTAGTGTTGAAAAACCACTTTTCGCACTTGTGTTGGTGCAGGAAACCACTTTTGCACTTGTTTAGTGTGGAAAAACTACTTTTCGCACTTGTGTTAGTGTTGAAAAACCACTTTTCGCACTTGTGTTAGGGTTGAAAAACCACTTTTCGCACTTGTGTTAGTGTTGAAAAACCACTTTTCGCACTTGTGTTAGTGTTGAAAAACCACTTTTCGCACTTGTGTTGGTGCAGGAAACACTTTTGCAGTTGTATTAGTGTGGAAAAAACACTTTTTGCACTTGTGATAGTGTTGAAAAACCACTTTTCGCACTTGTGTTAGTGTTGAAAAACCACTTTTCGCATTTGTGTTGGCGCAGGAAACCACTTTGGCACTTGTATTAGTGCGGAAAAACCACTTTTCGCACTTGTGTTAGTGTTGAAAAACCAATTTTCGCACTTGTGTTAGAGTTGAAAAACCACTTTCCGCACTTGTGTTAGTGTTGAAAAACCACTTTTCGCACTTATATTGGTGCAGGAAACCACTTTTGCACTTGTATTAGTGTGGAAAAACCACTTTTCGCACTTGTGTTAGTGCAGGAAACCACTTTTGCATTTGTATTAGTGTGGAAAAACCACTTTTCGCACTTGTGTTAGTGTTGAAAAACCACTTTTCGCAATTGTGTTAGTGTTGAAAAACCACTTTTCGCACTTGTGTTAGTGTTGAAAAACCACTTTTCGCACTTGTGTTAGTGTTGAAAAACCACTTTTCGCACTTGTGTTGGTGCAGGAAACCACTTTTGCACTTGTATTAGTGTGGAAAAACCACTTTTCGCACTTGTGTTAGTGTTGAAAAACCACTTTTCGCACTTGTGTTAGTGTTGAAAAACCACTTTTCGCACTTGTGTTGGTGCAGGAAACCACTTTTGCACTTGTATTAGTGTGGAAAAACCACTTTTCGCACTTGTGTTAGTGTTGAAAAATCACTTTTCGCACTTGTGTTAGTGTTGAAAAACCACTTTTCGCACTTGTGTTAGTGTTGAAAAACCACTTTTCGCACTTGTGTTGGTGCAGGAAACCACTTTTGCACTTGTATTAGTGTGGAAAAAACACTTTTCGCACTTGTGTTAGTGTTGACAAACCACTTTTTGCACTTGTGTTAGTGTTGAAAAACCACTTTTCGCACTTGTGTTGGTGCAGGAAACCAGTTTTGCACTTGTATTAGTGTGGAAAAACCACTTTTCGCACTTGTGTTGGTGCAGGAAACCACTTTTGCACTTGTTTAGTGTGGAAAAACTACTTTTCGCACTTGTGTTAGTGTTGAAAAACCACTTTTCGCACTTGTGTTAGTGTTGAAAAACCACTTTTCGCACTTGTGTTAGTGTTGAAAAACCACTTTTCGCACTTGTGTTGGTGTTGAAAAACCACTTTTCGCACTTGTGTTAGTGTTGAAAAACCACTTTTCGCACTTGTGTTGGTGCAGGAAACCACTTTTGCACTTGTATTAGAGTGGAAAAAACACTTTTTGCACTTGTGATATTGTTGAAAAACCACTTTTCGCACTTGTGTTAGTGTTGAAAAACCACTTTTCGCACTTGTGTTAGTGTTGAAAAACCACTTTTCGCACTTGTGTTAGTGTTGAAAAACCATTTTTCGCACTTGTGTTAGTGTTGAAAAACCACTTTTCGCACTTGTGTTAGTGTTGAAAAACCACTTTTCGCACTTGTGTTGGTGCAGGAAACCACTTTTGCACTTGTATTAGTGAGGAAAAAACACTTTTTGCACTTGTGATAGTGTTGAAAAACCACTTTTCACACTTGTGTTAGTGTTGAAAAACCACTTTTCGCACTTGTGTTGGTGCAGGAAACCACTTTTGCACTTGTATTAGTGTGGAAAAACCACTTTTGCACTTGTATTAGTGTGGAAAAACCACTTTTCGCACTTGTGTTGGTGCAGGAAACCACTTTTGCACTTGTTTAGTGTGGAAAAACTACTTTTCGCACTTGTGTTAGTGTTGAAAAACCACTTTTCGCACTTGTGTTAGTGTTGAAAAACCACTTTTCGCACTTGTGTTAGTGTTGAAAAACCACTTTTCGCACTTGTGTTGGTGTTGAAAAACCACTTTTCGCACTTGTGTTAGTGTTGAAAAACCACTTTTCGCACTTGTGTTGGTGCAGGAAACCACTTTTGCACTTGTATTAGTGTGGAAAAAACACTTTTTGCACTTGTGATAGTGTTGAAAAACCACTTTTCGCACTTGTGTTAGTGTTGAAAAACCACTTTTCGCACTTGTGTTAGTGTTGAAAAACCACTTTTCGCACTTGTGTTAGTGTTGAAAAACCACTTTTCGCACTTGTGTTAGTGTTGAAAAACCACTTTTCGCACTTGTGTTAGTGTTGACAAACCACTTTTCGCACTTGTGTTGGTGCAGGAAACCACTTTTGCACTTGTATTAGTGTGGAAAAAACACTTTTTGCACTTGTGATAGTGTTGAAAAACCACTTTTCACACTTGTGTTAGTGTTGAAAAACCACTTTTCGCACTTGTGTTGGTGCAGGAAACCACTTTTGCACTTGTATTAGTGTGGAAAAACCACTTTTCGCACTTGTGTTAGTGTTGAAAAACCACTTTTCGCACTTGTGTTAGTGTTGAAAAACCACTTTTCGCACTTGTGTTAGTGTTGAAAACCACTTTTCGCACTTGTGTTGGTGCAGGAAACCACTTTTGCACTTGTATTAGTGTGGAAAAACCACTTTTCGCACTTGTGTTAGTGTTGAAAAACCACTTTTCGCACTTGTGTTAGTGTTGAAAAACCACTTTTCGCACTTGTGTTGGTGCAGGAAACCACTTTTGCACTTGTATTAGAGTGGAAAAACCACTTTTCGCACTTGTGTTAGTGTTGAAAAATCACTTTTCGCACTTGTGTTAGTGTTGAAAAACCACTTTTCGCACTTGTGTTAGTGTTGAAAAACCACTTTTCGCACTTGTGTTGGTGCAGGAAACCACTTTTGCACTTGTATTAGTGTGGAAAAAACACTTTTCGCACTTGTGTTAGTGTTGACAAACCACTTTTCGCACTTGTGTTAGTGTTGAAAAACCACTTTTCGCACTTGTGTTGGTGCAGGAAACCACTTTTGCACTTGTTTAGTGTGGAAAAACTACTTTTCGCACTTGTGTTAGTGTTGAAAAACCACTTTTCGCACTTGTGTTAGTGTTGAAAAACCACTTTTCGCACTTGTGTTAGGGTTGAAAAACCACTTTTCGCACTTGTGTTAGTGTTGAAAAACCACTTTTCGCACTTGTGTTAGTGTTGAAAAACCACTTTTCGCACTTGTGTTGGTGCAGGAAACACTTTTGCAGTTGTATTAGTGTGGAAAAAACACTTTTTGCACTTGTGATAGTGTTGAAAAACCACTTTTCGCACTTGTGTTAGTGTTGAAAAACCACTTTTCGCATTTGTGTTGGTGCAGGAAACCACTTTGGCACTTGTATTAGTGCGGAAAAACCACTTTTCGCACTTGTGTTAGTGTTGAAAAACCAATTTTCGCACTTGTGTTAGAGTTGAAAAACCACTTTTCGCACTTATATTGGTGCAGGAAACCACTTTTGCACTTGTATTAGTGTGGAAAAACCACTTTTCGCACTTGTGTTAGTGCAGGAAACCACTTTTGCATTTGTATTAGTGTGGAAAAACCACTTTTCGCACTTGTGTTAGTGTTGAAAAACCACTTTTCGCACTTGTGTTAGTGTTGAAAAACCACTTTTCGCACTTGTGTTAGTGTTGAAAAATCACTTTTCGCACTTGTGTTGGTACAGGAAACCACTTTTGCACTTGTATTAGTGTGGAAAACCACTTTTCGCACTTGTGTTAGTGTTGAAAAACCACTTTTCGCACTTGTGTTAGTGTTGAAAAACCACTTTTCGCACTTGTGTTAATGTTGAAAAACCACTTTTCGCACTTGTGTTGGTGCAGGAAACCACTTTTGCACTTGTATTAGTGTGGAAAAAACACTTTTCGCACTTGTGTTAGTGTTGAAAAACCACTTTTCGCACTTGTGTTAGTGTTGAAAAACCACTTTTCGCACTTGTATTAGTGTTGAAAAACCACTTTTCGCACTTGTGTTGGTGCAGGAAACCACTTTTGCACTTGTATTAGTGTGGAAAAAACACTTTTTGCACTTGTGATAGTGTTGAAAAACCACTTTTCGCACTTGTGTTAGTGTTGAAAAACCACTTTTTGCACTTGTGTTAGTGTTGAAAAACCACTTTTCGCACTTGTGTTAGTGTTGAAAAACCACTTTTCGCACTTGTGTTGGTGCAGGAAACCACTTTTGCACTTGTATTAGTGTGGAAAAAACACTTTTTGCACTTGTGATAGTGTTGAAAAACCACTTTTCGCACTTGTGTTAGTGTTGAAAAACCACTTTTTGCACTTGTGTTAGTGTTGAAAAACCACTTTTCGCACTAGTGTTAGTGTTGAAAAACCACTTTTCGCACTTGTGTTGGTGCAGGACACCACTTTTGCACTTGTATTAGTGTGGAAAAAACACTTTTCGCACTTGTATTAGTGTTGACAAACCACTTTTCGCACTTGTGTTAGTGTTGAAAAACCACTTTTCGCACTTGTGTTGGTGCAGGAAACCACTTTTGCACTTGTTTAGTGTGGAAAAACTACTTTTCGCACTTGTGTTAGTGTTGAAAAACCACTTTTCGCACTTGTGTTAGTGTTGAAAAACCACTTTTCGCACTTGTGTTAGAGTTGAAAAACCACTTTTCGCACTTGTGTTCGTGTTGAAAAACCACTTTTCGCACTTGTGTTGGTGCAGGAAACCACTTTTGCACTTGTATTAGTGTGGAAAAAACACTTTTTGCACTTGTGATAGTGTTGAAAAACCACTTTTCGCACTTATGTTAGTGTTGAAAAACGACTTTTCGCACTTGTGTTGGTGCAGGAAACCACTTTTGCACTTGTATTAGTGTGGAAAAACCACTTTTCGCACTTGTGTTAGTGTTGAAAAACCACTTTTCGCACTTGTGTTAGTGTTGAAAAACCACTTTTCGCACTTGTGTTAGTGTTGAAAAACCACTTTTCGCACTTGCGTTGGTGCAGGAAACCACTTTTGCACTTGTATTAGTGTGGAAAAAACACTTTTCGCACTTGTGTTAGTGTTGACAAACCACTTTTCGCACTTGTGTTAGTGTTGAAAAACCACTTTTCGCACTTGTGTTGGTGCAGGAAACCACTTTTGCACTTGTAATTGTGTGGAAAAAACACTTTTCGCACTTGTGTTAGTGTTGACAAACCACTTTTCGCACTTGTGTTAGTGTTGAAAAACCACTTTTCGCACTTGAGTTGGTGCAGGAAACCACTTTTGCACTTGTATTAGTGTGGAAAAAACACTTTTTGCACTAGTGATAGTGTTGAAAAACCACTTTTCGCACTTGTGTTAGTGTTGAAAAACCACTTTTCACACTTGTGTTGGTGCAGGAAACCACTTTTGCACTTGTATTAGTGTGGAAAAACCACTTTTCGCACTTGTGTTAGTGTTGAAAAACCACTTTTCGCACTTGTGTTAGTGTTGAAAAACCACTTTTCGCATTTGTGTTGGTGCAGGAAACCACTTTTGCACTTGTATTAGTGTGGAAAAACCACTTTTCGCACTTGTGTTAGTGTTGAAAAAACACTTTTTGCACTTGTGTTAGGGTTGAAAAACCACTTTTTGCACTTGTGTTAGTGTTGAAAAACCACTTTTCGCACTTGTGTTAGTGTTGAAAAACCACTTTTCGCACTTGTGTTAGTGTTGAAAAACCACTTTTCGCACTTGTTTTGGTGCAGGAAACCACTTTTGCACTTGTATTAGTGTGGAAAAACCACTTTTCGCACTTGTGTTAGTGTTGAAAAACCACTTTTCGCACTTGTGTTAGTGTTGAAAAACCACTTTTCGCACTTGTGTTGGTGCAGGAAACCACTTTTGCACTTGTATTAGAGTGGAAAAACCACTTTTCGCACTTGTGTTAGTGTTGAAAAATCACTTTTCGCACTTGTGTTAGTGTTGAAAAACCACTTTTCGCACTTGTGTTAGTGTTGAAAAACCACTTTTCGCACTTGTGTTGGTGCAGGAAACCACTTTTGCACTTGTATTAGTGTGGAAAAAACACTTTTCGCACTTGTGTTAGTGTTGACAAACCACTTTTCGCACTTGTGTTAGTGTTGAAAAACCACTTTTCGCACTTGTGTTGGTGCAGGAAACCGCTTTTGCACTAGTTTAGTGTGGAAAAACTACTTTTCGCACTTGTGTTAGTGTTGAAAAACCACTTTTTGCACTTGTGTTAGGGTTGAAAAACCACTTTTCGCACTTGTGTTAGTGTTGAAAAACCACTTTTCGCACTTGTGTTAGTGTTAAAAAACCACTTTTCGCACTTGTGTTAGTGTTGAAAGACCACTTTCCGCACTTGTGTTAGTGTTGAAAAACCGCTTTTCGCACTTGTGTTAGTGTTTAAAAACCACTTTTCGCACTTGTGTTGTTGCAGGAAACCACTTTTGCACTTGTATTAGTGTGGAAAAACCACTTTTCGCACTTGTGTTAGTGTTGAAAAACCACTTTTCACACTTGTGTTGGTGTTGAAAAACCACTTTTCGCACTTGTGTTGGTGCAGGAAACCACTTTTGCATTTGTATTAGTGTGGAAAAACCACTTTTCGCACTTGTGTTAGTGTTGAAAAACCACTTTTCGCACTTGTGTTAGTGTTGAAAAACCACTTTTCGCACTTGTGTTAGTGTTGAAAAATCACTTTTCGCACTTGTGTTGGTGCAGGAAACCACTTTTGCACTTGTATTAGTGTGGAAAAACCACTTTTCGCACTTGTGTTAGTGTTGAAAAACCACTTTTCGCACTTGTGTTTGTGTTGAAAAACCACTTTTCGCACTTGTGTTAGTGTTGAAAAACCACTTTTCGCACTTGTGTTGGTGCAGGAAACCACTTTTGCACTTGTATTAGTGTGGATAAACCACTTTTCGCACTTGTGTTAGTGTTGAAAAACCACTTTTCGCACTTGTGTTAGTGTTGAAAAACCACTTTTCGCACTTGTGTTGGTGCAGGAAACCACTTTTGCACTTGTATTAGTGTGGAAAAACCACTTTTCGCACTTGTGTTAGTGTTGAAAAACCACTTTTCGCACTTGTGTTAGTGTTGAAAAATCACTTTTCGCACTTGTGTTGGTGCAGGAAACCACTTTTGCACTTGTATTAGTGTGGAAAAACCACTTTTCGCACTTGTGTTAGTGTTGAAAAACCACTTTTCGCACTTGTGTTAGTGTTGAAAAACCACTTTTCGCACTTGTGTTAGTGTTGAAAAACCACTTTTCGCACTTGCGTTGGTGCAGGAAACCACTTTTGCACTTGTATTAGTGTGGAAAAACCACTTTTCGCACTTGTGTTAGTGTTGGAAAACCACATTTCGCACTTGTGTTGGTGCAGGAAACCACTTTTGCACTTGTATTAGTGTGGAAAAAACACTTTTCGCACTTGTGTTAGTGTTGAAAAACCACTTTTCGCACTTGTGTTAGTGTTGAAAAACCACTTTTCGCACTTGTGTTAGTGTTGAAAAACCACTTTTCGCACTTGTGTTGGTTTAGGAAACCACTTTTGCACTTGTATTAGTGTGGAAAAAACACTTTTCGCACTTGTGTTAGTGTTGACAAACCACTTTTCGCACTTGTGTTAGTGTTGAAAAACCACTTTTCGCACTTGTGTTGGTGCAGGAAACCACTTTTGCACTTGTAATTGTGTGGAAAAAACACTTTTCGCACTTGTGTTAGTGTTGACAAACCACTTTTCGCACTTGTGTTAGTGTTGAAAAACCACTTTTCGCACTTGAGTTGGTGCAGGAAACCACTTTTGCACTTGTATTAGTGTGGAAAAAACACTTTTTGCACTAGTGATAGTGTTGAAAAACCACTTTTCGCACTTGTGTTAGTGTTGAAAAACCACTTTTCACACTTGTGTTGGTGCAGGAAACCACTTTTGCACTTGTATTAGTGTGGAAAAACCACTTTTCGCACTTGTGTTAGTGTTGAAAAACCACTTTTCGCACTTGTGTTAGTGTTGAAAAACCACTTTTCGCACTTGTGTTGGTGCAGGAAACCACTTTTGCACTTGTATTAGTGTGGAAAAAACACTTTTCGCACTTGTGTTAGTGTTGAAAAAACACTTTTTGCACTTGTGTTAGGGTTGAAAAACCACTTTTTGCACTTGTGTTAGTGTTGAAAAACCACTTTTCGCACTTGTGTTAGTGTTGAAAAACCACTTTTCGCACTTGTGTTAGTGTTGAAAAACCACTTTTCGCACTTGTTTTGGTGCAGGAAACCACTTTTGCACTTGTATTAGTGTGGAAAAACCACTTTTCGCACTTGTGTTAGTGTTGAAAAACCACTTTTCGCACTTGTGTTAGTGTTGAAAAACCACTTTTCGCACTTGTGTTGGTGCAGGAAACCACTTTTGCACTTGTATTAGAGTGGAAAAACCACTTTTCGCACTTGTGTTAGTGTTGAAAAATCACTTTTCGCACTTGTGTTAGTGTTGAAAAACCACTTTTCGCACTTGTGTTAGTGTTGAAAAACCACTTTTCGCACTTGTGTTGGTGCAGGAAACCACTTTTGCACTTGTATTAGTGTGGAAAAAACACTTTTCGCACTTGTGTTAGTGTTGACAAACCACTTTTCGCACTTGTGTTAGTGTTGAAAAACCACTTTTCGCACTTGTGTTGGTGCAGGAAACCACTTTTGCACTAGTTTAGTGTGGAAAAACTACTTTTCGCACTTGTGTTAGTGTTGAAAAACCACTTTTCGCACTTGTGTTAGGGTTGAAAAACCACTTTTCGCACTTGTGTTAGTGTTGAAAAACCACTTTTCGCACTTGTGTTAGTGTTAAAAAACCACTTTTCGCACTTGTGTTAGTGTTGAAAGACCACTTTCCGCACTTGTGTTAGTGTTGAAAAACCACTTTTCGCACTTGTGTTAGTGTTTAAAAACCACTTTTCGCACTTGTGTTGTTGCAGGAAACCACTTTTGCACTTGTATTAGTGTGGAAAAACCACTTTTCGCACTTGTGTTAGTGTTGAAAAACCACTTTTCGCACTTGTGTTGGTGTTGAAAAACCACTTTTCGCACTTGTGTTGGTGCAGGAAACCACTTTTGCATTTGTATTAGTGTGGAAAAACCACTTTTCGCACTTGTGTTAGTGTTGAAAAACCACTTTTCGCACTTGTGTTAGTGTTGAAAAACCACTTTTCGCACTTGTGTTAGTGTTGAAAAATCACTTTTCGCACTTGTGTTGGTGCAGGAAACCACTTTTGCACTTGTATTAGTGTGGAAAAACCACTTTTCGCACTTGTGTTAGTGTTGAAAAACCACTTTTCGCACTTGTGTTTGTGTTGAAAAACCACTTTTCGCACTTGTGTTAGTGTTGAAAAACCACTTTTCGCACTTGTGTTGGTGCAGGAAACCACTTTTGCACTTGTATTAGTGTGGATAAACCACTTTTCGCACTTGTGTTAGTGTTGAAAAACCACTTTTCGCACTTGTGTTAGTGTTGAAAAACCACTTTTCGCACTTGTGTTGGTGCAGGAAACCACTTTTGCACTTGTATTAGTGTGGAAAAACCACTTTTCGCACTTGTGTTAGTGTTGAAAAACCACTTTTCGCACTTGTGTTAGTGTTGAAAAATCACTTTTCGCACTTGTGTTGGTGCAGGAAACCACTTTTGCACTTGTATTAGTGTGGAAAAACCACTTTTCGCACTTGTGTTAGTGTTGAAAAACCACTTTTCGCACTTGTGTTAGTGTTGAAAAACCACTTTTCGCACTTGTGTTAGTGTTGAAAAACCACTTTTCGCACTTGTGTTGGTGCAGGAAACCACTTTTGCACTTGTATTAGTGTGGAAAAACCACTTTTCGCACTTGTGTTAGTGTTGAAAAACCACTTTTCGCACTTGTGTTAGTGTTGAAAAACCACTTTTCGCACTTGTGTTGGTGCAGGAAACCACTTTTGCACTTGTATTAGTGTGGAAAAACCACTTTTCGCACTTGTGTTAGTGTTGAAAAATCACTTTTCGCACTTGTGTTAGTGTTGAAAAACCACTTTTCGCACTTGTGTTAGTGTTGAAAACCACTTTTCGCACTTGTGTTGGTGCAGGAAACCACTTTTGCACTTGTATTCGTGTGGAAAAAACACTTTTCGCACTTATGTTAGTGTTGACAAACCACTTTTCGCACTTGTGTTAGTGTTGAAAAACCACTTTTCGCACTTGTGTTGGTGCAGGAAACCACTTTTGCACTTGTATTAGTGTGGAAAAACCACTTTTCGCACTTGTGTTGGTGCAGGAAACCACTTTTGCACTTGTTTAGTGTGGAAAAACTACTTTTAACACTTGTGTTAGTGTTGAAAAACCACTTTTCGCACTTGTGTTAGTGTTGAAAAACTACTTTTCGCACTTGTGTTAGTGTTGAAAAACCACTTTTCACACTTGTGTTGGTGTTGAAAAACCACTTTTCGCACTTGTGTTAGTGTTGAAAAACCACTTTTCGCACTTGTGTTGGTGCAGGAAACCACTTTTGCACTTGTATTAGTGTGGAAAAAACACTTTTTGCACTTGTGATATTGTTGAAAAACCACTTTTCGCACTTGTGTTAGTGTTGAAAAACCACTTTTCGCACTTGTGTTCGTGTTGAAAAACCACTTTTCGCACTTGTGTTAGTGTTGAAAAACCACTTTTCGCACTTGTGTTAGTGTTGAAAAACCACTTTTCGCACTTGTGTTGGTGCAGGAAACCACTTTTGCACTTGTATTAGTGAGGAAAAAACACTTTTTGCACTTGTGATAGTGTTGAAAAACCACTTTTCACACTTGTGTTAGTGTTGAAAAACCACTTTTCGCACTTGTGTTGGTGCAGGAAACCACTTTTGCACTTGTATTAGTGTGGAAAAACCACTTTTGCACTTGTATTAGTGTGGAAAAACCACTTTTCGCACTTGTGTTGGTGCAGGAAACCACTTTTGCACTTGTTTAGTGTGGAAAAACTACTTTTCGCACTTGTGTTAGTGTTGAAAAACCACTTTTCGCACTTGTGTTAGTGTTGAAAAACCACTTTTCGCACTTGTGTTAGTGTTGAAAAACCACTTTTCGCACTTGTGTTGGTGTTGAAAAACCACTTTTCGCACTTGTGTTAGTGTTGAAAAACCACGTTTCGCACTTGTGTTGGTGCAGGAAACCACTTTTGCACTTGTATTAGTGTGGAAAAAACACTTTTTGCACTTGTGATAGTGTTGAAAAACCACTTTTCGCACTTGTGTTAGTGTTGAAAAACCACTTTTCGCACTTGTGTTAGTGTTGAAAAACCACTTTTCGCACTTGTGTTAGTGTTGAAAAACCACTTTTCGCACTTGTGTTAGTGTTGAAAAACCACTTTTCGCACTTGTGTTAGTGTTGAAAAACCACTTTTCGCACTTGTGTTGGTGCAGGAAACCACTTTTGCACTTGTATTAGTGT
Organism: Myxine glutinosa; assembly: GCF_964187855.1. NCBI lineage: Eukaryota > Metazoa > Chordata > Myxini > Myxiniformes > Myxinidae > Myxine > Myxine glutinosa. The sequence continues at coordinate 46,361,718 of NC_136267.1, forward strand.
GGAAAAAACACTTTTTGCACTTGTGATAGTGTTGAAAAACCACTTTTCACACTTGTGTTAGTGTTGAAAAACCACTTTTCGCACTTGTGTTGGTGCAGGAAACCACTTTTGCACTTGTATTAGTGTGGAAAAACCACTTTTCGCACTTGTGTTAGTGTTGAAAAACCACTTTTCGCACTTGTGTTAGTGTTGAAAAACCACTTTTCGCACTTGTGTTAGTGTTGAAAAACCACTTTTCGCACTTGTGTTAGTGTTGAAAAACCACTTTTCGCACTTGTGTTGGTGCAGGAAACCACTTTTGCACTTGTATTAGTGTGGAAAAACCACTTTTCGCACTTGTGTTAGTGTTGAAAAACCACTTTTCGCACTTGTGTTAGTGTTGAAAAACCACTTTTCGCACTTGTGTTGGTGCAGGAAACCACTTTTGCACTTGTATTAGAGTGGAAAAACCACTTTTCGCACTTGTGTTAGTGTTGAAAAATCACTTTTCGCACTTGTGTTAGTGTTGAAAAACCACTTTTCGCACTTGTGTTAGTGTTGAAAAACCACTTTTCGCACTTGTGTTGGTGCAGGAAACCACTTTTGCACTTGTATTAGTGTGGAAAAAACACTTTTCGCACTTGTGTTAGTGTTGACAAACCACTTTTCGCACTTGTGTAAGTGTTGAAAAACCACTTTTCGCACTTGTGTTGGTGCAGGAAACCACTTTTGCACTTGTTTAGTGTGGAAAAACTACTTTTCGCACTTGTGTTAGTGTTGAAAAACCACTTTTCGCACTTGTGTTAGGGTTGAAAAACCACTTTTCGCACTTGTGTTAGTGTTGAAAAACCACTTTTCGCACTTGTGTTAGTGTTGAAAAACCACTTTTCGCACTTGTGTTAGTGTTGAAAAACCACTTTTCGCACTTGTGTTAGTGTTGAAAAACCACTTTTCGCACTTGTGTTAGTGTTGAAAAACCACTTTTCGCACTTGTGTTAGTGTTGAAAAACCACTTTTCGCACTTGTGTTGGTGCAGGAAACCACTTTTGCACTTGTATTAGTGTGGAAAAAACACTTTTTGCACTTGTGATAGTGTTGAAAAACCACTTTTCGCACTTATGTTAGTGTTGAAAAACGACTTTTCGCACTTGTGTTGGTGCAGGAAACCACTTTTGCACTTGTATTAGTGTGGAAAAACCACTTTTCGCACTTGTGTTAGTGTTGAAAAACCACTTTTCGCACTTGTGTTAGTGTTGAAAAACCACTTTTCGCACTTGTGTTAGTGTTGAAAAACCACTTTTCGCACTTGCGTTGGTGCAGGAAACCACTTTTGCACTTGTATTAGTGTGGAAAAAACACTTTTCGCACTTGTGTTAGTGTTGACAAACCACTTTTCGCACTTGTGTTAGTGTTGAAAAACCACTTTTCGCACTTGTGTTGGTGCAGGAAACCACTTTTGCACTTGTAATTGTGTGGAAAAAACACTTTTCGCACTTGTGTTAGTGTTGACAAACCACTTTTCGCACTTGTGTTAGTGTTGAAAAACCACTTTTCGCACTTGAGTTGGTGCAGGAAACCACTTTTGCACTTGTATTAGTGTGGAAAAAACACTTTTTGCACTAGTGATAGTGTTGAAAAACCACTTTTCGCACTTGTGTTAGTGTTGAAAAACCACTTTTCACACTTGTGTTGGTGCAGGAAACCACTTTTGCACTTGTATTAGTGTGGAAAAACCACTTTTCGCACTTGTGTTAGTGTTGAAAAACCACTTTTCGCACTTGTGTTAGTGTTGAAAAACCACTTTTCGCATTTGTGTTGGTGCAGGAAACCACTTTTGCACTTGTATTAGTGTGGAAAAACCACTTTTCGCACTTGTGTTAGTGTTGAAAAAACACTTTTTGCACTTGTGTTAGGGTTGAAAAACCACTTTTTGCACTTGTGTTAGTGTTGAAAAACCACTTTTCGCACTTGTGTTAGTGTTGAAAAACCACTTTTCGCACTTGTGTTAGTGTTGAAAAACCACTTTTCGCACTTGTTTTGGTGCAGGAAACCACTTTTGCACTTGTATTAGTGTGGAAAAACCACTTTTCGCACTTGTGTTAGTGTTGAAAAACCACTTTTCGCACTTGTGTTAGTGTTGAAAAACCACTTTTCGCACTTGTGTTGGTGCAGGAAACCACTTTTGCACTTGTATTAGAGTGGAAAAACCACTTTTCGCACTTGTGTTAGTGTTGAAAAATCACTTTTCGCACTTGTGTTAGTGTTGAAAAACCACTTTTCGCACTTGTGTTAGTGTTGAAAAACCACTTTTCGCACTTGTGTTGGTGCAGGAAACCACTTTTGCACTTGTATTAGTGTGGAAAAAACACTTTTCGCACTTGTGTTAGTGTTGACAAACCACTTTTCGCACTTGTGTTAGTGTTGAAAAACCACTTTTCGCACTTGTGTTGGTGCAGGAAACCGCTTTTGCACTAGTTTAGTGTGGAAAAACTACTTTTCGCACTTGTGTTAGTGTTGAAAAACCACTTTTTGCACTTGTGTTAGGGTTGAAAAACCACTTTTCGCACTTGTGTTAGTGTTGAAAAACCACTTTTCGCACTTGTGTTAGTGTTAAAAAACCACTTTTCGCACTTGTGTTAGTGTTGAAAGACCACTTTCCGCACTTGTGTTAGTGTTGAAAAACCGCTTTTCGCACTTGTGTTAGTGTTTAAAAACCACTTTTCGCACTTGTGTTGTTGCAGGAAACCACTTTTGCACTTGTATTAGTGTGGAAAAACCACTTTTCGCACTTGTGTTAGTGTTGAAAAACCACTTTTCACACTTGTGTTGGTGTTGAAAAACCACTTTTCGCACTTGTGTTGGTGCAGGAAACCACTTTTGCATTTGTATTAGTGTGGAAAAACCACTTTTCGCACTTGTGTTAGTGTTGAAAAACCACTTTTCGCACTTGTGTTAGTGTTGAAAAACCACTTTTCGCACTTGTGTTAGTGTTGAAAAATCACTTTTCGCACTTGTGTTGGTGCAGGAAACCACTTTTGCACTTGTATTAGTGTGGAAAAACCACTTTTCGCACTTGTGTTAGTGTTGAAAAACCACTTTTCGCACTTGTGTTTGTGTTGAAAAACCACTTTTCGCACTTGTGTTAGTGTTGAAAAACCACTTTTCGCACTTGTGTTGGTGCAGGAAACCACTTTTGCACTTGTATTAGTGTGGATAAACCACTTTTCGCACTTGTGTTAGTGTTGAAAAACCACTTTTCGCACTTGTGTTAGTGTTGAAAAACCACTTTTCGCACTTGTGTTGGTGCAGGAAACCACTTTTGCACTTGTATTAGTGTGGAAAAACCACTTTTCGCACTTGTGTTAGTGTTGAAAAACCACTTTTCGCACTTGTGTTAGTGTTGAAAAATCACTTTTCGCACTTGTGTTGGTGCAGGAAACCACTTTTGCACTTGTATTAGTGTGGAAAAACCACTTTTCGCACTTGTGTTAGTGTTGAAAAACCACTTTTCGCACTTGTGTTAGTGTTGAAAAACCACTTTTCGCACTTGTGTTAGTGTTGAAAAACCACTTTTCGCACTTGCGTTGGTGCAGGAAACCACTTTTGCACTTGTATTAGTGTGGAAAAACCACTTTTCGCACTTGTGTTAGTGTTGGAAAACCACATTTCGCACTTGTGTTGGTGCAGGAAACCACTTTTGCACTTGTATTAGTGTGGAAAAAACACTTTTCGCACTTGTGTTAGTGTTGAAAAACCACTTTTCGCACTTGTGTTAGTGTTGAAAAACCACTTTTCGCACTTGTGTTAGTGTTGAAAAACCACTTTTCGCACTTGTGTTGGTTTAGGAAACCACTTTTGCACTTGTATTAGTGTGGAAAAAACACTTTTCGCACTTGTGTTAGTGTTGACAAACCACTTTTCGCACTTGTGTTAGTGTTGAAAAACCACTTTTCGCACTTGTGTTGGTGCAGGAAACCACTTTTGCACTTGTAATTGTGTGGAAAAAACACTTTTCGCACTTGTGTTAGTGTTGACAAACCACTTTTCGCACTTGTGTTAGTGTTGAAAAACCACTTTTCGCACTTGAGTTGGTGCAGGAAACCACTTTTGCACTTGTATTAGTGTGGAAAAAACACTTTTTGCACTAGTGATAGTGTTGAAAAACCACTTTTCGCACTTGTGTTAGTGTTGAAAAACCACTTTTCACACTTGTGTTGGTGCAGGAAACCACTTTTGCACTTGTATTAGTGTGGAAAAACCACTTTTCGCACTTGTGTTAGTGTTGAAAAACCACTTTTCGCACTTGTGTTAGTGTTGAAAAACCACTTTTCGCACTTGTGTTGGTGCAGGAAACCACTTTTGCACTTGTATTAGTGTGGAAAAAACACTTTTCGCACTTGTGTTAGTGTTGAAAAAACACTTTTTGCACTTGTGTTAGGGTTGAAAAACCACTTTTTGCACTTGTGTTAGTGTTGAAAAACCACTTTTCGCACTTGTGTTAGTGTTGAAAAACCACTTTTCGCACTTGTGTTAGTGTTGAAAAACCACTTTTCGCACTTGTTTTGGTGCAGGAAACCACTTTTGCACTTGTATTAGTGTGGAAAAACCACTTTTCGCACTTGTGTTAGTGTTGAAAAACCACTTTTCGCACTTGTGTTAGTGTTGAAAAACCACTTTTCGCACTTGTGTTGGTGCAGGAAACCACTTTTGCACTTGCATTAGAGTGGAAAAACCACTTTTCGCACTTGTGTTAGTGTTGAAAAATCACTTTTCGCACTTGTGTTAGTGTTGAAAAACCACTTTTCGCACTTGTGTTAGTGTTGAAAAACCACTTTTCGCACTTGTGTTGGTGCAGGAAACCACTTTTGCACTTGTATTAGTGTGGAAAAAACACTTTTCGCACTTGTGTTAGTGTTGACAAACCACTTTTCGCACTTGTGTTAGTGTTGAAAAACCACTTTTCGCACTTGTGTTGGTGCAGGAAACCACTTTTGCACTAGTTTAGTGTGGAAAAACTACTTTTCGCACTTGTGTTAGTGTTGAAAAACCACTTTTCGCACTTGTGTTAGGGTTGAAAAACCACTTTTCGCACTTGTGTTAGTGTTGAAAAACCACTTTTCGCACTTGTGTTAGTGTTAAAAAACCACTTTTCGCACTTGTGTTAGTGTTGAAAGACCACTTTCCGCACTTGTGTTAGTGTTGAAAAACCACTTTTCGCACTTGTGTTAGTGTTTAAAAACCACTTTTCGCACTTGTGTTGTTGCAGGAAACCACTTTTGCACTTGTATTAGTGTGGAAAAACCACTTTTCGCACTTGTGTTAGTGTTGAAAAACCACTTTTCGCACTTGTGTTGGTGTTGAAAAACCACTTTTCGCACTTGTGTTGGTGCAGGAAACCACTTTTGCATTTGTATTAGTGTGGAAAAACCACTTTTCGCACTTGTGTTAGTGTTGAAAAACCACTTTTCGCACTTGTGTTAGTGTTGAAAAACCACTTTTCGCACTTGTGTTAGTGTTGAAAAATCACTTTTCGCACTTGTGTTGGTGCAGGAAACCACTTTTGCACTTGTATTAGTGTGGAAAAACCACTTTTCGCACTTGTGTTAGTGTTGAAAAAACACTTTTTGCACTTGTGTTAGGGTTGAAAAACCACTTTTTGCACTTGTGTTAGTGTTGAAAAACCACTTTTCGCACTTGTGTTGGTGCAGGAAACCACTTTTGCACTTGTATTAGTGTGGAAAAACCACTTTTCGCACTTGTGTTAGTGTTGAAAAATCACTTTTCGCACTTGTGTTAGTGTTGAAAAACCACTTTTCGCACTTGTGTTAGTGTTGAAAACCACTTTTCGCACTTGTGTTGGTGCAGGAAACCACTTTTGCACTTGTATTCGTGTGGAAAAAACACTTTTCGCACTTATGTTAGTGTTGACAAACCACTTTTCGCACTTGTGTTAGTGTTGAAAAACCACTTTTCGCACTTGTGTTGGTGCAGGAAACCACTTTTGCACTTGTATTAGTGTGGAAAAACCACTTTTCGCACTTGTGTTGGTGCAGGAAACCACTTTTGCACTTGTTTAGTGTGGAAAAACTACTTTTAACACTTGTGTTAGTGTTGAAAAACCACTTTTCGCACTTGTGTTAGTGTTGAAAAACTACTTTTCGCACTTGTGTTAGTGTTGAAAAACCACTTTTCACACTTGTGTTGGTGTTGAAAAACCACTTTTCGCACTTGTGTTAGTGTTGAAAAACCACTTTTCGCACTTGTGTTGGTGCAGGAAACCACTTTTGCACTTGTATTAGTGTGGAAAAAACACTTTTTGCACTTGTGATATTGTTGAAAAACCACTTTTCGCACTTGTGTTAGTGTTGAAAAACCACTTTTCGCACTTGTGTTCGTGTTGAAAAACCACTTTTCGCACTTGTGTTAGTGTTGAAAAACCACTTTTCGCACTTGTGTTAGTGTTGAAAAACCACTTTTCGCACTTGTGTTGGTGCAGGAAACCACTTTTGCACTTGTATTAGTGAGGAAAAAACACTTTTTGCACTTGTGATAGTGTTGAAAAACCACTTTTCACACTTGTGTTAGTGTTGAAAAACCACTTTTCGCACTTGTGTTGGTGCAGGAAACCACTTTTGCACTTGTATTAGTGTGGAAAAACCACTTTTGCACTTGTATTAGTGTGGAAAAACCACTTTTCGCACTTGTGTTGGTGCAGGAAACCACTTTTGCACTTGTTTAGTGTGGAAAAACTACTTTTCGCACTTGTGTTAGTGTTGAAAAACCACTTTTCGCACTTGTGTTAGTGTTGAAAAACCACTTTTCGCACTTGTGTTAGTGTTGAAAAACCACTTTTCGCACTTGTGTTGGTGTTGAAAAACCACTTTTCGCACTTGTGTTAGTGTTGAAAAACCACGTTTCGCACTTGTGTTGGTGCAGGAAACCACTTTTGCACTTGTATTAGTGTGGAAAAAACACTTTTTGCACTTGTGATAGTGTTGAAAAACCACTTTTCGCACTTGTGTTAGTGTTGAAAAACCACTTTTCGCACTTGTGTTAGTGTTGAAAAACCACTTTTCGCACTTGTGTTAGTGTTGAAAAACCACTTTTCGCACTTGTGTTAGTGTTGAAAAACCACTTTTCGCACTTGTGTTAGTGTTGAAAAACCACTTTTCGCACTTGTGTTGGTGCAGGAAACCACTTTTGCACTTGTATTAGTGTGGAAAAAACACTTTTTGCACTTGTGATAGTGTTGAAAAACCACTTTTCACACTTGTGTTAGTGTTGAAAAACCACTTTTCGCACTTGTGTTGGTGCAGGAAACCACTTTTGCACTTGTATTAGTGTGGAAAAACCACTTTTCGCACTTGTGTTAGTGTTGAAAAACCACTTTTCGCACTTGTGTTAGTGTTGAAAAACCACTTTTCGCACTTGTGTTAGTGTTGAAAAACCACTTTTCGCACTTGTGTTAGTGTTGAAAAACCACTTTTCGCACTTGTGTTGGTGCAGGAAACCACTTTTGCACTTGTATTAGTGTGGAAAAACCACTTTTCGCACTTGTGTTAGTGTTGAAAAACCACTTTTCGCACTTGTGTTAGTGTTGAAAAACCACTTTTCGCACTTGTGTTGGTGCAGGAAACCACTTTTGCACTTGTATTAGAGTGGAAAAACCACTTTTCGCACTTGTGTTAGTGTTGAAAAATCACTTTTCGCACTTGTGTTAGTGTTGAAAAACCACTTTTCGCACTTGTGTTAGTGTTGAAAAACCACTTTTCGCACTTGTGTTGGTGCAGGAAACCACTTTTGCACTTGTATTAGTGTGGAAAAAACACTTTTCGCACTTGTGTTAGTGTTGACAAACCACTTTTCGCACTTGTGTAAGTGTTGAAAAACCACTTTTCGCACTTGTGTTGGTGCAGGAAACCACTTTTGCACTTGTTTAGTGTGGAAAAACTACTTTTCGCACTTGTGTTAGTGTTGAAAAACCACTTTTCGCACTTGTGTTAGGGTTGAAAAACCACTTTTCGCACTTGTGTTAGTGTTGAAAAACCACTTTTCGCACTTGTGTTAGTGTTGAAAAACCACTTTTCGCACTTGTGTTAGTGTTGAAAAACCACTTTTCGCACTTGTGTTAGTGTTGAAAAACCACTTTTCGCACTTGTGTTAGTGTTGAAAAACCACTTTTCGCACTTGTGTTAGTGTTGAAAAACCACTTTTCGCACTTGTGTTGGTGCAGGAAACCACTTTTGCACTTGTATTAGTGTGGAAAAAACACTTTTTGCACTTGTGATAGTGTTGAAAAACCACTTTTCGCACTTATGTTAGTGTTGAAAAACGACTTTTCGCACTTGTGTTGGTGCAGGAAACCACTTTTGCACTTGTATTAGTGTGGAAAAACCACTTTTCGCACTTGTGTTAGTGTTGAAAAACCACTTTTCGCACTTGTGTTAGTGTTGAAAAACCACTTTTCGCACTTGTGTTAGTGTTGAAAAACCACTTTTCGCACTTGCGTTGGTGCAGGAAACCACTTTTGCACTTGTATTAGTGTGGAAAAAACACTTTTCGCACTTGTGTTAGTGTTGACAAACCACTTTTCGCACTTGTGTTAGTGTTGAAAAACCACTTTTCGCACTTGTGTTGGTGCAGGAAACCACTTTTGCACTTGTAATTGTGTGGAAAAAACACTTTTCGCACTTGTGTTAGTGTTGACAAACCACTTTTCGCACTTGTGTTAGTGTTGAAAAACCACTTTTCGCACTTGAGTTGGTGCAGGAAACCACTTTTGCACTTGTATTAGTGTGGAAAAAACACTTTTTGCACTAGTGATAGTGTTGAAAAACCACTTTTCGCACTTGTGTTAGTGTTGAAAAACCACTTTTCACACTTGTGTTGGTGCAGGAAACCACTTTTGCACTTGTATTAGTGTGGAAAAACCACTTTTCGCACTTGTGTTAGTGTTGAAAAACCACTTTTCGCACTTGTGTTAGTGTTGAAAAACCACTTTTCGCATTTGTGTTGGTGCAGGAAACCACTTTTGCACTTGTATTAGTGTGGAAAAACCACTTTTCGCACTTGTGTTAGTGTTGAAAAAACACTTTTTGCACTTGTGTTAGGGTTGAAAAACCACTTTTTGCACTTGTGTTAGTGTTGAAAAACCACTTTTCGCACTTGTGTTAGTGTTGAAAAACCACTTTTCGCACTTGTGTTAGTGTTGAAAAACCACTTTTCGCACTTGTTTTGGTGCAGGAAACCACTTTTGCACTTGTATTAGTGTGGAAAAACCACTTTTCGCACTTGTGTTAGTGTTGAAAAACCACTTTTCGCACTTGTGTTAGTGTTGAAAAACCACTTTTCGCACTTGTGTTGGTGCAGGAAACCACTTTTGCACTTGTATTAGAGTGGAAAAACCACTTTTCGCACTTGTGTTAGTGTTGAAAAATCACTTTTCGCACTTGTGTTAGTGTTGAAAAACCACTTTTCGCACTTGTGTTAGTGTTGAAAAACCACTTTTCGCACTTGTGTTGGTGCAGGAAACCACTTTTGCACTTGTATTAGTGTGGAAAAAACACTTTTCGCACTTGTGTTAGTGTTGACAAACCACTTTTCGCACTTGTGTTAGTGTTGAAAAACCACTTTTCGCACTTGTGTTGGTGCAGGAAACCGCTTTTGCACTAGTTTAGTGTGGAAAAACTACTTTTCGCACTTGTGTTAGTGTTGAAAAACCACTTTTTGCACTTGTGTTAGGGTTGAAAAACCACTTTTCGCACTTGTGTTAGTGTTGAAAAACCACTTTTCGCACTTGTGTTAGTGTTAAAAAACCACTTTTCGCACTTGTGTTAGTGTTGAAAGACCACTTTCCGCACTTGTGTTAGTGTTGAAAAACCGCTTTTCGCACTTGTGTTAGTGTTTAAAAACCACTTTTCGCACTTGTGTTGTTGCAGGAAACCACTTTTGCACTTGTATTAGTGTGGAAAAACCACTTTTCGCACTTGTGTTAGTGTTGAAAAACCACTTTTCACACTTGTGTTGGTGTTGAAAAACCACTTTTCGCACTTGTGTTGGTGCAGGAAACCACTTTTGCATTTGTATTAGTGTGGAAAAACCACTTTTCGCACTTGTGTTAGTGTTGAAAAACCACTTTTCGCACTTGTGTTAGTGTTGAAAAACCACTTTTCGCACTTGTGTTAGTGTTGAAAAATCACTTTTCGCACTTGTGTTGGTGCAGGAAACCACTTTTGCACTTGTATTAGTGTGGAAAAACCACTTTTCGCACTTGTGTTAGTGTTGAAAAACCACTTTTCGCACTTGTGTTTGTGTTGAAAAACCACTTTTCGCACTTGTGTTAGTGTTGAAAAACCACTTTTCGCACTTGTGTTGGTGCAGGAAACCACTTTTGCACTTGTATTAGTGTGGATAAACCACTTTTCGCACTTGTGTTAGTGTTGAAAAACCACTTTTCGCACTTGTGTTAGTGTTGAAAAACCACTTTTCGCACTTGTGTTGGTGCAGGAAACCACTTTTGCACTTGTATTAGTGTGGAAAAACCACTTTTCGCACTTGTGTTAGTGTTGAAAAACCACTTTTCGCACTTGTGTTAGTGTTGAAAAATCACTTTTCGCACTTGTGTTGGTGCAGGAAACCACTTTTGCACTTGTATTAGTGTGGAAAAACCACTTTTCGCACTTGTGTTAGTGTTGAAAAACCACTTTTCGCACTTGTGTTAGTGTTGAAAAACCACTTTTCGCACTTGTGTTAGTGTTGAAAAACCACTTTTCGCACTTGCGTTGGTGCAGGAAACCACTTTTGCACTTGTATTAGTGTGGAAAAACCACTTTTCGCACTTGTGTTAGTGTTGGAAAACCACATTTCGCACTTGTGTTGGTGCAGGAAACCACTTTTGCACTTGTATTAGTGTGGAAAAAACACTTTTCGCACTTGTGTTAGTGTTGAAAAACCACTTTTCGCACTTGTGTTAGTGTTGAAAAACCACTTTTCGCACTTGTGTTAGTGTTGAAAAACCACTTTTCGCACTTGTGTTGGTTTAGGAAACCACTTTTGCACTTGTATTAGTGTGGAAAAAACACTTTTCGCACTTGTGTTAGTGTTGACAAACCACTTTTCGCACTTGTGTTAGTGTTGAAAAACCACTTTTCGCACTTGTGTTGGTGCAGGAAACCACTTTTGCACTTGTAATTGTGTGGAAAAAACACTTTTCGCACTTGTGTTAGTGTTGACAAACCACTTTTCGCACTTGTGTTAGTGTTGAAAAACCACTTTTCGCACTTGAGTTGGTGCAGGAAACCACTTTTGCACTTGTATTAGTGTGGAAAAAACACTTTTTGCACTAGTGATAGTGTTGAAAAACCACTTTTCGCACTTGTGTTAGTGTTGAAAAACCACTTTTCACACTTGTGTTGGTGCAGGAAACCACTTTTGCACTTGTATTAGTGTGGAAAAACCACTTTTCGCACTTGTGTTAGTGTTGAAAAACCACTTTTCGCACTTGTGTTAGTGTTGAAAAACCACTTTTCGCACTTGTGTTGGTGCAGGAAACCACTTTTGCACTTGTATTAGTGTGGAAAAAACACTTTTCGCACTTGTGTTAGTGTTGAAAAAACACTTTTTGCACTTGTGTTAGGGTTGAAAAACCACTTTTTGCACTTGTGTTAGTGTTGAAAAACCACTTTTCGCACTTGTGTTAGTGTTGAAAAACCACTTTTCGCACTTGTGTTAGTGTTGAAAAACCACTTTTCGCACTTGTTTTGGTGCAGGAAACCACTTTTGCACTTGTATTAGTGTGGAAAAACCACTTTTCGCACTTGTGTTAGTGTTGAAAAACCACTTTTCGCACTTGTGTTAGTGTTGAAAAACCACTTTTCGCACTTGTGTTGGTGCAGGAAACCACTTTTGCACTTGTATTAGAGTGGAAAAACCACTTTTCGCACTTGTGTTAGTGTTGAAAAATCACTTTTCGCACTTGTGTTAGTGTTGAAAAACCACTTTTCGCACTTGTGTTAGTGTTGAAAAACCACTTTTCGCACTTGTGTTGGTGCAGGAAACCACTTTTGCACTTGTATTAGTGTGGAAAAAACACTTTTCGCACTTGTGTTAGTGTTGACAAACCACTTTTCGCACTTGTGTTAGTGTTGAAAAACCACTTTTCGCACTTGTGTTGGTGCAGGAAACCACTTTTGCACTAGTTTAGTGTGGAAAAACTACTTTTCGCACTTGTGTTAGTGTTGAAAAACCACTTTTCGCACTTGTGTTAGGGTTGAAAAACCACTTTTCGCACTTGTGTTAGTGTTGAAAAACCACTTTTCGCACTTGTGTTAGTGTTAAAAAACCACTTTTCGCACTTGTGTTAGTGTTGAAAGACCACTTTCCGCACTTGTGTTAGTGTTGAAAAACCACTTTTCGCACTTGTGTTAGTGTTTAAAAACCACTTTTCGCACTTGTGTTGTTGCAGGAAACCACTTTTGCACTTGTATTAGTGTGGAAAAACCACTTTTCGCACTTGTGTTAGTGTTGAAAAACCACTTTTCGCACTTGTGTTGGTGTTGAAAAACCACTTTTCGCACTTGTGTTGGTGCAGGAAACCACTTTTGCATTTGTATTAGTGTGGAAAAACCACTTTTCGCACTTGTGTTAGTGTTGAAAAACCACTTTTCGCACTTGTGTTAGTGTTGAAAAACCACTTTTCGCACTTGTGTTAGTGTTGAAAAATCACTTTTCGCACTTGTGTTGGTGCAGGAAACCACTTTTGCACTTGTATTAGTGTGGAAAAACCACTTTTCGCACTTGTGTTAGTGTTGAAAAACCACTTTTCGCACTTGTGTTTGTGTTGAAAAACACTTTTCGCACTTGTGTTAGTGTTGAAAAACCACTTTTCGCACTTGTGTTGGTGCAGGAAACCACTTTTGCACTTGTATTAGTGTGGATAAACCACTTTTCGCACTTGTGTTAGTGTTGAAAAACCACTTTTCGCACTTGTGTTAGTGTTGAAAAACCACTTTTCGCACTTGTGTTGGTGCAGGAAACCACTTTTGCACTTGTATTAGTGTGGAAAAACCACTTTTCGCACTTGTGTTAGTGTTGAAAAACCACTTTTCGCACTTGTGTTAGTGTTGAAAAATCACTTTTCGCACTTGTGTTGGTGCAGGAAACCACTTTTGCACTTGTATTAGTGTGGAAAAACCACTTTTCGCACTTGTGTTAGTGTTGAAAAACCACTTTTCGCACTTGTGTTAGTGTTGAAAAACCACTTTTCGCACTTGTGTTAGTGTTGAAAAACCACTTTTCGCACTTGTGTTGGTGCAGGAAACCACTTTTGCACTTGTATTAGTGTGGAAAAACCACTTTTCGCACTTGTGTTAGTGTTGAAAAACCACTTTTCGCACTTGTGTTAGTGTTGAAAAACCACTTTTCGCACTTGTGTTGGTGCAGGAAACCACTTTTGCACTTGTATTAGTGTGGAAAAACCACTTTTCGCACTTGTGTTAGTGTTGAAAAATCACTTTTCGCACTTGTGTTAGTGTTGAAAAACCACTTTTCGCACTTGTGTTAGTGTTGAAAAACCACTTTTCGCACTTGTGTTGGTGCAGGAAACCACTTTTGCACTTGTATTCGTGTGGAAAAAACACTTTTCGCACTTATGTTAGTGTTGACAAACCACTTTTCGCACTTGTGTTAGTGTTGAAAAACCACTTTTCGCACTTGTGTTGGTGCAGGAAACCACTTTTGCACTTGTATTAGTGTGGAAAAACCACTTTTCGCACTTGTGTTGGTGCAGGAAACCACTTTTGCACTTGTTTAGTGTGGAAAAACTACTTTTAACACTTGTGTTAGTGTTGAAAAACCACTTTTCGCACTTGTGTTAGTGTTGAAAAACCACTTTTCGCACTTGTGTTAGTGTTGAAAAACCACTTTTCACACTTGTGTTGGTGTTGAAAAACCACTTTTCGCACTTGTGTTAGTGTTGAAAAACCACTTTTCGCACTTGTGTTGGTGCAGGAAACCACTTTTGCACTTGTATTAGTGTGGAAAAAACACTTTTTGCACTTGTGATATTGTTGAAAAACCACTTTTCGCACTTGTGTTAGTGTTGAAAAACCACTTTTCGCACTTGTGTTAGTGTTGAAAAACCACTTTTCGCACTTGTGTTAGTGTTGAAAAACCACTTTTCGCACTTGTGTTAGTGTTGAAAAACCACTTTTCGCACTTGTGTTGGTGCAGGAAACCACTTTTGCACTTGTATTAGTGAGGAAAAAACACTTTTTGCACTTGTGATAGTGTTGAAAAACCACTTTTCACACTTGTGTTAGTGTTGAAAAACCACTTTTCGCACTTGTGTTGGTGCAGGAAACCACTTTTGCACTTGTATTAGTGTGGAAAAACCACTTTTGCACTTGTATTAGTGTGGAAAAACCACTTTTCGCACTTGTGTTGGTGCAGGAAACCACTTTTGCACTTGTTTAGTGTGGAAAACTACTTTTCGCACTTGTGTTAGTGTTGAAAAACCACTTTTCGCACTTGTGTTAGTGTTGAAAAACCACTTTTCGCACTTGTGTTAGTGTTGAAAAACCACTTTTCGCACTTGTGTTGGTGTTGAAAAACCACTTTTCGCACTTGTGTTAGTGTTGAAAAACCACGTTTCGCACTTGTGTTGGTGCAGGAAACCACTTTTGCACTTGTATTAGTGTGGAAAAAACACTTTTTGCACTTGTGATAGTGTTGAAAAACCACTTTTCGCACTTGTGTTAGTGTTGAAAAACCACTTTTCGCACTTGTGTTAGTGTTGAAAAACCACTTTTCGCACTTGTGTTAGTGTTGAAAAACCACTTTTCGCACTTGTGTTAGTGTTGAAAAACCACTTTTCGCACTTGTGTTAGTGTTGAAAAACCACTTTTCGCACTTGTGTTGGTGCAGGAAACCACTTTTGCACTTGTATTAGTGTGGAAAAAACACTTTTTGCACTTGTGATAGTGTTGAAAAACCACTTTTCACACTTGTGTTAGTGTTGAAAAACCACTTTTCGCACTTGTGTTGGTGCAGGAAACCACTTTTGCACTTGTATTAGTGTGGAAAAACCACTTTTCGCACTTGTGTTAGTGTTGAAAAACCACTTTTCGCACTTGTGTTAGTGTTGAAAAACCACTTTTCGCACTTGTGTTAGTGTTGAAAAACCACTTTTCGCACTTGTGTTAGTGTTGAAAAACCACTTTTCGCACTTGTGTTGGTGCAGGAAACCACTTTTGCACTTGTATTAGTGTGGAAAAACCACTTTTCGCACTTGTGTTAGTGTTGAAAAACCACTTTTCGCACTTGTGTTAGTGTTGAAAAACCACTTTTCGCACTTGTGTTGGTGCAGGAAACCACTTTTGCACTTGTATTAGAGTGGAAAAACCACTTTTCGCACTTGTGTTAGTGTTGAAAAATCACTTTTCGCACTTGTGTTAGTGTTGAAAAACCACTTTTCGCACTTGTGTTAGTGTTGAAAAACCACTTTTCGCACTTGTGTTGGTGCAGGAAACCACTTTTGCACTTGTATTAGTGTGGAAAAAACACTTTTCGCACTTGTGTTAGTGTTGACAAACCACTTTTCGCACTTGTGTAAGTGTTGAAAAACCACTTTTCGCACTTGTGTTGGTGCAGGAAACCACTTTTGCACTTGTTTAGTGTGGAAAAACTACTTTTCGCACTTGTGTTAGTGTTGAAAAACCACTTTTCGCAGTTGTGTTAGGGTTGAAAAACCACTTTTCGCACTTGTGTTAGTGTTGAAAAACCACTTTTCGCACTTGTGTTAGTGTTGAAAAACCACTTTTCGCACTTGTGTTGGTGCAGGAAACCACTTTTGCAGTTGTATTAGTGTGGAAAAAACACTTTTTGCACTTGTGATAGTGTTGAAAAACCACTTTTCGCACTTGTGTTAGTGTTGAAAAACCACTTTTCGCATTTGTGTTGGTGCAGGAAACCACTTTGGCACTTGTATTAGTGAGGAAAAACCACTTTTCGCACTTGTGTTAGTGTTGAAAAACCAATTTTCGCACTTGTGTTAGAGTTGAAAAACCACTTTTCGCACTTGTGTTAGTGTTGAAAAACCACTTTTCGCACTTATATTGGTGCAGGAAACCACTTTTGCACTTGTATTAGTGTGGAAAAACCACTTTTCGCACTTGTGTTAGTGTTAAAAAACCACTTTTCGCACTTGTGTTAGTGTTGAAAGACCACTTTTCGCACTTGTGTTAGTGTTGAAAAACCACTTTTCGCACTTGTGTTAGTGTTTAAAAACCACTTTTCGCACTTGTGTTGTTGCAGGAAACCACTTTTGCACTTGTATTAGTGTGGAAAAACCACTTTTCGCACTTGTGTTAGTGTTGAAAAACCACTTTTCGCACTTGTGTTAGTGTTGAAAAACCACTTTTCGCACTTGTGTTGGTGCAGGAAACCACTTTTGCATTTGTATTAGTGTGGAAAAACCACTTTTCGCACTTGTGTTAGTGTTGAAAAACCACTTTTCGCACTTGTGTTAGTGTTGAAAAACCACTTTTCGCACTTGTGTTAGTGTTGAAAAATCACTTTTCGCACTTGTGTTGGTGCAGGAAACCACTTTTGCACTTGTATTAGTGTGGAAAAACCACTTTTCGCACTTGTGTTAGTGTTGAAAAACCACTTTTCGCACTTGTGTTAGTGTTGAAAAACCACTTTTCGCACTTGTGTTAGTGTTGAAAAACCACTTTTCGCACTTGTGTTGGTGCAGGAAACCACTTTTGCACTTGTATTAGTGTGGAAAAAACACTTTTCGCACTTGTGTTAGTGTTGACAAACCACTTTTCGCACTTGTGTTAGTGTTGAAAAACCACTTTTCGCACTTGTGTTGGTGCAGGAAACCACTTTTGCACTTGTTTAGTGTGGAAAAACTACTTTTCGCACTTATGTTAGTGTTGAAAAACCACTTTTCGCACTTGTGTTAGTGTTGAAAAACCACTTTTCGCACTTGTGTTAGTGTTGAAAAACCACTTTTCGCACTTGTGTTAGTGTTGAAAAACCACTTTGCGCACTTGTGTTAGTGTTGAAAAACCACTTTTCGCACTTGTGTTGGTGCAGGAAACCACTTTTGCACTTGTATTAGTGTGGAAAAAACACTTTTTGCACTTGTGATAGTGTTGAAAAACCACTTTTCGCACTTGTGTTAGTGTTGAAAAACCACTTTTTGCACTTGTGTTAGTGTTGAAAAACCACTTTTCGCACTTGTGTTAGTGTTGAAAAACCACTTTTCGCACTTGTGTTGGTGCAGGAAACCACTTTTGCACTTGTATTAGTGTGGAAAAAACACTTTTTGCACTTGTGATAGTGTTGAAAAACCACTTTTCGCACTTGTGTTAGTGTTGAAAAACCACTTTTTGCACTTGTGTTAGTGTTGAAAAACCACTTTTCGCACTAGTGTTAGTGTTGAAAAACCACTTTTCGCACTTGTGTTGGTGCAGGAAACCACTTTTGCACTTGTATTAGTGTGGAAAAACACTTTTCGCACTTGTATTAGTGTTGACAAACCACTTTTCGCACTTGTGTTAGTGTTGAAAAACCACTTTTCGCACTTGTGTTGGTGCAGGAAACCACTTTTGCACTTGTTTAGTGTGGAAAAACTACTTTTCGCACTTGTGTTAGTGTTGAAAAACCACTTTTCGCACTTGTGTTAGTGTTGAAAAACCACTTTTCGCACTTGTGTTAGAGTTGAAAAACCACTTTTCGCACTTGTGTTCGTGTTGAAAAACCACTTTTCGCACTTGTGTTGGTGCAGGAAACCACTTTTGCACTTGTATTAGTGTGGAAAAAACACTTTTTGCACTTGTGATAGTGTTGAAAAACCACTTTTCGCACTTATGTTAGTGTTGAAAAACCACTTTTCGCACTTGTGTTGGTGCAGGAAACCACTTTTGCACTTGTATTAGTGTGGAAAAACCACTTTTCGCACTTGTGTTAGTGTTGAAAAACCACTTTTCGCACTTGTGTTAGTGTTGAAAAACCACTTTTCGCACTTGTGTTAGTGTTGAAAAACCACTTTTCGCACTTGCGTTGGTGCAGGAAACCACTTTTGCACTTGTATTAGTGTGGAAAAACCACTTTTCGCACTTGTGTTAGTGTTGGAAAACCACATTTCGCACTTGTGTTGGTGCAGGAAACCACTTTTGCACTTGTATTAGTGTGGAAAAAACACTTTTCGCACTTGTGTTAGTGTTGAAAAACCACTTTTCGCACTTGTGTTAGTGTTGAAAAACCACTTTTCGCACTTATGTTAGTGTTGAAAAACCACTTTTCGCACTTGTGTTGGTTTAGGAAACCACTTTTGCACTTGTATTAGTGTGGAAAAAACACTTTTCGCACTTGTGTTAGTGTTGACAAACCACTTATCGCACTTGTGTTAGTGTTGAAAAACCACTTTTCGCACTTGTGTTGGTGCAGGAAACCACTTTTGCACTTGTAATTGTGTGGAAAAAACACTTTTCGCACTTGTGTTAGTGTTGACAAACCACTTTTCGCACTTGTGTTAGTGTTGAAAAACCACTTTTCGCACTTGAGTTGGTGCAGGAAACCACTTTTGCACTTGTATTAGTGTGGAAAAAACACTTTTTGCACTTGTGTTAGGGTTGAAAAACCACTTTTTGCACTTGTGTTAGTGTTGAAAAACCACTTTTCGCACTTGTGTTAGTGTTGACAAACCACTTTTCGCACTTGTGTTAGTGTTGAAAAACCACTTTTCGCACTTGTGTTGGTGCAGGAAACCACTTTTGCACTTGTTTAGTGTGGAAAAACTACTTTTCGCACTTATGTTAGTGTTGAAAAACCACTTTTCGCACTTGTGTTAGTGTTGAAAAACCACTTTTCGCACTTGTGTTAGTGTTGAAAAACCACTTTTCGCACTAGTGTTAGTGTTGAAAAACCACTTTTCGCACTTGTGTTGGTGCAGGAAACCACTTTTGCACTTGTATTAGTGTGGAAAAACACTTTTCGCACTTGTATTAGTGTTGACAAACCACTTTTCGCACTTGTGTTAGTGTTGAAAAACCACTTTTCGCACTTGTGTTGGTGCAGGAAACCACTTTTGCACTTGTTTAGTGTGGAAAAACTACTTTTCGCACTTGTGTTAGTGTTGAAAAACCACTTTTCGCACTTGTGTTAGTGTTGAAAAACCACTTTTCGCACTTGTGTTAGAGTTGAAAAACCACTTTTCGCACTTGCGTTCGTGTTGAAAAACCACTTTTCGCACTTGTTTTGGTGCAGGAAACCACTTTTGCACTTGTATTAGTGTGGAAAAAACACTTTTTGCACTTGTGATAGTGTTGAAAAACCACTTTTCGCACTTATGTTAGTGTTGAAAAACCACTTTTCGCACTTGTGTTGGTGCAGGAAACCACTTTTGCACTTGTATTAGTGTGGAAAAACCACTTTTCGCACTTGTGTTAGTGTTGAAAAACCACTTTTCGCACTTGTGTTAGTGTTGAAAAACCACTTTTCACACTTGTGTTAGTGTTGAAAAACCACTTTTCGCACTTGCGTTGGTGCAGGAAACCACTTTTGCACTTGTATTAGTGTGGAAAAACCACTTTTCGCACTTGTGTTAGTGTTGGAAAACCACATTTCGCACTTGTGTTGGTGCAGGAAACCACTTTTGCACTTGTATTAGTGTGGAAAAAACACTTTTCGCACTTGTGTTAGTGTTGAAAAACCACTTTTCGCACTTGTGTTAGTGTTGAAAAACCACTTTTCGCACTTATGTTAGTGTTGAAAAACCACTTTTCGCACTTGTGTTGGTTTAGGAAACCACTTTTGCACTTGTATTAGTGTGGAAAAAACACTTTTCGCACTTGTGTTAGTGTTGACAAACCACTTATCGCACTTGTGTTAGTGTTGAAAAACCACTTTTCGCACTTGTGTTGGTGCAGGAAACCACTTTTGCACTTGTAATTGTGTGGAAAAAACACTTTTCGCACTTGTGTTAGTGTTGACAAACCACTTTTCGCACTTGTGTTAGTGTTGAAAAACCACTTTTCGCACTTGAGTTGGTGCAGGAAACCACTTTTGCACTTGTATTAGTGTGGAAAAAACACTTTTTGCACTTGTGTTAGGGTTGAAAAACCACTTTTTGCACTTGTGTTAGTGTTGAAAAACCACTTTTCGCACTTGTGTTAGTGTTGACAAACCACTTTCCGCACTTGTGTTAGTGTTGAAAAACCACTTTTCGCACTTGTGTTGGTGCAGGAAACCACTTTTGCACTTGTTTAGTGTGGAAAAACTACTTTTCGCACTTATGTTAGTGTTGAAAAACCACTTTTCGCACTTGTGTTAGTGTTGAAAAACCACTTTTCGCACTTGTGTTAGTGTTGAAAAACCACTTTTCGCACTTGTGTTAGTGTTGAAAAACCACTTTTCGCACTTGTGTTAGTGTTGAAAAACCACTTTTCGCAATTGTGTTGGTGCAGGAAACCACTTTTGCACTTGTATTAGTGTGGAAAAAACACTTTTTGCACTTGTGATAGTGTTGAAAAACCACTTTTCGCACTTGTGTTAGTGTTGAAAAACCACTTTTTGCACTTGTGTTAGTGTTGAAAAACCACTTTTCGCACTTGTGTTAGTGTTGAAAAACCACTTTTCGCACTTGTGTTGGTGCAGGAAACCACTTTTGCACTTGTATTAGTGTGGAAAAAACACTTTTTGCACTTGTGATAGTGTTGAAAAACCACTTTTCGCACTTGTGTTAGTGTTGAAAAACCACTTTTTGCACTTGTGTTAGTGTTGAAAAACCACTTTTCGCACTAGTGTTAGTGTTGAAAAACCACTTTTCGCACTTGTGTTGGTGCAGGAAACCACTTTTGCACTTGTATTAGTGTGGAAAAACACTTTTCGCACTTGTATTAGTGTTGACAAACCACTTTTCGCACTTGTGTTAGTGTTGAAAAACCACTTTTCGCACTTGTGTTGGTGCAGGAAACCACTTTTGCACTTGTTTAGTGTGGAAAAACTACTTTTCGCACTTGTGTTAGTGTTGAAAAACCACTTTTCGCACTTGTGTTAGTGTTGAAAAACCACTTTTCGCACTTGTGTTAGAGTTGAAAAACCACTTTTCGCACTTGTGTTCGTGTTGAAAAACCACTTTTCGCACTTGTGTTGGTGCAGGAAACCACTTTTGCACTTGTATTAGTGTGGAAAAAACACTTTTTGCACTTGTGATAGTGTTGAAAAACCACTTTTCGCACTTATGTTAGTGTTGAAAAACCACTTTTCGCACTTGTGTTGGTGCAGGAAACCACTTTTGCACTTGTATTAGTGTGGAAAAACCACTTTTCGCACTTGTGTTAGTGTTGAAAAACCACTTTTCGCACTTGTGTTAGTGTTGAAAAACCACTTTTCGCACTTGTGTTAGTGTTGAAAAACCACTTTTCGCACTTGCGTTGGTGCAGGAAACCACTTTTGCACTTGTATTAGTGTGGAAAAACCACTTTTCGCACTTGTGTTAGTGTTGGAAAACCACATTTCGCACTTGTGTTGGTGCAGGAAACCACTTTTGCACTTGTATTAGTGTGGAAAAAACACTTTTCGCACTTGTGTTAGTGTTGAAAAACCACTTTTCGCACTTGTGTTAGTGTTGAAAAACCACTTTTCGCACTTATGTTAGTGTTGAAAAACCACTTTTCGCACTTGTGTTGGTTTAGGAAACCACTTTTGCACTTGTATTAGTGTGGAAAAAACACTTTTCGCACTTGTGTTAGTGTTGACAAACCACTTATCGCACTTGTGTTAGTGTTGAAAAACCACTTTTCGCACTTGTGTTGGTGCAGGAAACCACTTTTGCACTTGTAATTGTGTGGAAAAACACTTTTCGCACTTGTGTTAGTGTTGACAAACCACTTTTCGCACTTGTGTTAGTGTTGAAAAACCACTTTTCGCACTTGAGTTGGTGCAGGAAACCACTTTTGCACTTGTATTAGTGTGGAAAAAACACTTTTTGCACTAGTGATAGTGTTGAAAAACCACTTTTCGCACTTGTGTTAGTGTTGAAAAACCACTTTTCACACTTGTGTTGGTGCAGGAAACCACTTTTGCACTTGTATTAGTGTGGAAAAACCACTTTTCGCACTTGTGTTAGTGTTGAAAAACCACTTTTCGCACTTGTGTTAGTGTTGAAAAACCACTTTTCGCATTTGTGTTGGTGCAGGAAACCACTTTTGCACTTGTATTAGTGTGGAAAAACCACTTTTCGCACTTGTGTTAGTGTTGAAAAAACACTTTTTGCACTTGTGTTAGGGTTGAAAAACCACTTTTTGCACTTGTGTTAGTGTTGAAAAACCACTTTTCGCACTTGTGTTAGTGTTGAAAAACCACTTTTCGCACTTGTGTTAGTGTTGAAAAACCACTTTTCGCACTTGTATTGGTGCAGGAAACCACTTTTGCACTTGTATTAGTGTGGAAAAACCACTTTTCGCACTTGTGTTAGTGTTGAAAAACCACTTTTCGCACTTGTGTTAGTGTTGAAAAACCACTTTTCGCACTTGTGTTAGTGTTGAAAAACCACTTTTCGCACTTGTGTTGGTGCAGGAAACCACTTTTGCACTTGTATTAGTGTGGAAAAAACACTTTTTGCACTTGTGATAGTGTTGAAAAACGACTTTTCGCACTTGTGTTAGTGTTGAAAAACCACTTTTCGCACTCGTGTTAGTGTTGAAAAACCACTTTTCGCACTTGTGTTGGTGCAGGAAACCACTTTTGCACTTGTATTAGTGTGGAAAAATCACTTTTTGCACTTGTGATAGTGTTGAAAAACCACTTTTCACACTTGTGTTGGTGCAGGAAACCACTTTTGCACTTGTGTAGGTGCAGGAAACCACTTTTGCACTTGTATTAGTGTGGAAAAAACACTTTTTGCACTTGTGATAGTGTTGAAAAACCACTTTACGCACTTGTGTTAGTGTTGAAAAACCACTTTTTGCACTTGTGTTGGTGCAGGAAACTACTTTTGCACTTGTATTAGTGTGGAAAAACCACTTTTCGCACTTGTGTTAGTGTTGAAAAACCACTTTTCGCACTTGTGTTAGTGTTGAAAAACCACTTTTCGCACTTGTGTTGGTGCAGGAAACCACTTTTGCACTTGTATTAGTGTGGAAAAAACACTTTTCGCACTTGTGATAGTGTTGAAAAACCACTTTTTGCACTTGTGTTAGTGTTGAAAAAACACTTTTCGCACTTGTGTTGGTGCAGGAAACCACTTTTGCACTTGTATTAGTGTGGAAAAAACACTTTTTGCACTTGTGTTAGTGTTGAAAAACCACTTTTCGCACTTGTGTTAGTGTTGAAAAACCACTTTTCGCACTTGTGTTAGTGTTGAAAAACCACTTTTCGCACTTGTGTTGGTGCAGGAAACCACTTTTGCACTTGTATTAGTGTGGAAAAAACACTTTTTGCACTTGTGATAGTGTTGAAAAACCACTTTTCGCACTTGTGTTAGTGTTGAAAAACCACTTTTCGCACTTGTGTTGGTGCAGGAAACCACTTTTCGCACTTGTGTTAGTGTTGAAAAACCACTTTTCGCACTTGTGTTAGTGTTGAAAAACCACTTTTCGCACTTGTGTTAGTGTTGAAAAACCACTTTTCGCACTTGTGTTAGTGTTGAAAAACGACTTTTCGCACTTGTATTAGTGTGGAAAAACCACTTTTCGCACTTGTGCTAGTTTTGACAAACCACTTTTCGCACTTGTGTTGGTGCAGGAAACCACTTTTGCACTTGTATTAGTTTGGAAAAAACACTTTTTGCACTTGTGATAGTGTTGAAAAACCACTTTTCGCACTTGTGTTGGTGCAGGAAACCACTTTTGCACTTGTGTTGGTGCAGGAAACCACTTTTGCACTTGTATTAGTGTGGAAAAAACACGTTTTGCACTTGTGTTATTGTTGAAAAACCATTTTTCGCACTTGTGTTAGTGTTGAAAACCCACTTTTCGCACTTGTGTTAGTGTTGAAAAACCACTTTCGCACTTGTGTTGGTGCAGGAAACCACTTTTGCACTTGTATTAGTGTGGAAAAAACACTTTTTGCACTTGTGTTAGTGTTGAAAAACCACTTTTCGCACTTGTGTTAGTGTTGAAAAACCACTTTTCGCACTTGTGTTAGTGTTGAAAAACCACTTTTCGCACTTGTGTTGGTGCAGGAAACCACTTTTGCACTTGTATTAGTGTGGAAAAAACACTTTTTGCACTTGTGATAGTGTTGAAAAACCACTTTTCGCACTTGTGTTAGTGTTGAAAAACCACTTTTCGCACTTGTGTTGGTGCAGGAAACCACTTTTCGCACTTGTGTTAGTGTTGAAAAACCACTTTTCGCACTTGTGTTAGTGTTGAAAAACCACTTTTCGCACTTGTGTTAGTGTTGAAAAACGACTTTTTGCACTTGTATTAGTGTGGAAAAACCACTTTTCGCACTTGTGCTAGTGTTGACAAACCACTTTTCGCACTTGTGTTGGTGCAGGAAACCACTTTTGCACTTGTATTAGTGTGGAAAAAACACTTTTTGCACTTGTGTTAGTGTTGAAAAACCACTTTTCGCACTTGTGTTGGTGCAGGAAACCACTTTTCGCACTTGTGTTAGTGTTGAAAAACCACTTTTCGCACTTGTGTTAGTGTTGAAAAACCACTTTTCGCACTTGTGTTAGTGTTGAAAAACGACTTTTTGCACTTGTATTAGTGTGGAAAAACCACTTTTCGCACTTGTGCTAGTGTTGACAAACCACTTTTCGCACTTGTGTTGGTGCAGGAAACCACTTTTGCACTTGTATTAGTGTGGAAAAAACACTTTTTGCACTTGTGATAGTGTTGAAAAACCACTTTTCGCACTTGTGTTGGTGCAGGAAACCACTTTTGCACTTGTGTTGGTGCAGGAAACCACTTTTGCACTTGTATTAGTGTGGAAAAAACACGTTTTGCACTTGTGATAGTGTTGAAAAACCACTTTTCGTACTTGTGTTAGTGTTGAAAAACCACTTTTCGCACTTGTGTTGGTGCAGGAAACCACTTTTCGCACATGTGTTAGTGTTGAAAAACCACTTTTCGCACTTGTGTTAGTGTTGACAAACCACTTTTCGCACTTGTGTTAGTGTTGAAAAACCACTTTTCGCACTTGAGTTGGTGCAGGAAACCACTTTTGCACTTGTATTAGTGTGGAAAAAACACTTTTTGCACTAGTGATAGTGTTGAAAAACCACTTTTCGCACTTGTGTTAGTGTTGAAAAACCACTTTTCACACTTGTGTTGGTGCAGGAAACCACTTTTGCACTTGTATTAGTGTGGAAAAACCACTTTTCGCACTTGTGTTAGTGTTGAAAAACCACTTTTCGCACTTGTGTTAGTGTTGAAAAACCACTTTTCGCATTTGTGTTGGTGCAGGAAACCACTTTTGCACTTGTATTAGTGTGGAAAAACCACTTTTCGCACTTGTGTTAGTGTTGAAAAAACACTTTTTGCACTTGTGTTAGGGTTGAAAAACCACTTTTTGCACTTGTGTTAGTGTTGAAAAACCACTTTTCGCACTTGTGTTAGTGTTGAAAAACCACTTTTCGCACTTGTGTTAGTGTTGAAAAACCACTTTTCGCACTTGTATTGGTGCAGGAAACCACTTTTGCACTTGTATTAGTGTGGAAAAACCACTTTTTGCACTTGTGTTAGTGTTGAAAAACCACTTTTCGCACTTGTGTTAGTGTTGAAAAACCACTTTTCGCACTTGTGTTAGTGTTGAAAAACCACTTTTCGCACTTGTGTTGGTGCAGGAAACCACTTTTGCACTTGTATTAGTGTGGAAAAAACACTTTTTGCACTTGTGATAGTGTTGAAAAACGACTTTTCGCACTTGTGTTAGTGTTGAAAAACCACTTTTCGCACTCGTGTTAGTGTTGAAAAACCACTTTTCGCACTTGTGTTGGTGCAGGAAACCACTTTTGCACTTGTATTAGTGTGGAAAAACCACTTTTCGCACTTGTGTTAGGGTTGAAAAACCACTTTTCGCACTTGTGTTAGTGTTGAAAAACCACTTTTCGCACTTGTGTTAGTGTTAAAAAACCACTTTTCGCACTTGTGTTAGTGTTGAAAGACCACTTTCCGCACTTGTGTTAGTGTTGAAAAACCGCTTTTCGCACTTGTGTTAGTGTTTAAAAACCACTTTTCGCACTTGTATTGGTGCAGGAAACCACTTTTGCACTTGTATTAGTGTGGAAAAACCACTTTTCGCACTTGTGTTAGTGTTGAAAAACCACTTTTCGCACTTGTGTTGGTGTTGAAAAACCACTTTTTGCACTTGTGTTGGTGCAGGAAACCACTTTTGCATTTGTATTAGTGTGGAAAAACCACTTTTCGCACTTGTGTTAGTGTTGAAAAACCACTTTTCGCACTTGTGTTAGTGTTGAAAAACCACTTTTCGCACTTGTGTTAGTGTTGAAAAATCACTTTTCGCACTTGTGTTGGTGCAGGAAACCACTTTTGCACTTGTATTAGTGTGGAAAAACCACTTTTCGCACTTGTGTTAGTGTTGAAAAACCACTTTTCGCACTTGTGTTAGTGTTGAAAAACCACTTTTCGCACTTGTGTTAGTGTTGAAAAACCACTTTTCGCACTTGTGTTGGTGCAGGAAACCACTTTTGCACTTGTATTAGTGTGGAAAAACCACTTTTCGCACTTGTGTTAGTGTTGAAAAACCACTTTTCGCACTTGTGTTAGTGTTGAAAAACCACTTTTCGCACTTGTGTTGGTGCAGGAAACCACTTTTGCACTTGTATTAGTGTGGAAAAACCACTTTTCGCACTTGTGTTAGTGTTGAAAAACCACTTTTCGCACTTGTGTTAGTGTTGAAAAATCACTTTTCGCACTTGTGTTGGTGCAGGAAACCACTTTTGCACTTGTATTAGTGTGGAAAAACCACTTTTCGCACTTGTGTTAGTGTTGAAAAACCACTTTTCGCACTTGTGTTAGTGTTGAAAAACCACTTTTCGCACTTGTGTTAGTGTTGAAAAACCACTTTTCGCACTTGTGTTAGTGTTGAAAAACCACTTTTCGCACTTGTGTTGGTGCAGGAAACCACTTTTGCACTTGTATTAGTGTGGAAAAAACACTTTTTGCACTTGTGATAGTGTTGAAAAACCACTTTTCGCACTTGTGTTAGTGTTGAAAAACCACTTTTTGCACTTGTGTTAGTGTTGAAAAACCACTTTTCGCACTTGTGTTAGTGTTGAAAAACCACTTTTCGCACTTGTGTTGGTGCAGGAAACCACTTTTGCACTTGTATTAGTGTGGAAAAAACACTTTTTGCACTTGTGATAGTGTTGAAAAACCACTTTTTGCACTTGTGTTAGTGTTGAAAAACCACTTTTTGCACTAGTGTTAGTGTTGAAAAACCACTTTTCGCACTTGTGTTGGTGCAGGAAACCACTTTTGCACTTGTATTAGTGTGGAAAAAACACTTTTCGCACTTGTATTAGTGTTGACAAACCACTTTTCGCACTTGTGTTAGTGTTGAAAAACCACTTTTCGCACTTGTGTTGGTGCAGGAAACCACTTTTGCACTTGTTTAGTGTGGAAAAACTACTTTTCGCACTTGTGTTAGTGTTGAAAAACCACTTTTTGCACTTGTGTTAGTGTTGAAAAACCACTTTTCGCACTTGTGTTAGAGTTGAAAAACCACTTTTCGCACTTGTGTTCGTGTTGAAAAACCACTTTTCGCACTTGTGTTGGTGCAGGAAACCACTTTTGCACTTGTATTAGTGTGGAAAAAACACTTTTTGCACTTGTGATAGTGTTGAAAAACCACTTTTCGCACTTATGTTAGTGTTGAAAAACCACTTTTCGCACTTGTGTTGGTGCAGGAAACCACTTTTGCACTTGTATTAGTGTGGAAAAACCACTTTTCGCACTTGTGTTAGTGTTGAAAAACCACTTTTCACACTTGTGTTAGTGTTGAAAAACCACTTTTCGCACTTGTGTTAGTGTTGAAAAACCACTTTTCGCACTTGCGTTGGTGCAGGAAACCACTTTTGCACTTGTATTAGTGTGGAAAAACCACTTTTCGCACTTGTGTTAGTGTTGGAAAACCACATTTCGCACTTGTGTTGGTGCAGGAAACCACTTTTGCACTTGTATTAGTGTGGAAAAAACACTTTTCGCACTTGTGTTAGTGTTGAAAAACCACTTTTCGCACTTGTGTTAGTGTTGAAAAACCACTTTTCGCACTTATGTTAGTGTTGAAAAACCACTTTTCGCACTTGTGTTGGTTTAGGAAACCACTTTTGCACTTGTATTAGTGTGGAAAAAACACTTTTCGCACTTGTGTTAGTGTTGACAAACCACTTATCGCACTTGTGTTAGTGTTGAAAAACCACTTTTCGCACTTGTGTTGGTGCAGGAAACCACTTTTGCACTTGTAATTGTGTGGAAAAAACACTTTTCGCACTTGTGTTAGTGTTGACAAACCACTTTTCGCACTTGTGTTAGTGTTGAAAAACCACTTTTCGCACTTGAGTTGGTGCAGGAAACCACTTTTGCACTTGTATTAGTGTGGAAAAAACACTTTTTGCACTAGTGATAGTGTTGAAAAACCACTTTTCGCACTTGTGTTAGTGTTGAAAAACCACTTTTCACACTTGTGTTGGTGCAGGAAACCACTTTTGCACTTGTATTAGTGTGGAAAAACCACTTTTCGCACTTTTGTTAGTGTTGAAAAACCACTTTTCGCACTTGTGTTAGTGTTGAAAAACCACTTTTCGCATTTGTGTTGGTGCAGGAAACCACTTTTGCACTTGTATTAGTGTGGAAAAACCACTTTTCGCACTTGTGTTAGTGTTGAAAAAACACTTTTTGCACTTGTGTTAGGGTTGAAAAACCACTTTTTGCACTTGTGTTAGTGTTGAAAAACCACTTTTCGCACTTGTGTTAGTGTTGAAAAACCACTTTTCGCACTTGTGTTAGTGTTGAAAAACCACTTTTCGCACTTGTATTGGTGCAGGAAACCACTTTTGCACTTGTATTAGTGTGGAAAAACCACTTTTCGCACTTGTGTTAGTGTTGAAAAACCACTTTTCGCACTTGTGTTAGTGTTGAAAAACCACTTTTCGCACTTGTGTTAGTGTTGAAAAACCACTTTTCGCACTTGTGTTGGTGCAGGAAACCACTTTTGCACTTGTATTAGTGTGGAAAAAACACTTTTTGCACTTGTGATAGTGTTGAAAAACGACTTTTCGCACTTGTGTTAGTGTTGAAAAACCACTTTTCGCACTCGTGTTAGTGTTGAAAAACCACTTTTCGCACTTGTGTTGGTGCAGGAAACCACTTTTGCACTTGTATTAGTGTGGAAAAATCACTTTTTGCACTTGTGATAGTGTTGAAAAACCACTTTTCACACTTGTGTTGGTGCAGGAAACCACTTTTGCACTTGTGTAGGTGCAGGAAACCACTTTTGCACTTGTATTAGTGTGGAAAAAACACTTTTTGCACTTGTGATAGTGTTGAAAAACCACTTTACGCACTTGTGTTAGTGTTGAAAAACCACTTTTTGCACTTGTGTTGGTGCAGGAAACTACTTTTGCACTTGTATTAGTGTGGAAAAACCACTTTTCGCACTTG
This sequence comes from Myxine glutinosa, assembly GCF_964187855.1. Lineage (NCBI taxonomy): Eukaryota > Metazoa > Chordata > Myxini > Myxiniformes > Myxinidae > Myxine > Myxine glutinosa. The sequence goes on from NC_136267.1 coordinate 46,391,339, forward strand.
TGTTAGTGTTGAAAAACCACTTTTCGCACTTGTGTTAGTGTTGAAAAACCACTTTTCGCACTTGTGTTGGTGCAGGAAACCACTTTTGCACTTGTATTAGTGTGGAAAAAACACTTTTCGCACTTGTGATAGTGTTGAAAAACCACTTTTTGCACTTGTGTTAGTGTTGAAAAAACACTTTTCGCACTTGTGTTGGTGCAGGAAACCACTTTTGCACTTGTATTAGTGTGGAAAAAACACTTTTTGCACTTGTGTTAGTGTTGAAAAACCACTTTTCGCACTTGTGTTAGTGTTGAAAAACCACTTTTCGCACTTGTGTTAGTGTTGAAAAACCACTTTTCGCACTTGTGTTGGTGCAGGAAACCACTTTTGCACTTGTATTAGTGTGGAAAAAACACTTTTCGCACTTGTATTAGTGTTGACAAACCACTTTTCGCACTTGTGTTAGTGTTGAAAAACCACTTTTCGCACTTGTGTTGGTGCAGGAAACCACTTTTGCACTTGTTTAGTGTGGAAAAACTACTTTTCGCACTTGTGTTAGTGTTGAAAAACCACTTTTCGCACTTGTGTTAGTGTTGAAAAACCACTTTTCGCACTTGTGTTAGAGTTGAAAAACCACTTTTCGCACTTGTGTTCGTGTTGAAAAACCACTTTTCGCACTTGTGTTGGTGCAGGAAACCACTTTTGCACTTGTATTAGTGTGGAAAAAACACTTTTTGCACTTGTGATAGTGTTGAAAAACCACTTTTCGCACTTATGTTAGTGTTGAAAAACCACTTTTCGCACTTGTGTTGGTGCAGGAAACCACTTTTGCACTTGTATTAGTGTGGAAAAACCACTTTTCGCACTTGTGTTAGTGTTGAAAAACCACTTTTCGCACTTGTGTTAGTGTTGAAAAACCACTTTTCGCACTTGTGTTAGTGTTGAAAAACCACTTTTCGCACTTGCGTTGGTGCAGGAAACCACTTTTGCACTTGTATTAGTGTGGAAAAACCACTTTTCGCACTTGTGTTAGTGTTGGAAAACCACATTTCGCACTTGTGTTGGTGCAGGAAACCACTTTTGCACTTGTATTAGTGTGGAAAAAACACTTTTCGCACTTGTGTTAGTGTTGAAAAACCACTTTTCGCACTTGTGTTAGTGTTGAAAAACCACTTTTCGCACTTATGTTAGTGTTGAAAAACCACTTTTCGCACTTGTGTTGGTTTAGGAAACCACTTTTGCACTTGTATTAGTGTGGAAAAAACACTTTTCGCACTTGTGTTAGTGTTGACAAACCACTTATCGCACTTGTGTTAGTGTTGAAAAACCACTTTTCGCACTTGTGTTGGTGCAGGAAACCACTTTTGCACTTGTAATTGTGTGGAAAAAACACTTTTCGCACTTGTGTTAGTGTTGACAAACCACTTTTCGCACTTGTGTTAGTGTTGAAAAACCACTTTTCGCACTTGAGTTGGTGCAGGAAACCACTTTTGCACTTGTATTAGTGTGGAAAAAACACTTTTTGCACTAGTGATAGTGTTGAAAAACCACTTTTCGCACTTGTGTTAGTGTTTAAAAACCACTTTTCACACTTGTGTTGGTGCAGGAAACCACTTTTGCACTTGTATTAGTGTGGAAAAACCACTTTTCGCACTTGTGTTAGTGTTGAAAAACCACTTTTCGCACTTGTGTTAGTGTTGAAAAACCACTTTTCGCATTTGTGTTGGTGCAGGAAACCACTTTTGCACTTGTATTAGTGTGGAAAAACCACTTTTCGCACTTGTGTTAGTGTTGAAAAAACACTTTTTGCACTTGTGTTAGGGTTGAAAAACCACTTTTTGCACTTGTGTTAGTGTTGAAAAACCACTTTTCGCACTTGTGTTAGTGTTGAAAAACCACTTTTCGCACTTGTGTTAGTGTTGAAAAACCACTTTTCGCACTTGTATTGGTGCAGGAAACCACTTTTGCACTTGTATTAGTGTGGAAAAACCACTTTTCGCACTTGTGTTAGTGTTGAAAAACCACTTTTCGCACTTGTGTTAGTGTTGAAAAACCACTTTTCGCACTTGTGTTAGTGTTGAAAAACCACTTTTCGCACTTGTGTTGGTGCAGGAAACCACTTTTGCACTTGTATTAGTGTGGAAAAAACACTTTTTGCACTTGTGATAGTGTTGAAAAACGACTTTTCGCACTTGTGTTAGTGTTGAAAAACCACTTTTCGCACTCGTGTTAGTGTTGAAAAACCACTTTTCGCACTTGTGTTGGTGCAGGAAACCACTTTTGCACTTGTATTAGTGTGGAAAAATCACTTTTTGCACTTGTGATAGTGTTGAAAAACCACTTTTCACACTTGTGTTGGTGCAGGAAACCACTTTTGCACTTGTGTAGGTGCAGGAAACCACTTTTGCACTTGTATTAGTGTGGAAAAAACACTTTTTGCACTTGTGATAGTGTTGAAAAACCACTTTACGCACTTGTGTTAGTGTTGAAAAACCACTTTTTGCACTTGTGTTGGTGCAGGAAACTACTTTTGCACTTGTATTAGTGTGGAAAAACCACTTTTCGCACTTGTGTTAGTGTTGAAAAACCACTTTTCGCACTTGTGTTGGTGCAGGAAACCACTTTTGCACTTGTATTAGTGTGGAAAAAACACTTTTCGCACTTGTGATAGTGTTGAAAAACCACTTTTTGCACTTGTGTTAGTGTTGAAAAAACACTTTTCGCACTTGTGTTGGTGCAGGAAACCACTTTTGCACTTGTATTAGTGTGGAAAAAACACTTTTTGCACTTGTGTTAGTGTTGAAAAACCACTTTTCGCACTTGTGTTAGTGTTGAAAAACCACTTTTCGCACTTGTGTTAGTGTTGAAAAACCACTTTTCGCACTTGTGTTGGTGCAGGAAACCACTTTTGCACTTGTATTAGTGTGGAAAAAACACTTTTTGCACTTGTGATAGTGTTGAAAAACCACTTTTCGCACTTGTGTTAGTGTTGAAAAACCACTTTTCGCACTTGTGTTGGTGCAGGAAACCACTTTTCGCACTTGTGTTAGTGTTGAAAAACCACTTTTCGCACTTGTGTTAGTGTTGAAAAACCACTTTTCGCACTTGTGTTAGTGTTGAAAAACCACTTTTCGCACTTGTGTTAGTGTTGAAAAACGACTTTTCGCACTTGTATTAGTGTGGAAAAACCACTTTTCGCACTTGTGCTAGTTTTGACAAACCACTTTTCGCACTTGTGTTGGTGCAGGAAACCACTTTTGCACTTGTATTAGTTTGGAAAAAACACTTTTTGCACTTGTGATAGTGTTGAAAAACCACTTTTCGCACTTGTGTTGGTGCAGGAAACCACTTTTGCACTTGTGTTGGTGCAGGAAACCACTTTTGCACTTGTATTAGTGTGGAAAAAACACGTTTTGCACTTGTGTTATTGTTGAAAAACCATTTTTCGCACTTGTGTTAGTGTTGAAAACCCACTTTTCGCACTTGTGTTAGTGTTGAAAAACCACTTTCGCACTTGTGTTGGTGCAGGAAACCACTTTTGCACTTGTATTAGTGTGGAAAAAACACTTTTTGCACTTGTGTTAGTGTTGAAAAACCACTTTTCGCACTTGTGTTAGTGTTGAAAAACCACTTTTCGCACTTGTGTTAGTGTTGAAAAACCACTTTTCGCACTTGTGTTGGTGCAGGAAACCACTTTTGCACTTGTATTAGTGTGGAAAAAACACTTTTTGCACTTGTGATAGTGTTGAAAAACCACTTTTCGCACTTGTGTTAGTGTTGAAAAACCACTTTTCGCACTTGTGTTGGTGCAGGAAACCACTTTTCGCACTTGTGTTAGTGTTGAAAAACCACTTTTCGCACTTGTGTTAGTGTTGAAAAACCACTTTTCGCACTTGTGTTAGTGTTGAAAAACGACTTTTTGCACTTGTATTAGTGTGGAAAAACCACTTTTCGCACTTGTGCTAGTGTTGACAAACCACTTTTCGCACTTGTGTTGGTGCAGGAAACCACTTTTGCACTTGTATTAGTGTGGAAAAAACACTTTTTGCACTTGTGTTAGTGTTGAAAAACCACTTTTCGCACTTGTGTTGGTGCAGGAAACCACTTTTCGCACTTGTGTTAGTGTTGAAAAACCACTTTTCGCACTTGTGTTAGTGTTGAAAAACCACTTTTCGCACTTGTGTTAGTGTTGAAAAACGACTTTTTGCACTTGTATTAGTGTGGAAAAACCACTTTTCGCACTTGTGCTAGTGTTGACAAACCACTTTTCGCACTTGTGTTGGTGCAGGAAACCACTTTTGCACTTGTATTAGTGTGGAAAAAACACTTTTTGCACTTGTGATAGTGTTGAAAAACCACTTTTCGCACTTGTGTTGGTGCAGGAAACCACTTTTGCACTTGTGTTGGTGCAGGAAACCACTTTTGCACTTGTATTAGTGTGGAAAAAACACGTTTTGCACTTGTGATAGTGTTGAAAAACCACTTTTCGTACTTGTGTTAGTGTTGAAAAACCACTTTTCGCACTTGTGTTGGTGCAGGAAACCACTTTTCGCACATGTGTTAGTGTTGAAAAACCACTTTTCGCACTTGTGTTAGTGTTGACAAACCACTTTTCGCACTTGTGTTAGTGTTGAAAAACCACTTTTCGCACTTCAGTTGGTGCAGGAAACCACTTTTGCACTTGTATTAGTGTGGAAAAAACACTTTTTGCACTAGTGATAGTGTTGAAAAACCACTTTTCGCACTTGTGTTAGTGTTGAAAAACCACTTTTCACACTTGTGTTGGTGCAGGAAACCACTTTTGCACTTGTATTAGTGTGGAAAAAACACTTTTTGCACTTGTGATAGTGTTGAAAAACCACTTTTCGCACTTGTGTTAGTGTTGAAAAACCACTTTTCGCACTTGTGTTGGTGCAGGAAACCACTTTTCGCACTTGTGTTAGTGTTGAAAAACCACTTTTCGCACTTGTGTTAGTGTTGAAAAACCACTTTTCGCACTTGTGTTAGTGTTGAAAAACCACTTTTCGCACTTGTGTTAGTGTTGAAAAACGACTTTTCGCACTTGTATTAGTGTGGAAAAATCACTTTTCGCACTTGTGCTAGTTTTGACAAACCACTTTTCGCACTTGTGTTGGTGCAGGAAACCACTTTTGCACTTGTATTAGTTTGGAAAAAACACTTTTTGCACTTGTGATAGTGTTGAAAAACCACTTTTCGCACTTGTGTTGGTGCAGGAAACCACTTTTGCACTTGTGTTGGTGCAGGAAACCACTTTTGCACTTGTATTAGTGTGGAAAAAACACGTTTTGCACTTGTGTTATTGTTGAAAAACCATTTTTCGCACTTGTGTTAGTGTTGAAAACCCACTTTTCGCACTTGTGTTAGTGTTGAAAAACCACTTTCGCACTTGTGTTGGTGCAGGAAACCACTTTTGCACTTGTATTAGTGTGGAAAAAACACTTTTTGCACTTGTGTTAGTGTTGAAAAACCACTTTTCGCACTTGTGTTAGTGTTGAAAAACCACTTTTCGCACTTGTGTTAGTGTTGAAAAACCACTTTTCGCACTTGTGTTGGTGCAGGAAACCACTTTTGCACTTGTATTAGTGTGGAAAAAACATTTTTGCACTTGTGATAGTGTTGAAAAACCACTTTTCGCACTTGTGTTAGTGTTGAAAAACCACTTTTCGCACTTGTGTTGGTGCAGGAAACCACTTTTCGCACTTGTGTTAGTGTTGAAAAACCACTTTTCGCACTTGTGTTAGTGTTGAAAAACCACTTTTCGCACTTGTGTTAGTGTTGAAAAACGACTTTTTGCACTTGTATTAGTGTGGAAAAACCACTTTTCGCACTTGTGCTAGTGTTGACAAACCACTTTTCGCACTTGTGTTGGTGCAGGAAACCACTTTTGCACTTGTATTAGTGTGGAAAAAACACTTTTTGCACTTGTGTTAGTGTTGAAAAACCACTTTTCGCACTTGTGTTGGTGCAGGAAACCACTTTTCGCACTTGTGTTAGTGTTGAAAAACCACTTTTCGCACTTGTGTTAGTGTTGAAAAACCACTTTTCGCACTTGTGTTAGTGTTGAAAAACGACTTTTTGCACTTGTATTAGTGTGGAAAAACCACTTTTCGCACTTGTGCTAGTGTTGACAAACCACTTTTCGCACTTGTGTTGGTGCAGGAAACCACTTTTGCACTTGTATTAGTGTGGAAAAAACACTTTTTGCACTTGTGATAGTGTTGAAAAACCACTTTTCGCACTTGTGTTGGTGCAGGAAACCACTTTTGCACTTGTGTTGGTGCAGGAAACCACTTTTGCACTTGTATTAGTGTGGAAAAAACACGTTTTGCACTTGTGATAGTGTTGAAAAACCACTTTTCGTACTTGTGTTAGTGTTGAAAAACCACTTTTCGCACTTGTGTTGGTGCAGGAAACCACTTTTCGCACATGTGTTAGTGTTGAAAAACCACTTTTCGCACTTGTGTTAGTGTTGACAAACCACTTTTCGCACTTGTGTTAGTGTTGAAAAACCACTTTTCGCACTTGAGTTGGTGCAGGAAACCACTTTTGCACTTGTATTAGTGTGGAAAAAACACTTTTTGCACTAGTGATAGTGTTGAAAAACCACTTTTCGCACTTGTGTTAGTGTTGAAAAACCACTTTTCACACTTGTGTTGGTGCAGGAAACCACTTTTGCACTTGTATTAGTGTGGAAAAACCACTTTTCGCACTTGTGTTAGTGTTGAAAAACCACTTTTCGCACTTGTGTTAGTGTTGAAAAACCACTTTTCGCATTTGTGTTGGTGCAGGAAACCACTTTTGCACTTGTATTAGTGTGGAAAAACCACTTTTCGCACTTGTGTTAGTGTTGAAAAAACACTTTTTGCACTTGTGTTAGGGTTGAAAAACCACTTTTTGCACTTGTGTTAGTGTTGAAAAACCACTTTTCGCACTTGTGTTAGTGTTGAAAAACCACTTTTCGCACTTGTGTTAGTGTTGAAAAACCACTTTTCGCACTTGTATTGGTGCAGGAAACCACTTTTGCACTTGTATTAGTGTGGAAAAACCACTTTTCGCACTTGTGTTAGTGTTGAAAAACCACTTTTCGCACTTGTGTTAGTGTTGAAAAACCACTTTTCGCACTTGTGTTAGTGTTGAAAAACCACTTTTCGCACTTGTGTTGGTGCAGGAAACCACTTTTGCACTTGTATTAGTGTGGAAAAAACACTTTTTGCACTTGTGATAGTGTTGAAAAACGACTTTTCGCACTTGTGTTAGTGTTGAAAAACCACTTTTCGCACTCGTGTTAGTGTTGAAAAACCACTTTTCGCACTTGTGTTGGTGCAGGAAACCACTTTTGCACTTGTATTAGTGTGGAAAAATCACTTTTTGCACTTGTGATAGTGTTGAAAAACCACTTTTCACACTTGTGTTGGTGCAGGAAACCACTTTTGCACTTGTGTAGGTGCAGGAAACCACTTTTGCACTTGTATTAGTGTGGAAAAAACACTTTTTGCACTTGTGATAGTGTTGAAAAACCACTTTACGCACTTGTGTTAGTGTTGAAAAACCACTTTTTGCACTTGTGTTGGTGCAGGAAACTACTTTTGCACTTGTATTAGTGTGGAAAAACCACTTTTCGCACTTGTGTTAGTGTTGAAAAACCACTTTTCGCACTTGTGTTAGTGTTGAAAAACCACTTTTCGCACTTGTGTTGGTGCAGGAAACCACTTTTGCACTTGTATTAGTGTGGAAAAAACACTTTTCGCACTTGTGATAGTGTTGAAAAACCACTTTTTGCACTTGTGTTAGTGTTGAAAAAACACTTTTCGCACTTGTGTTGGTGCAGGAAACCACTTTTGCACTTGTATTAGTGTGGAAAAAACACTTTTTGCACTTGTGTTAGTGTTGAAAAACCACTTTTCGCACTTGTGTTAGTGTTGAAAAACCACTTTTCGCACTTGTGTTAGTGTTGAAAAACCACTTTTCGCACTTGTGTTGGTGCAGGAAACCACTTTTGCACTTGTATTAGTGTGGAAAAAACACTTTTTGCACTTGTGATAGTGTTGAAAAACCACTTTTCGCACTTGTGTTAGTGTTGAAAAACCACTTTTCGCACTTGTGTTGGTGCAGGAAACCACTTTTCGCACTTGTGTTAGTGTTGAAAAACCACTTTTCGCACTTGTGTTAGTGTTGAAAAACCACTTTTCGCACTTGTGTTAGTGTTGAAAAACCACTTTTCGCACTTGTGTTAGTGTTGAAAAACGATTTTTCGCACTTGTATTAGTGTGGAAAAACCACTTTTCGCACTTGTGCTAGTTTTGACAAACCACTTTTCGCACTTGTGTTGGTGCAGGAAACCACTTTTGCACTTGTATTAGTTTGGAAAAAACACTTTTTGCACTTGTGATAGTGTTGAAAAACCACTTTTCGCACTTGTGTTGGTGCAGGAAACCACTTTTGCACTTGTGTTGGTGCAGGAAACCACTTTTGCACTTGTATTAGTGTGGAAAAAACACGTTTTGCACTTGTGTTATTGTTGAAAAACCATTTTTCGCACTTGTGTTAGTGTTGAAAACCCACTTTTCGCACTTGTGTTAGTGTTGAAAAACCACTTTCGCACTTGTGTTGGTGCAGGAAACCACTTTTGCACTTGTATTAGTGTGGAAAAAACACTTTTTGCACTTGTGTTAGTGTTGAAAAACCACTTTTCGCACTTGTGTTAGTGTTGAAAAACCACTTTTCGCACTTGTGTTAGTGTTGAAAAACCACTTTTCGCACTTGTGTTGGTGCAGGAAACCACTTTTGCACTTGTATTAGTGTGGAAAAAACACTTTTTGCACTTGTGATAGTGTTGAAAAACCACTTTTCGCACTTGTGTTAGTGTTGAAAAACCACTTTTCGCACTTGTGTTGGTGCAGGAAACCACTTTTCGCACTTGTGTTAGTGTTGAAAAACCACTTTTCGCACTTGTGTTAGTGTTGAAAAACCACTTTTCGCACTTGTGTTAGTGTTGAAAAACGACTTTTTGCACTTGTATTAGTGTGGAAAAACCACTTTTCGCACTTGTGCTAGTGTTGACAAACCACTTTTCGCACTTGTGTTGGTGCAGGAAACCACTTTTGCACTTGTATTAGTGTGGAAAAAACACTTTTTGCACTTGTGTTAGTGTTGAAAAACCACTTTTCGCACTTGTGTTGGTGCAGGAAACCACTTTTCGCACTTGTGTTAGTGTTGAAAAACCACTTTTCGCACTTGTGTTAGTGTTGAAAAACCACTTTTCGCACTTGTGTTAGTGTTGAAAAACGACTTTTTGCACTTGTATTAGTGTGGAAAAACCACTTTTCGCACTTGTGCTAGTGTTGACAAACCACTTTTCGCACTTGTGTTTGTGCAGGAAACCACTTTTGCACTTGTATTAGTGTGGAAAAAACACTTTTTGCACTTGTGATAGTGTTGAAAAACCACTTTTCGCACTTGTGTTGGTGCAGGAAACCACTTTCGCACTTGTGTTGGTGCAGGAAACCACTTTTGCACTTGTATTAGTGTGGAAAAAACACGTTTTGCACTTGTGATAGTGTTGAAAAACCACTTTTCGTACTTGTGTTAGTGTTGAAAAACCACTTTTCGCACTTGTGTTGGTGCAGGAAACCACTTTTCGCACATGTGTTAGTGTTGAAAAACCACTTTTCGCACTTGTGTTAGTGTTGAAAAACCATTTTTCGCACTCGTGTTAGTGTTGAAAAACCACTTTTCGCACTTGTGTTGGTGCAGGAAACCACTTTTGCACTTGTATTAGTGTGGAAAAAACACTTTTCGCACTTGTGTTATTGTTGAAAAACCATTTTTCGCACTTGTGTTAGTGTTGAAAACCCACTTTTCGCACTTGTGTTAGTGTTGAAAAACCACTTTCGCACTTGTGTTGGTGCAGGAAACCACTTTTGCACTTGTATTAGTGTGGAAAAAACACTTTTTGCACTTGTGATAGTGTTGAAAAACCACTTTTCGCACTTGTGTTAGTGTTGAAAAACCACTTTTCGCACTTGTGTTGCTGCAGGAAACCACTTTTGCACTTGTATTAGTGTGGAAAAACCACTTTTCGCACTTGTGTTAGTGTTGAAAAACCACTTTTCGCACTTGTGTTAGTGTTGAAAAACCACTTTTCGCACTTGTGTTGGTGCAGGAAACCACTTTTGCACTTGTATTAGTGTGGAAAAAACACTTTTTGCACTTGTGATAGTGTTGAAAAACCACTTTTCGCACTTGTGTTAGTGTGGAAAAACCGCTTTTCCCACTTGTGTTGGTGCAGGAAACCACTTTTGCACTTGTATTAGTGTGGAAAAAACACTTTTTGCACTTGTGATAGTGTTGAAAAACCACTTTTCGCACTTGTGTTAGTGTGGAAAAACCACTTTTCGCACTTGTGTTAGTGTTGAAAAACCACTTTTCGCACTTGTGTTAGTGTTGAAAAACCACTTTTCGCACTTGTGTTAGTGTTGAAAAACCACTTTTCGCACTTGTGTTAGTGTTGAAAAACCACTTTTTGCACTTGTGTTAGTGTTGAAAAACCACTTTTCGCACTTGTGTTGGTGCAGGAAACCACTTTTGCACTTGTATTAGTGTGGAAAAAACACTTTTTGCACTTGTCATAGTGTTGAAAAACCACTTTTGCACTTGTGTTAGTGTTGAAAAACCACTTTTCGCACTTGTGTTGGTGCAGGAAACCACTTTTGCACTTGTGTTGGTGCAGGAAACCACTTTTGCACTTGTATTAGTGTGGAAAAACCACTTTTCGCACTTGTGTTAGTGTTGAAAAACCACTTTTCGCACTTGTGTTAGTGTTAGAAAAGTGGTTTTGCCACATGTGTGCATGTGTGGAAATTGGTTTTATCAACACCAGTGCATCTGTGGGATGTGGTTTACAACGCCAGCACAAGTGCGAAAAGTCGTTTTGCATCACGATCACAAGTGTGGAAGGTTGTTTTACAACACGAAGACAAGTGGGAAAAGTGATTGTTCAACTTGAAGGGGAGTGCGAAAACTGATTATTCAACACTCGCCCGAGTGCATAAAGTATTTCAACACTGGCACGAGTGCGAAAAGCGGTTTTGCCACACGAGTGCATGTGTGGAAATTGGTTTTTGGCAACACCAGTGCATGTGTGGGAAGTGGTTTTCAACGCAAGCACAAGTGCGAAAAGTTGTTTTGCATCACTATCACAAGTGTGGAAAGTTGTTTTACAACACTAACAGAAGTGGGAAAAGTGATTGTTCAACTTGAAGGGGAGTGCGGAAAGTGATTATTCAACAATCGCCCGAATGTGGAAAGTCGTATTTCAACACTGGTACAAGTGCAAAAAGTGTTCTTGCAACACAAGTGCATGTGTGGGAAGTGGTTTTCAATGCCAGCACATGTGCAAAAAATGGTTTTGCATCACTATCACAAGTGTGGAAAGTAGTTTTACAACACCAACATAAGTGGGAAAAGTGATTGTTCAACTTGAAGGGAGTACGGAAAGTGATTATTCAACACTCGCCCGAATGCAGAAAGTACTATTTCAACACTGGTACAAGTGCGAAAAGTGGTTGTGCCACACGTGTGCATGTGTGGGAAGTGGCTTTCAACACGAGCACAAGTGAGGAAAGTGGCTTTTCAACACAAACACAAGTGCAGAACAAGGTTTTTCAACACTGGCACAAGTGACAAATGTGCTTTTCGACACCAACACGAGTGGGAAAAGTTGTTTTTTCAACATTAACACAAGTGTGAAAAGTGTTTTTCAACACTAGCACGAGTGCGGAAAGTGATTGTTCAACTTGAAGGGGAGTGCGAAAAGTGATTAATCAACACTGGCCGGAGTGCGGAAAAGTGGTATTTCAACATGACCACGAGTGCGAAAGGTGGTTTTGCCACATTTACACAACTTCGCAAAATGGTTTTGCATCAAGACCACAAGTGTGGAAAGTGCTTTTGCAACATTAACACAAGTGGGGAAAGTGGTTTCACAACACCAGCACAAGTGGGGAAAGTGGTTTCACAACACCAACACAAGTGGGGAAAGTGGTTTTGCAACATTAACATAAGTGGGGAAAGTGGTTTTGCAACCCAAGCACAAGTGCGGGAAGTTGTTTTCAACACTAACAGGAGCGCGAAACGTAGTTTTGCCAACAATTACACAAGTGCGCAAAATGGTTTTGCATCACGATCACAAGTGTGGAAAGGTCTTTTGCAACATTAACACAAGTGGGGAAAGTGGTTTTGCAACACTAACACAAGTGCAAAAAGTGATTGTTCAACTTGAAGGGGAGTGCGAAAAGTGATTATTCAACACTGGCCCGAGTGCAGGAAGTGGTATTTCAACTCTGGCACGAGTGTGAAAAGTGGTTTTGCCACACGAGTGCATGTGTGGAAATTGGTTTTATCAACACCAGTGCATCTGTGGGAAGTGGTTTACAATGCCAGCACAAGTGCGAAAAGTCGTTTTGCATCACTATCACAAGTGTGGAAGGTTGTTTTACAACACGACGACAAGTGGGAAAAGTGATTGTTCAACTTGAAGGGGAGTACGAAAAGTGATTATTCAACACTCGCCCGAGTGCGTAAAGAATTTCAACACTGGCACAAGTGCGCAAAGCGGTTTTGCCACACGAGTGCATGTGTGGAAATTGGATTTTGGCAACACCAGTGCATGTGTGGGAAGTGGTTTTCAACGCTTGCACTAGTGCGAAAAGTTGTTTTGCATCACTATCACAAGTATGGAAAGTTGTTTTACAACACAAGTGGGAGTGGGAAAAGTGATTGTTCAACTTGAAGGGGAGTGCGGAAAGTGATTATTCAACAATCAACCGAATGCGGAAAGTCGTATTTCAACACTGGTACAAGTGCGTAAAGTGTTCTTGCAACACAAGTGCATGTGTGGGAAGTGGTTTTCAACGCCAGCCCATGTGCGAAAAATGGTTTTGCATCACTATCACAAGTGTGGAAAGTAGTTTTACAACACCAACATAAGTGGGAAAAGTGATTGTTCAACTTGAAGGGAGTGCGGAAAGTGATTATTCAACACTCGCCCGAATGCGGAAAGTACTATTTCAACACTAGTACAAGTGCGAAAAGTGGTTTTGCCACACGTGTGCATGTGTGGGAAGTGGATTTCAACACGAGCACAAGTGCGGAAAGTGGTTTTTCAACACAAACACAAGTGCGGAAAAAGGTTTTTCAACACTGGCACAAGTGACAAATGTGCTTTTCGACACCAACACGAGTGGGAAAAGTTGTTTTTTCAACATTAACACAAGTTTGAAAAGTGTTTTTCAACACTAGCATGAGTACGGAAAGTGATTGTTCAACTTGAAGGGGAGTGCGAAAAGTGATTAATCAAAACTGGCCGGAGTGCGGAAAAGTGGTATTTCAACACGAGCACGAGTGCGAAAAGTGGTTTTGCAACACTAACACTGGTGGCGAAGGTGGTTTTACAACACTAACATAAGTGCGAAAGGTGGTTTTGCCACATTTCACAAGTGCACAAAATGGTTTTGCATCAAGACCACAAGTGTGGGAAGTGCTTTTGCAACATCAACACAAGTGGGGAAAGTGGTTTCACAACACCAGCACAAGTGGGGAAAGTGGTTTCACAACACCAACACAAGTGGGGAAAGTGGTTTTGCAACATTAACATAAGTGTGGAAAGTGGTATTTCAACACTGGCACAAGTGCGAAAAGTGGTTTTGCCACATGAGTGCATATGTGGAAAGTGGTTTTGCCACACAAGTGCACGTGTGGGAAGTGGCTTTCAATGCGAGCACAAGTGCGGAACATTGTTTTTCAACACTGGCACAAGTGACAAATGTGCTTATCGACACTAACACAAGTGCGAAAAGTTGTTTTTACAACATTAACACAAGTGTGAAAAGTGTTTTTCAACACGAGAACGAGTGCGCAAAGTGGTTTTCAACACTAACAGGAGCGCGAAAGGTGGTTTTGCCACAATTACACAAGTGGGAAAAATGCTTTTGCGTCACTATCACAAGTGTGGAAAGTGCTTTTGCAACATTAACACAAGTGGGGAAAGTGGTTTTACAACACTAACACAGGTGTGAAAAATGATTGTTCAACTTGAAGGGGAGTGTGAAAAGTGATTATTCATCATTGGCCAGAGTGCGGAAAGTAGAATTTCAACACTAGCACGAGTGCGAAAAATGGTTTTGCAAAACTAACACAAGTTGAGAAGGTGGTATTACAACAATATCACAAGTGAGTTAAGTGGTTTTACAACACGAAAAAAAGTGCGGAACATGGTTTTTCAACATTAACACAAGTGTGAAAAGTGTTTTTCAACACAAGCACGAGTGCGGAAAGTGGTTTTCAACACTAACAGGAGTGCAAAAGGTGGTTTTGCCACAATTACACAAGTGGGCAAAATGGTTTTGCATCACCATCACAAGTGTGGAAAGTTGTTTTACAACACTAAAACAAGTGCCAAAAGTGATTATTCAACATTGGCCCGAGTGCGAAAAGTGGTTTTGCATCACTATCACAAGTGTGGAAAGTTGTTTTACAACACTAACACAAGTGGGAAAAGTGATTGTTCAACTTGAAGGGGAGTGCGGAAAGTGATTATTCAACACTCGCACGAGTGCGGAAAGTGGTATTTCAACACTAGTACAAGTGCGAAAAGTGGTTTTTCCACACGAGTGCATGTGTGGGAAGTGGTTTTCATCACTAACAGAAGCGCAAAACGTGGTTTTGCCACAATTACACAAGTGGGCAAAATGGTTTTGCATCACTATCACAAGTGTGTAAAGTGCTTTTGCAACATTAACACAAGTGGGGAAAGTGGTTTTACAACACTAACACAAGTGGGGAAAGTGATTTTGCAACATTAACACAAGTGCGAAAAAGTGGTTTTTCCACAATTACACAAGTGCGCAAAATGGTTTTGCAACACTAATACGACTGGGGAAGGTGGTTTTACAACACGATCACAAGTGGGGAAAATGGTTTTACAACACTAACATAAGTGCGAAAGTGTTTCTCAACACAAGCACAAGTACGGAAAGTTGTTTTACAACACTAACACAAGTGCGAAAAGTGATTGTTCAACTTGAAGGGGAGTGCGGAAAGTGATTATTCAACACTCGCCCGAGTGCGGAAAGTGGTATTTCAACACTGGTACAAGTGCGAAAAGTGGTTTTCCCCCATGAGTGCATGTGTGGGAAGTGGTTTTCATCACCAACAGGAGCGCAAAAGGTGGTTTTGCCACAATTACACAAGTGGGCAAAATGGTTTTGCATCACTATCACAAGTGTGGAAAGTGCTTTTGCAACATTAACACAAGTGGGGAAAGTAGTTTTACAACACTAACACAAGTGGGTGAAGTTGTTTTGCAACATCAACACAAGTGCGAAAAATGATTGTCCAACTTGAAGGGGAGTGTGAAAAGTGTTTTTCAACACCAGCACGAGTGCGAAAAGTGGTTTTCAACACTCACAACAGGTTTCAACTCACAACAACTCACAACTCACTCACTCACAACAGGCGAAAGGTGGTTTTGTCACAATTACACAAGTGCGCAAAATGGTTTTGCATCACTATCACAAGTGTGGAAAGTGCTTTTTCGACATTAACACAAGTGGGGAAAGTCGTTTTACAACACAAACCCAAGTGGGGAAAGTGGATTTGCAACATTAACACAAGTGGGGAAAGTGGTTTTGCAACACTAGCACAAGTGCTGAAAGTTATTTTCAACACTAACAGGAGCGCGAAAGGTAGTTTTGCCACAATTACAGAAGTGCGCAAAATGGTTTTGCATCACTATCACAAGTGTGGAAAGTTCTTTTGCAAGATTAACACAAGTGGGGAAGGTGGTTTTGCAACATTAACACAAGTGGGGAAAGTGGTTTTGCAACACTAACACAAGTGGGGAAAGTGGTTTTGCAACACTAACACAAGTGGGGAAAGTCGTTTTACAACACTAACACAAGTGGGGAAAGTGGTTTTGCAACATTAACACAAGTGGGGAAAGTGATTTTGCAACACTAGCACAAGTGCGGAAAGTTATTTTCAACACTAACAGGAGTGCGACAGGTAGTTTTGCCACAATTACACAAGTGCGCAAAATGGTTTTGCATCACTATCACAAGTGTGGAAAGTTCTTTTGCAACATTAACACAAGTGGGGGAAGTGGTTTTACAACACTAACACAAGTGGGGAAAGTGGTTTTGCAACATTAACACAAGTGGGGAAAGTGGTTTTGCAACACTAACACAAGTGGGGAAAGTGGTTTTGCCACACGAGTGCATATGTGGAAAGTGGTTTTAGCAACACCAGTGCATGTGTGGGAAGTGGTTTTCAATGCCAGCACAAGTGTGGAAAGTGGTTTTCAACACCAACAGAAGCGCAAAAGGTGGTTTTGCTACAGTTACACAAGTGCGCAAAAGTGGTTTTGCCACAATTACACAAGTGTGCAAAATGGTTTTGCAACACTAACACAAGTGGGGAAGGTGGTTGTACAACATGATCACAAGTGGGGAAAGTGGTTTCACAACACTAATATAATTGCGAAAAGTGTTTTTCAACACCAGCACGAGTGCGGAAAGTGGTTTTCAACACTAACAGAAGCGCGAAAGGTGGTTTTGCCACAATTACACAAGTGGGCAAAATGGTTTTGCATCACTATCACAAGTGTGGAAAGTGGTTTTACAACACTAACACAAGTGGGGAAAGTGGTTTTGCAACATTAACACAAGTGCGAAAAATGATTGTTCAACTTGAAGGGGAGAGCGAAAAGTGATTATTCAACATTGGCCCGAGTGCGGAAAGTGGCATTTCAAAACCAATAGAAGTGCGAAAGGTGGTTTTGCCACAGTGACACGAGTGCGCAAAATGGTTTTGCATCACTATCACAAGTGTGGAAAGTGCTTTTGCAACATTAACACAAGTGTTTTACAACACTAACACAAGTGCAGAACATGGTTTTTCAACACTGGCACAAGTGACAAATGTGCTTTTCGACACTAACACAAGTGCGAAAAGTTGTTTTTTCAACATTAACACAAGTGTGAAAAGTGTTTTTCAACACTCGCACGAGTGCGGAAAGTGGTTTTCAACAGTATCAGGAGTGCGAAATGTGGTTTTGCCACAATTACGCAAGTGGGCAAAATGGTTTTGCATCACTATCACAAGTGAGGAAAGTTGTTTTACAACACTAACACAAGTGCGAAAAGTGATTATTCAACATTGGCACGAGTGCGGAAAGTGGTATTTCAACACGAGCACGAGCGCAAAAAGTAGTTTTGCATCACTATCACAAGTGTGGAAAGTTGTTTTGCAACACTAACACAAGTGGGAAAAGTGATTGTTCAACTTGAAGGGGAGTGCGAAAAGTGATTATTCAACACTGGCCCAAGTGCGGAAAGTGGTATTTCAACACGAGCACGAGTGCGAAAAGTGGTTTTACAACACTAACACAAGTGGGGAAGGTGGTTTTACAACACTAACACAAGTGGGGAAGGTGGTTTTACAACACTAACATAAGTGCTAAAAGTGTTTTTCAACACTGTCAGAGGCACGAAAGGTGGTTTTGCCACAGTTACACAGATGCGCAAAATGGTTTTGCAGCACGATCACAAATGTGGAAAGTGCGATTGCAACATTAACACAAGTGGGGAAAGTGATTATTCAACACTCGCCCGAGTGCGGAAAGTGGTATTTCAACACTGGCGTGAAAAGTGGTTTTGCTACACGAGTGCAGGTGTGGAATTTGTTTTTTGGCAACACCAGTGCATGTGTGAGAAGTGGTTTTCAACGCCAGCACAAGTTCGAAAAGTGGTTTTGCATCACTATCACAAGTGTGGAAAGTTGTTTTACAACACTAACACAAGTGGGAAAAGTGATTGTTCAACTTGAAGGGGAGTGCGGAAAGTGATTATTCAACACTCGCCCGAGTGCGGAAAGTGGTATTTCAACACTGGTACAAATGCGAAAAGTGGTGAACATGTAACTTACTCAATGAATGCAATTGTCATCCCAATTTCATTCCCTGTGCAAATTAAAGCACTCCGGACAATTTGCAGCCAATGTCAACAACTGAAGTTGTTTCTCTGACTCCAGGCAGTTACATACAGTTACATATGTCCCTGCTTACGTCACACAAGACAACAGGTAATCCGCTATCAACAGACACCACACCACACAGAAACCTTTGGCAATGCAACAACTGAACTCCCAAGACAACGACAACAAAACATCCAATGCACCTCAATGGCTCACCTCGCAGCTCATTGTGTCCCTGTCTATCTGTTCTTGCATCTACACTGTTCACAGCAAGTCCAATTCATCCTTTAAGTCACATATACCCAGAGTATATGTAACAACCACTCAAACTTAATCCAGCAACACATACCGATTT
Organism: Myxine glutinosa; assembly: GCF_964187855.1. Lineage (NCBI taxonomy): Eukaryota > Metazoa > Chordata > Myxini > Myxiniformes > Myxinidae > Myxine > Myxine glutinosa. The sequence continues at coordinate 46,409,727 of NC_136267.1, forward strand.
CCCAAAAACTCACAGAGCAGTCCAAATCAGACCGTTCATGCATTTACATGTAAATATTAGGTATAGTATCTAAAATTAAACAAATGGTCGACTTGCAGCTCACAGATGAAAAGCTTGTATCTTTAAGATTGATCTAAGCTTCCGACATTTCAAATCGTCACTTGAAACGTCAGTATCAAAAATTCTTGCTCATTTCTGGAATCGCACGTTCAACCTTTTGTGTCATGACACAATATCTATTTAAAATAAATATTTCCATTTATACATTCATAGAAATGTTAGCGTCGGTCACAATCCGCGTGGATTGTAGCTGTCAGCTCGTCTGCAAACATCAATCACGTCGAATGTATTTCACACATATACATTCTCATTTACCCATGACTTACACACCATCTTCAAAGCACACCATTTGAGCCTGCCTGGCTCGCCATTTCTGTTGAAACCACTCTTCCTATGACAATTCAAGACACGCACGCAATTACTTACAACAATGCAACCAATGCCGTGCAAACAATTCCACGAATCACAAATCTATGACCAATAATACACATACCAGAACCAGTAAATCGCATAACCAAAACGCCAACTGTAAACCCAACCAGAATTTGTACATTTCCAGATCAACTCAAATCAAGAAATCAACACCAATCCTTATTACCTTCAATCAACTCAAAATGAAATCAAACAATTCAAAAACAGATCGGATCAGCGATCACAAATCACTTTTCCAACCAACACAAATCAAATCCGATTCCAGGAATCAAATCATTAAGACAACAGAAAACCACAATCCACAATCAATTCAGGTCTAAAAGCAGGAATCGAAAACAGAGGAAGGAACAACCAACAACAATTCATTCAAAGCCACAATTATTTCAACACCAATGTACCAGATAAATCATACCAGATAAATCAACTCAGGAAAAATGCAATTCACCATGCACACAACACGATTTTATGCCCTTTAGCAGTTTACTGACACCAAGTCCAGCTCGATATCGGCAACCAAGCTTAAAAACACAACTGTCACCTTACTGTGACAAATAAGCAACCAACTTACTTCATACTAAAACATATAACTTTTCATCACCCTCTTCTGCAGCAAGAGTAAGTGAGTGAAACAGTTAAGAACCACCGCGACAAGATGCGGACACTTGTGTGAAAAACCGGTCGAAACCAGATCAGATCAGATCTGGTTTGGACAAAACACACCTGGGGTATTTCATGCGATCGAGCATCCGGTGTACCCGCTTACCGAATCTTTACATGGCCAGAACACAAACCAAATCACAAACCATATCACACACCAAATCGCACACCCAATCGCACACCAATTCGCACACCTTTAGAGTTGTTTCACTCATTTTCAGAGCCCGGTGAACTCGAAACCGAATCAGATCTAACCAGATCACATGCACTGAACATTACACCTCCACCTGCGAGAGGGTTTTACACCTGTACATAATACACCTGTAATACACCTTTTACACCTGTACATAATAAAGCAAACAAGCAAACAGGTAAACACACACTTTACACAATACATGGTCATTTAAATCAGCAATTGGTTCTTTTATACGTTACCAGATGACTTGGAGTGAGGGAAGAGAGAGTGCAGTACGTGCGAGGTGGAGACAACTCTTAACAGGGTACACAATTATCCCTTGCCTTCAATGGTTCGAAGTTCTTTGCATCCACCTTTCACGCACTCCTGTCTGCTTCCCCGTCGCTCCAAGCCTTCTTCAGTATCCTGTCACGGTCGCCATTAACTGTTGTGGATTTTCTTTAATTAATTTAGTCTTTAAATTAAATTGACAAGACTCAAGAGAATTAAATGTCCACATTCGTCTCAAAAGACAATCAAAGATTTTAATGACACATGGGAATCCTCAATTCACTGATAATTAATCAATTGAAGACCATAGAATTATAACCAGGCTAAGTCACTTTTTTTTCTTTTTTTTCCCCGTTTTTCACGTTTTTCACGTTTTTCAAAATATTTTTCACGTTTTTCTCGAAATGACTAAAATGTGACTTAGCCTGGTTATAATTCTATGGTCTTCAATTCAATGACACAAAAAACGAATATCACCACGCTGGCTCAGAACACCACATTCAACACTACATTTAATACATCACAAGTGAACCAAGAACTCCCCGATGGTGCCGTGAAATGGCTTTCTTATAGTCAAAGATCAAAGAGAGAAATCAGGTAAGGTTCAATGGAGATAACAGGCAGTTCGTGTTGGGTCAGCTTTTTCTTTCTTCATATGCAACTCTCCCATAGTAAGGGCATTTTATGAGATATTTCACAAATCTGTTAACTAAATTGTTACCAAAAAATTTCTTCACCAATATGTTTGTAAAGGTGTGTAATAACATGGGTTAAAATGTTGAAGTTCAACTCCCGTGGGAAACCCAGAAAAAAAGCAGTTGAATTCGGGTACCGAAAAATTATTTTCGAGAATTTTTATTTTTTTAATCGGCCCTTAAGTAACTTATGAGGGGTCAAATAAGGGTTTTTCATGATTCTGAGTTGATTGTTAACATTTATATTTTCACTTTTACATTTACACACAAAGTAGCTTTTATTTCACATACATATATAATACTCAAGAGTTATTTCTCATTCACAATGTCAGAAGTTTCAACAGTCATTGTCTATGTCTTCTTCAGACTCAACAACATCATGACTGCAGTTTCTGCATGTAATGCCATTACAGCCTCCACAGGCCGAGATGCACGTGACCCCATTCTTCTTGCAGCTGCATCGCCGGTTGCTGCAATCTCCATGACAATTACAGCTCGTGAACTGCAATAGCTCCTCAGGAGCCGTGGGGTCCAGTGTTGGAACTGGCTCATACCCATGCACACCTATTGTCCATCCATAGTCACTGGGGTTCAGAGACATGCTCTGTAGAAGGATCCAGTCCCGGGTCTGCAGGTAGGCACGGAGTGAATGTTGTGCAGCTGCACCCTCTGTTGGAGGTAGAGTCTCTGGTTTGATCACTCCTGCCGCTGCCTTCCTTGAGAACATGTTGTACCGAATTTCACCCAATGTAGTATCTCGTCCATGGTAAATGTACTTGAAAATCGCAGTACCAGCCTGAATCACTGTTTCCTGTGTTGTGAAATACAAGGTGTCTTCGTATTTCTCTAGAAGTTTTATCTTTAGCCAATGCTTTGAATAAGAAAGGCTCTTCTCTGGTGACTGATCAAACTCCTGCAGCTTTTCATGGACTTGGTCCATGTTCATTACCCCATGCTCTAATTCTGAGTCTAACCATTCGCAGAATTCAATAAAAACTGCCTCTCGCTCCTCATCAATACTCCTCTGTCCTCTCTTCCTTTTTCCTTCCTCATCAGTCTTGGACAAACTGTCACCTCTCGCAAACATAAGTTTGCATCGCAAATGGTACAGTGTTTCTTCTGCTACCAAGTCGTTGATCCCTTGCAGGCGTCCAGTGACTTCAGTGCCCCAGTCATCCCCGCAACTCCGTGCTGTCTTCAGCAAGCTTGCCTTCAGTGTATCTGCAGTCAAATTATCTGGCACTCTGTATTTCTTTCTAGCTTGTGCTCGATTATTTTTGTAGAGCTGGGCTGGTTGGTTGCAAAGAATGCATACATCCTTATACAGGAGGTCAACTGTCTGTGATCTTCTAGAACTGCAGCCAGTTGATGAACTGAACTCACAAGTAGTGCGTCTTCTCTTCAACTTTGATGACTATTTCTCTGCCTTTGATGCTTGAGCTGACTTCTTGGTGGTTGCAACAAAGTTGTTGTACAGATCATTTTTACACTTCTGGTGGTACCTCAGTTTTCCTTCCTTTTGAGCCTCCTTCATACGTTCCACAACAGTAACATTTTCGACAGTTTCTGCTTGTTTCAATAAAGTTGAGTATCCCTTTGGAGTTGCCTGTATGAGCCTTTCAGCTGGTGTATCCGAGCGTGCACAGATGAAGCAATTGAGCACAGGTGGAGTAACGCCTTCATCCATATTGCTAGACTCCATGTCCTGCAAAGTAGAAAATGAGATATATTTAGAAATTATTTTTCCACAATGGAGTGTCTGTGGTGAAATATAAATGTTAACAATCAACTCAGAATCATGAAAAACCCTTATTTGACCCCTCATAAGTTACTTAAGGGCCGATTTTAAAAAATAAAAATTCTCGAAAATAATTTTTCGGTACCCGAATTCAACAGCTTTTTTTCTGGGTTTCCCACGGGAGTTGACCTTCAACATTTTAACACATGTTATTACACACCTTTACAAACATATTGATGAAGAAATTTTTTGGTAACAATTTAGTTAACAGATTTTCATATGTTTCCCTTACTACCAGCCATAAAATGTCAAGTCATGGAGAAAACAGAAATTTCTAACATCTTACAAAATAAACAAAGTCTTCTATTTCGAATAGATAATATGCCTTCGCGTGACTGAGGAGATCGGGTTTTCTCAATCTCTAAGAGAAAAACAGGGTCGGACAAAGTTCAAATATACATCATTCTTACGTATTTTCAATGGCAAAGTCGAGGCTCAGGTAAATCTACTTGATTTACACAAATTACGCACACAAATTAATTTTTTTCTTCTACAAGCCTCAACTCTGCACATTATACCAGAAATATTCTACCTTTCTGTGTGTAACTAATCTCGTACCTGAATGTTATCCAAGGTGACGTTATTTATCACTTATGCAAATGATATTCTAATGAAGTTTTTGGGTGCATTCGGTTTTCTTTATTCCTAGGATTGATGCAATTATTTTGATTTGATTTTTGCCAGAAATTTGGGACAAATGGATCCATTGTCTTGTGCTTGAGGTACAATGGTAATTAAAGAAGAAGTTGTCGAAGAATGCTGCGCACCAAACATGGCAGTAATTGTAGTCAAACCAGATTCCGTGTGGAGTCGAGCTCAAGGTGAGAAGCTCAAGGTGATAAGCTCAGTGTCGATCAATATCGCTGGCTTAAAGTAATCCAACGTACCTGTTCCCAGGTGAAATTTTGATGTTTTGACCACAAGTTGCCCAGCCTCTACGAAACTTTTCACGAATCATTGACCCTTGCTCCACCTGTCCGCCCTTACTTGTCACTCCGGCAAAGAATGGACCAATCAGCGAGCAGTTTCCTTGTTGTTCAAGGCGAGTCATAAAATAAATGAAATAAATATCCTGTCCGACATTCCGTTCTGCACACATCATTACAGGTCTCTTTATACTTTCCTCTTTATCCACCTGCATAGCATCCTCACCGTCAATCTATGGCTTCTCAAGGCAAGGAATGAATGGATTACCTTTGTTTTTGATTGTTATCGTTCATGAAACCTGAAAAGCCATGACATGATGAACTTGTTAAAAACTTTCATTGCTTTTAACCAGGTGTTAACTTGTATGGGGGAAAAGGTTGGTCTACCTGTTCCGCATGTTTCTCATTAAGTCTCCTGAGTTTGTTTGTTTCGCGAGATATTCTTCACAGCCATGTTAATATGGAGAAATCTTGGAATGGTACGGAGGTTATGGTTTCACCCCCCCCCCCCAACCACCCCCCGCTTTCGTTTGTTGGTGAGCATATCTCAAAAAGTCCTCGACGAATTTGGACTAAACGTGATGGACAAGTTGGGTGTGTGACAAAGACTCGAACACGGATCTGGAAACGCGAATATTTTAATTTTACAGTGATTCTTCACCATTGGGTGATAGCGCCAAAAACGATATATAGCAGGATATTTTAAATATATATGGACGAGTAATGACAAAACTAGGTGAATGAGTTGGTAAGGTGAAAAGAACAAGCTGATTAGATTCTGGTTCAGGTCCGAATCCAGATCTGACGTATCAGTGGCTACAAAACGTAAACTGTTCATCCTGGCGGAGGTGTGCTCTTTCCCAAGTGTCGTTTTAGTTTTTTTATACAAAATAATCCGAAAGACATTTTTTTAAACACAGACTTATTATTTGGATACATTCGCATATTTGCCTCTTCAGAATAAGCATGGATTCCCAAAATGTATTATAACCAGAAACCACCTCTATAGCCTCGTCCAATGATCCTGATATCAAAAATACCTCCAAATCTGTAAATCCCAAAATTTATAATGACCAGAAACCACCTCTATAGCACCATCCAATGATCCTGATATCAAAAATACCTCCCAACCTGTAAATCCCAAAATTTATTACAACCAGAAACCACCTCGACAGCCTCATCCAATGATCCTGATATCAAAAATACCTCTCAATCTGTAAATCCCAAAATTTATTATCACCAGAAACCACCTCGACAGCCTCATCCAATGATCCTGATATCAAAAATACCTCCCAATCTGTAAATGCCAAAATTTATTATCACCAGAAACGACCTCGATGGCCACATCCAATGATCCTGATATCAAAAATACCTCCCAATCTGTAAATCCCAAAATTTATTATAACCAGAAACCACCTCTATAGCCTCATCCAATGATCATAATATCAAAAATAACTCCCAATCTGTAAATCCCAAAATTTATTATCACCAGAAACGACCTCGATGGCCACATCCAATGATCCTGATATCAAAAATACCTCCCAATCTGTAAATTCCAAAATTTATTATAAACAGAAAGCACCTCTATAGCCTCATCCAATGATCCGGATATCAAAAATACCTCCCAATCTGTAAATCCCAAAATTTATTATAACCAGAAACCACCTCTATAGCCTCATCCAATGATCCTGATATCAAAAATACCTCCCAATCTGTAAATCCCAAAATGTATTATAACCAGAAACCACCTCCATAGCCTCAACCAATGATCCGGATATCAAAAATACCTCCCAATCTGTAAATCCCAAAATTTATTATAACCAGAAAGCACCTCAATCGCCTCATCCAATGATCCTGATATCAAAAATACCTCCCAATCTGTAAATGCCAAAATGTATTATAACCAGAAACCACCTCGACAGCCTCATCCAATGATCCTGATATCAAAAATACCTCCCAATCTGTAAATCCCAAAATTTATTATAACCAGAAAACACCTCTAGAGCCTCATTCAATGATCCTGATATCAAAAATACCTCCCAATCTGTAAATCCCAAAATTTATTATGATCAGAAACCACATCGACAGCCTCATCCAATGATCCTGATATAAAATATATCTCTCAATCTGTAAATCCCAAAATTTATTATAACCAGAAACCACCTCGACAGCCTCAGCCTCATCCAATGATCCTGATATCAAAAATACCTCCCAATCTGTAAATCCCAAAATTTATTATCACCAGAAACCACCTCGATGGCCTCATCCAATGATCCTGATATCAAAAATACCTCCCAACCTGTAAATCCCAAAATTTATGATAACCAGAAACCACCTCGACAGCCTCAACCAATGATCCTGATATCAAAAATACCTCCCAATCTGTAAATGCCAAAATTTATTATAACCAGAAAACACCTCTATAGCCTCATTCAATGATCCTGATATCAAAAATACCTCCCAATCTGTAAATCCCAAAATTTATTATGATCAGAAACCACATCGACAGCCTCATCCAATGATCCTGATATAAAATATATCTCTCAATCTGTAAATCCCAAAATTTATTATAACCAGAAACCACCTCGACAGCCTCAGCCTCATCCAATGATCCTGATATCAAAAATACCTCCCAATCTGTAAATCCCAAAATTTATTATCACCAGAAACCACCTCGATGGCCTCATCCAATGATCCTGATATCAAAAATACCTCCCAACCTGTAAATCCCAAAATTTATGATAACCAGAAACCACCTCGACAGCCTCAACCAATGATCCTGATATCAAAAATACCTCCCAATCTGTAAATGCCAAAATTTATTATCACCAGAAACCACCTCGATGGCCTCATCCAATGATCCTGATATCAAAAATACCTCCCAATCTGTAAATCCCAAAATTTATTATGATCAGAAACCACATCGACAGCCTCATCCAATGATCCTGATATAAAATATATCTCTCAATCTGTAAATCCCAAAATTTATTATAACCAGAAACCACCTCGACAGCCTCAGCCTCATCCAATGATCCTGATATCAAAAATACCTCCCAATCTGTAAATCCCAAAATTTATTATCACCAGAAACCACCTCGATGTCCTCATCCAATGATCCTGATATCAAAAATACCTCCCAACCTGTAAATCCCAAAATTTATGATAACCAGAAACCACCTCGACAGCCTCAACCAATGATCCTGATATCAAAAATACCTCCCAATCTGTAAATGCCAAAATTTATTATCACCAGAAACCACCTCGATGGCCTCATCCAATGATCCTGATATCAAAAATACCTCTCAATCTGTAAATCCCAAAATTTATTATCACCAGAAACCACCTCGACAGCCTCATCCAATGATCCTGATATCAAATATACCTCCCAATCTGTAAATGCCAAAATTTATTATCACCAGAAACGACCTCCATGGCCAAATCCAATGATCCTGATATCAAAAATACCTCCCAATCTGTAAATTCCAAAATTTATTATAACCAGAAAGCACCACTATAGCCTCATCCAATGACCCGGATATCAAAAATACCTCCCAATCTGAAAATCCCAAAATTTATTATAACCAGAAACCACCTCTATGGCCTCATCCAATGATCCTGATATCAAAAATACCTCCAAATCTGTAAATCCAAAAGTGTATTATAACCAGAAACCACCTCTATAGCCTCATCCAATGATCCTGATATCAAAAATACCTCCCAATCTGTAAATCCCAAAATTTATTATTACCAGAAACCACCTCTTTTGCCTCATCCAATGATCCTGATATTAAAAATACGTCTCAATCTGTAAATCCCAAAATTTATTATAACCAGAAACCACCTCGATGGCCTCATCCAATGATCCTGATATCAAAAATACCTCCCAATCTGTAAATCCCAAAATTTATTATAACCAGAAACTACCTCTATTACCTCATCCAATGATCATAATATCAAAAATAACTCCCAATCTGTAAATCCCAAAATTTATTATCACCAGAAACGACCTCGATGGCCATATCCAATGATCCTGATATTAAAAAATACCTCCCAATCTGTCAATTCCAAAATTTATAAAAACCAGAAAGCACCTCTTTCGCCTCATCCAATGATCCGGATATCAAAAATACCTCCCAATCTGTAAATCCCAAAATTTATTATAACCAGAAACCACCTCTATAGCCTCATCCAATGATCCTGATATCAAAAATACCTCCCAATCTGTAAATCCCTAAATTTATTAAAACCAGAAACCACCTCGACAGCCTCATCCAATGATCCTGATATCAAAAATACCTCCCAATCTGTAAATCCCAAAATTTATTATAACCAGAAAGCACCTCGATGGCCTCATCCAATGATCCTGATATCAAAAATACCTCCCATCCTGTAAATCCCAAAATTTATTATAACCAGAAACCACCTCGGCAGCCTCATCCAATGATCTTGAAATAAAAAATACCTCCCAATCTGTAAATGCCAAAATTTATTATCACCAGAAACGACCTCGATGGCCACATTCAATGATCCTGATATCAAAAATACCTCCCAATCTGTAAATTCCAAAATTTATTATTGTTCCTCATCCAATGATCCGGATATCAAAAATACCTCCCAATCTGTAAATCCCAAAATTTATTATCACCAGAGACCACCTCAATAGCCTCATCGAATGAGACTGATATCAAAAATACCTCCCAATCTGTAAATCCCAAAATTTATTATCACCACAAACCACCTCCATAGCCTCATCGAATGATCCTGATATCAAAAATACCTCCCAATCTGTAAATCCCAAAATTTATTATAACCAGAAAGCACCTCTATCGCTTCATCCAATGATCCTGATATCAAAAATACCTCCCAATCTGTAAATCCCAAAATGTATTATAACCAGAAACCACCTCGACAGCCTCAATGCCTCATCCAATGATCCTGATATCAAAAATACCTCCCAATCTGTAAATCCCAAAATTTATTATAACCAGAAAACACCTCTATAGCCTCATTCAATGATCCTGATATCAAAAATACCTCCCAGTCTGTAAATCCCAAAATGTATTATGACCAGAAACCACATCGACAGCCTCATCCAATGATCCTGATATAAAAAATACCTCTCAATCTGTAAATCCCAAAATTATTATAACCAGAAACCACCTCGACAGCCTCATCCAATGATCCTGATATCAAAAATACCTCCCAATCTGTAAATCCCAAAATTTATTATCACCAGAAACCACCTTGATAGCCTCATCCAATGATCCTGATATCAAAAATACCTCCCAATCTGTAAATTCCAAAATTTATTATTGTTCCTCATCCAATGATCCGGATATCAAAAATACCTCCCAATCTGTAAATCCCAAAATTTATTATCACCAGAAACCACCTCAATAGCCTCATCCAATGATCATAATATCAAAAATAACTCCCAATCTGTAAATCCCAAAATTTATTATCACCAGAAACCACCTCGACAGCCTCATCCAATGATCCTGATATCAAAAATACCTCCCAATCTGCAAATCCCAAAATTTATTATCATCAGAAAACACCTCTATAGCCTCATTCAATGATCCTGATATCAAAAATACCTCCCAATCTGTAAATCCCAAAATTTATTATGACCAGAGACCACCTCGACAGCCTCATCCAATGATCCTGATATCAAAAATACCTCCCAATCTGTAAATCCCAAAATTTATTATCACCAGAAACCACCTCGATGGCCTCATCCAATGATCCTGATATCAAAAATACCTCCCAACCTGTAAATCCCAAAATTTATTATAACCAGAAGCCACCTCGACAGCCTCATCCAATGATCCTGATATCAAAGATACCTCCCAATCTGTAAATCCCAAAATTTATTATAACCAGAAACCACCTCAATAGCCTCATCCAATGATCATAATATCAAAAATACCTCCCAATCTGTAAATCCAAAAATGTATTATAACCAGAAACCACCTCTAAAGCCTCATCCAATGATCCTGATATCAAAAATACCTCCCAATCTGTAAATCCCAAAATATATTATAACCAGAAACCACCTCTAAAGCCTCATCCAATGATCCTGATATCAAAAATACCTCCCAATCTGTAAATGCCAAAATTTATTATCACCAGAAACCACCTCGACAGCCTCATACAATGATCCTGATATCAAAAATACCTCCCAACCTGTAAATCCCAAAATTTATTACAACCAGAAACCACCTCGACAGCCTCATCCAATGATCCTGATATCAAAAATACCTCTCAATCTGTAAATCCCAAAATTTATTATCACCAGAAACCACCTCGACAGCCTCATCCAATGATCCTGATATCAAAAATACCTCCCAATCTGTAAATGCCAAAATTTATTATCACCAGAAACGACCTCGATGGCCACATCCAATGATCCTGATATCAAAAATACCTCCCAATCTGTAAATCCCAAAATTTATTATAACCAGAAACCACCTCTATAGCCTCATCCAATGATCATAATATCAAAAATAACTCCCAATCTGTAAATCCCAAAATTTATTATCACCAGAAACGACCTCGATGGCCACATCCAATGATCCTGATATCAAAAATACCTCCCAATCTGTAAATTCCAAAATTTATTATAAACAGAAAGCACCTCTATAGCCTCATCCAATGATCCGGATATCAAAAATACCTCCCAATCTGTAAATCCCAAAATTTATTATAACCAGAAACCACCTCTATAGCCTCATCCAATGATCCTGATATCAAAAATACCTCCCAATCTGTAAATCCCAAAATGTATTATAACCAGAAACCACCTCCATAGCCTCATCCAATGATCCGGATATCAAAAATACCTCCCAATCTGTAAATCCCAAAATTTATTATAACCAGAAAGCACCTCAATCGCCTCATCCAATGATCCTGATATCAAAAATACCTCCCAATCTGTAAATGCCAAAATGTATTATAACCAGAAACCACCTCGACAGCCTCATCCAATGATCCTGATATCAAAAATACCTCCCAATCTGTAAATCCCAAAATTTATTATAACCAGAAAACACCTCTATAGCCTCATTCAATGATCCTGATATCAAAAATACCTCCCAATCTGTAAATCCCAAAATTTATTATGATCAGAAACCACATCGACAGCCTCATCCAATGATCCTGATATAAAATATATCTCTCAATCTGTAAATCCCAAAATTTATTATAACCAGAAACCACCTCGACAGCCTCAGCCTCATCCAATGATCCTGATATCAAAAATACCTCCCAATCTGTAAATCCCAAAATTTATTATCACCAGAAACCACCTCGATGGCCTCATCCAATGATCCTGATATCAAAAATACCTCCCAACCTGTAAATCCCAAAATTTATGATAACCAGAAACCACCTCGACAGCCTCAACCAATGATCCTGATATCAAAAATACCTCCCAATCTGTAAATGCCAAAATTTATTATAACCAGAAAACACCTCTATAGCCTCATTCAATGATCCTGATATCAAAAATACCTCCCAATCTGTAAATCCCAAAATTTATTATGATCAGAAACCACATCGACAGCCTCATCCAATGATCCTGATATAAAATATATCTCTCAATCTGTAAATCCCAAAATTTATTATAACCAGAAACCACCTCGACAGCCTCAGCCTCATCCAATGATCCTGATATCAAAAATACCTCCCAATCTGTAAATCCCAAAATTTATTATCACCAGAAACCACCTCGATGGCCTCATCCAATGATCCTGATATCAAAAATACCTCCCAACCTGTAAATCCCAAAATTTATGATAACCAGAAACCACCTCGACAGCCTCAACCAATGATCCTGATATCAAAAATACCTCCCAATCTGTAAATGCCAAAATTTATTATCACCAGAAACCACCTCGATGGCCTCATCCAATGATCCTGATATCAAAAATACCTCCCAATCTGTAAATCCCAAAATTTATTATGATCAGAAACCACATCGACAGCCTCATCCAATGATCCTGATATAAAATATATCTCTCAATCTGTAAATCCCAAAATTTATTATAACCAGAAACCACCTCGACAGCCTCAGCCTCATCCAATGATCCTGATATCAAAAATACCTCCCAATCTGTAAATCCCAAAATTTATTATCACCAGAAACCACCTCGATGGCCTCATCCAATGATCCTGATATCAAAAATACCTCCCAACCTGTAAATCCCAAAATTTATGATAACCAGAAACCACCTCGACAGCCTCAACCAATGATCCTGATATCAAAAATACCTCCCAATCTGTAAATGCCAAAATTTATTATCACCAGAAACCACCTCGATGGCCTCATCCAATGATCCTGATATCAAAAATACCTCTCAATCTGTAAATCCCAAAATTTATTATCACCAGAAACCACCTCGACAGCCTCATCCAATGATCCTGATATCAAATATACCTCCCAATCTGTAAATGCCAAAATTTATTATCACCAGAAACGACCTCCATGGCCAAATCCAATGATCCTGATATCAAAAATACCTCCCAATCTGTAAATTCCAAAATTTATTATAACCAGAAAGCACCACTATAGCCTCATCCAATGACCCGGATATCAAAAATACCTCCCAATCTGAAAATCCCAAAATTTATTATAACCAGAAACCACCTCTATGGCCTCATCCAATGATCCTGATATCAAAAATACCTCCAAATCTGTAAATCCAAAAGTGTATTATAACCAGAAACCACCTCTATAGCCTCATCCAATGATCCTGATATCAAAAATACCTCCCAATCTGTAAATCCCAAAATTTATTATTACCAGAAACCACCTCTTTTGCCTCATCCAATGATCCTGATATTAAAAATACGTCTCAATCTGTAAATCCCAAAATTTATTATAACCAGAAACCACCTCGATGGCCTCATCCAATGATCCTGATATCAAAAATACCTCCCAATCTGTAAATCCCAAAATTTATTATAACCAGAAACTACCTCTATTACCTCATCCAATGATCATAATATCAAAAATAACTCCCAATCTGTAAATCCCAAAATTTATTATCACCAGAAACGACCTCGATGGCCATATCCAATGATCCTGATATTAAAAAATACCTCCCAATCTGTCAATTCCAAAATTTATAAAAACCAGAAAGCACCTCTTTCGCCTCATCCAATGATCCGGATATCAAAAATACCTCCCAATCTGTAAATCCCAAAATTTATTAGAACCAGAAACCACCTCTATAGCCTCATCCAATGATCCTGTTATCAAAAATACCTCCCAATCTGTAAATCCCTAAATTTATTAAAACCAGAAACCACCTCGACAGCCTCATCCAATGATCCTGATATCAAAAATACCTCCCAATCTGTAAATCCCAAAATTTATTATAACCAGAAAGCACCTCGATGGCCTCATCCAATGATCCTGATATCAAAAATACCTCCCATCCTGTAAATCCCAAAATTTATTATAACCAGAAACCACCTCGGCAGCCTCATCCAATGATCTTGATATAAAAAATACCTCCCAATCTGTAAATGCCAAAATTTATTATCACCAGAAACCACCTCAATAGCCTCATCCAATGATCTTAATATCAAAAATAACTCCCAATCTGTAAATCCCAAAATTTATTATCACCAGAAACGACCTCGATGGCCACATTCAATGATCCTGATATCAAAAATACCTCCCAATCTGTAAATTCCAAAATTTATTATTGTTCCTCATCCAATGATCCGGATATCAAAAATACCTCCCAATCTGTAAATCCCAAAATTTATTATCACCAGAAACCACCTCAATAGCCTCATCGAATGAGACTGATATCAAAAATACCTCCCAATCTGTAAATTCCAAAATTTATTATTGTTCCTCATCCAATGATCTGGATATCAAAAATACCTCCCAATCTGTAAATCCCAAAATTTATTATCACCACAAACCACCTCCATAGCCTCATCGAATGATCCTGATATCAAAAATACCTCCCAATCTGTAAATCCCAAAATTTATTATAACCAGAAAGCACCTCTATCGCTTCATCCAATGATCCTGATATCAAAAATACCTCCCAATCTGTAAATCCCAAAATGTATTATAACCAGAAACCACCTCGACAGCCTCAATGCCTCATCCAATGATCCTGATATCAAAAATACCTCCCAATCTGTAAATCCCAAAATGTATTATGACCAGAAACCACATCGACAGCCTCATCCAATGATCCTGATATAAAAAATACCTCTCAATCTGTAAATCCCAAAATTATTATAACCAGAAACCACCTCGACAGCCTCATCCAATGATCCTGATATCAAAAATACCTCCCAATCTGTAAATCCCAAAATTTATTATCACCAGAAACCACCTTGATAGCCTCATCCAATGATCCTGATATCAAAAATACCTCCCAATCTGTAAATTCCAAAATTTATTATTGTTCCTCATCCAATGATCCGGATATCAAAAATACCTCCCAATCTGTAAATCCCAAAATTTATTATCACCAGAAACCACCTCAATAGCCTCATCCAATGATCATAATATCAAAAATAACTCCCAATCTGTAAATCCCAAAATTTATTATCACCAGAAACCACCTCAACAGCCTCATCCAATGATCCTGATATCAAAAATACCTCCCAATCTGCAAATCCCAAAATTTATTATCATCAGAAAACACCTCTATAGCCTCATTCAATGATCCTGATATCAAAAATACCTCCCAATCTGTAAATCCCAAAATTTATTATGATCAGAAACCACATCGACAGCCTCATCCAATGATCCTGATATAAAATATATCTCTCAATCTGTAAATCCCAAAATTTATTATAACCAGAAACCACCTCGACAGCCTCAGCCTCATCCAATGATCCTGATATCAAAAATACCTCCCAATCTGTAAATCCCAAAATTTATTATCACCAGAAACCACCTCGATGGCCTCATCCAATGATCCTGATATCAAAAATACCTCCCAACCTGTAAATCCCAAAATTTATGATAACCAGAAACCACCTCGACAGCCTCAACCAATGATCCTGATATCAAAAATACCTCCCAATCTGTAAATGCCAAAATTTATTATCACCAGAAACCACCTCGATGGCCTCATCCAATGATCCTGATATCAAAAATACCTCCCAACCTGTAAATCCCAAAATTTATGATAACCAGAAACCACCTCTAAAGCCTCATCCAATGATCCTGATATCAAAAATACCTCCCAATCTGTAAATGCCAAAATTTATTATCACCAGAAACCACCTCGACAGCCTCATACAATGATCCTGATATCAAAAATACCTCCCAACCTGTAAATCCCAAAATTTATTACAACCAGAAACCACCTCGACAGCCTCATCCAATGATCCTGATATCAAAAATACCTCTCAATCTGTAAATCCCAAAATTTATTATCACCAGAAACCACCTCGACAGCCTCATCCAATGATCCTGATATCAAAAATACCTCCCAATCTGTAAATGCCAAAATTTATTATCACCAGAAACGACCTCGATGGCCACATCCAATGATCCTGATATCAAAAATACCTCCCAATCTGTAAATCCCAAAATTTATTATAACCAGAAACCACCTCTATAGCCTCATCCAATGATCATAATATCAAAAATAACTCCCAATCTGTAAATCCCAAAATTTATTATCACCAGAAACGACCTCGATGGCCACATCCAATGATCCTGATATCAAAAATACCTCCCAATCTGTAAATTCCAAAATTTATTATAAACAGAAAGCACCTCTATAGCCTCATCCAATGATCCGGATATCAAAAATACCTCCCAATCTGTAAATCCCAAAATTTATTATAACCAGAAACCACCTCTATAGCCTCATCCAATGATCCTGATATCAAAAATACCTCCCAATCTGTAAATCCCAAAATGTATTATAACCAGAAACCACCTCCATAGCCTCATCCAATGATCCGGATATCAAAAATACCTCCCAATCTGTAAATCCCAAAATTTATTATAACCAGAAAGCACCTCAATCGCCTCATCCAATGATCCTGATATCAAAAATACCTCCCAATCTGTAAATGCCAAAATGTATTATAACCAGAAACCACCTCGACAGCCTCATCCAATGATCCTGATATCAAAAATACCTCCCAATCTGTAAATCCCAAAATTTATTATAACCAGAAAACACCTCTATAGCCTCATTCAATGATCCTGATATCAAAAATACCTCCCAATCTGTAAATCCCAAAATTTATTATGATCAGAAACCACATCGACAGCCTCATCCAATGATCCTGATATAAAATATATCTCTCAATCTGTAAATCCCAAAATTTATTATAACCAGAAACCACCTCGACAGCCTCAGCCTCATCCAATGATCCTGATATCAAAAATACCTCCCAATCTGTAAATCCCAAAATTTATTATCACCAGAAACCACCTCGATGGCCTCATCCAATGATCCTGATATCAAAAATACCTCCCAACCTGTAAATCCCAAAATTTATGATAACCAGAAACCACCTCGACAGCCTCAACCAATGATCCTGATATCAAAAATACCTCCCAATCTGTAAATGCCAAAATTTATTATAACCAGAAAACACCTCTATAGCCTCATTCAATGATCCTGATATCAAAAATACCTCCCAATCTGTAAATCCCAAAATTTATTATGATCAGAAACCACATCGACAGCCTCATCCAATGATCCTGATATAAAATATATCTCTCAATCTGTAAATCCCAAAATTTATTATAACCAGAAACCACCTCGACAGCCTCAGCCTCATCCAATGATCCTGATATCAAAAATACCTCCCAATCTGTAAATCCCAAAATTTATTATCACCAGAAACCACCTCGATGGCCTCATCCAATGATCCTGATATCAAAAATACCTCCCAACCTGTAAATCCCAAAATTTATGATAACCAGAAACCACCTCGACAGCCTCAACCAATGATCCTGATATCAAAAATACCTCCCAATCTGTAAATGCCAAAATTTATTATCACCAGAAACCACCTCGATGGCCTCATCCAATGATCCTGATATCAAAAATACCTCCCAACCTGTAAATCCCAAAATTTATGATAACCAGAAACCACCTCTAAAGCCTCATCCAATGATCCTGATATCAAAAATACCTCCCAATCTGTAAATGCCAAAATTTATTATCACCAGAAACCACCTCGACAGCCTCATACAATGATCCTGATATCAAAAATACCTCCCAACCTGTAAATCCCAAAATTTATTACAACCAGAAACCACCTCGACAGCCTCATCCAATGATCCTGATATCAAAAATACCTCTCAATCTGTAAATCCCAAAATTTATTATCACCAGAAACCACCTCGACAGCCTCATCCAATGATCCTGATATCAAAAATACCTCCCAATCTGTAAATGCCAAAATTTATTATCACCAGAAACGACCTCGATGGCCACATCCAATGATCCTGATATCAAAAATACCTCCCAATCTGTAAATCCCAAAATTTATTATAACCAGAAACCACCTCTATAGCCTCATCCAATGATCATAATATCAAAAATAACTCCCAATCTGTAAATCCCAAAATTTATTATCACCAGAAACGACCTCGATGGCCACATCCAATGATCCTGATATCAAAAATACCTCCCAATCTGTAAATTCCAAAATTTATTATAAACAGAAAGCACCTCTATAGCCTCATCCAATGATCCGGATATCAAAAATACCTCCCAATCTGTAAATCCCAAAATTTATTATAACCAGAAACCACCTCTATAGCCTCATCCAATGATCCTGATATCAAAAATACCTCCCAATCTGTAAATCCCAAAATGTATTATAACCAGAAACCACCTCCATAGCCTCATCCAATGATCCGGATATCAAAAATACCTCCCAATCTGTAAATCCCAAAATTTATTATAACCAGAAAGCACCTCAATCGCCTCATCCAATGATCCTGATATCAAAAATACCTCCCAATCTGTAAATGCCAAAATGTATTATAACCAGAAACCACCTCGACAGCCTCATCCAATGATCCTGATATCAAAAATACCTCCCAATCTGTAAATCCCAAAATTTATTATAACCAGAAAACACCTCTATAGCCTCATTCAATGATCCTGATATCAAAAATACCTCCCAATCTGTAAATCCCAAAATTTATTATGATCAGAAACCACATCGACAGCCTCATCCAATGATCCTGATATAAAATATATCTCTCAATCTGTAAATCCCAAAATTTATTATAACCAGAAACCACCTCGACAGCCTCAGCCTCATCCAATGATCCTGATATCAAAAATACCTCCCAATCTGTAAATCCCAAAATTTATTATCACCAGAAACCACCTCGATGGCCTCATCCAATGATCCTGATATCAAAAATACCTCCCAACCTGTAAATCCCAAAATTTATGATAACCAGAAACCACCTCGACAGCCTCAACCAATGATCCTGATATCAAAAATACCTCCCAATCTGTAAATGCCAAAATTTATTATAACCAGAAAACACCTCTATAGCCTCATTCAATGATCCTGATATCAAAAATACCTCCCAATCTGTAAATCCCAAAATTTATTATGATCAGAAACCACATCGACAGCCTCATCCAATGATCCTGATATAAAATATATCTCTCAATCTGTAAATCCCAAAATTTATTATAACCAGAAACCACCTCGACAGCCTCAGCCTCATCCAATGATCCTGATATCAAAAATACCTCCCAATCTGTAAATCCCAAAATTTATTATCACCAGAAACCACCTCGATGGCCTCATCCAATGATCCTGATATCAAAAATACCTCCCAACCTGTAAATCCCAAAATTTATGATAACCAGAAACCACCTCGACAGCCTCAACCAATGATCCTGATATCAAAAATACCTCCCAATCTGTAAATGCCAAAATTTATTATCACCAGAAACCACCTCGATGGCCTCATCCAATGATCCTGATATCAAAAATACCTCCCAACCTGTAAATCCCAAAATTTATGATAACCAGAAACCACCTCTAAAGCCTCATCCAATGATCCTGATATCAAAAATACCTCCCAATCTGTAAATGCCAAAATTTATTATCACCAGAAACCACCTCGACAGCCTCATACAATGATCCTGATATCAAAAATACCTCCCAACCTGTAAATCCCAAAATTTATTACAACCAGAAACCACCTCGACAGCCTCATCCAATGATCCTGATATCAAAAATACCTCTCAATCTGTAAATCCCAAAATTTATTATCACCAGAAACCACCTCGACAGCCTCATCCAATGATCCTGATATCAAAAATACCTCCCAATCTGTAAATGCCAAAATTTATTATCACCAGAAACGACCTCGATGGCCACATCCAATGATCCTGATATCAAAAATACCTCCCAATCTGTAAATCCCAAAATTTATTATAACCAGAAACCACCTCTATAGCCTCATCCAATGATCATAATATCAAAAATAACTCCCAATCTGTAAATCCCAAAATTTATTATCACCAGAAACGACCTCGATGGCCACATCCAATGATCCTGATATCAAAAATACCTCCCAATCTGTAAATTCCAAAATTTATTATAAACAGAAAGCACCTCTATAGCCTCATCCAATGATCCGGATATCAAAAATACCTCCCAATCTGTAAATCCCAAAATTTATTATAACCAGAAACCACCTCTATAGCCTCATCCAATGATCCTGATATCAAAAATACCTCCCAATCTGTAAATCCCAAAATGTATTATAACCAGAAACCACCTCCATAGCCTCATCCAATGATCCGGATATCAAAAATACCTCCCAATCTGTAAATCCCAAAATTTATTATAACCAGAAAGCACCTCAATCGCCTCATCCAATGATCCTGATATCAAAAATACCTCCCAATCTGTAAATGCCAAAATGTATTATAACCAGAAACCACCTCGACAGCCTCATCCAATGATCCTGATATCAAAAATACCTCCCAATCTGTAAATCCCAAAATTTATTATAACCAGAAAACACCTCTATAGCCTCATTCAATGATCCTGATATCAAAAATACCTCCCAATCTGTAAATCCCAAAATTTATTATGATCAGAAACCACATCGACAGCCTCATCCAATGATCCTGATATAAAATATATCTCTCAATCTGTAAATCCCAAAATTTATTATAACCAGAAACCACCTCGACAGCCTCAGCCTCATCCAATGATCCTGATATCAAAAATACCTCCCAATCTGTAAATCCCAAAATTTATTATCACCAGAAACCACCTCGATGGCCTCATCCAATGATCCTGATATCAAAAATACCTCCCAACCTGTAAATCCCAAAATTTATGATAACCAGAAACCACCTCGACAGCCTCAACCAATGATCCTGATATCAAAAATACCTCCCAATCTGTAAATGCCAAAATTTATTATAACCAGAAAACACCTCTATAGCCTCATTCAATGATCCTGATATCAAAAATACCTCCCAATCTGTAAATCCCAAAATTTATTATGATCAGAAACCACATCGACAGCCTCATCCAATGATCCTGATATAAAATATATCTCTCAATCTGTAAATCCCAAAATTTATTATAACCAGAAACCACCTCGACAGCCTCAGCCTCATCCAATGATCCTGATATCAAAAATACCTCCCAATCTGTAAATCCCAAAATTTATTATCACCAGAAACCACCTCGATGGCCTCATCCAATGATCCTGATATCAAAAATACCTCCCAACCTGTAAATCCCAAAATTTATGATAACCAGAAACCACCTCGACAGCCTCAACCAATGATCCTGATATCAAAAATACCTCCCAATCTGTAAATGCCAAAATTTATTATCACCAGAAACCACCTCGATGGCCTCATCCAATGATCCTGATATCAAAAATACCTCCCAACCTGTAAATCCCAAAATTTATGATAACCAGAAACCACCTCGACAGCCTCAACCAATGATCCTGATATCAAAAATACCTCCCAATCTGTAAATGCCAAAATTTATTATCACCAGAAACCACCTCGATGGCCTCATCCAATGATCCTGATATCAAAAATACCTCTCAATCTGTAAATCCCAAAATTTATTATCACCAGAAACCACCTCGACAGCCTCATCCAATGATCCTGATATCAAATATACCTCCCAATCTGTAAATGCCAAAATTTATTATCACCAGAAACGACCTCCATGGCCAAATCCAATGATCCTGATATCAAAAATACCTCCCAATCTGTAAATTCCAAAATTTATTATAACCAGAAAGCACCACTATAGCCTCATCCAATGACCCGGATATCAAAAATACCTCCCAATCTGAAAATCCCAAAATTTATTATAACCAGAAACCACCTCTATGGCCTCATCCAATGATCCTGATATCAAAAATACCTCCAAATCTGTAAATCCAAAAGTGTATTATAACCAGAAACCACCTCTATAGTCTCATCCAATGATCCTGATATCAAAAATACCTCCCAATCTGTAAATCCCAAAATTTATTATTACCAGAAACCACCTCTTTTGCCTCATCCAATGATCCTGATATTAAAAATACGTCTCAATCTGTAAATCCCAAAATTTATTATAACCAGAAACCACCTCGATGGCCTCATCCAATGATCCTGATATCAAAAATACCTCCCAATCTGTAAATCCCAAAATTTATTATAACCAGAAACTACCTCTATTACCTCATCCAATGATCATAATATCAAAAATAACTCCCAATCTGTAAATCCCAAAATTTATTATCACCAGAAACGACCTCGATGGCCATATCCAATGATCCTGATATTAAAAAATACCTCCCAATCTGTCAATTCCAAAATTTATAAAAACCAGAAAGCACCTCTTTCCCCTCATCCAATGATCCGGATATCAAAAATACCTCCCAATCTGTAAATCCCAAAATTTATTATAACCAGAAACCACCTCTATAGCCTCATCCAATGATCCTGTTATCAAAAATACCTCCCAATCTGTAAATCCCTAAATTTATTAAAACCAGAAACCACCTCGACAGCCTCATCCAATGATCCTGATATCAAAAATACCTCCCAATCTGTAAATCCCAAAATTTATTATAACCAGAAAGCACCTCGATGGCCTCATCCAATGATCCTGATATCAAAAATACCTCCCATCCTGTAAATCCCAAAATTTATTATAACCAGAAACCACCTCGGCAGCCTCATCCAATGATCTTGATATAAAAAATACCTCCCAATCTGTAAATGCCAAAATTTATTATCACCAGAAACCACCTCAATAGCCTCATCCAATGATCTTAATATCAAAAATAACTCCCAATCTGTAAATCCCAAAATTTATTATCACCAGAAACGACCTCGATGGCCACATTCAATGATCCTGATATCAAAAATACCTCCCAATCTGTAAATTCCAAAATTTATTATTGTTCCTCATCCAATGATCCGGATATCAAAAATACCTCCCAATCTGTAAATCCCAAAATTTATTATCACCAGAAACCACCTCAATAGCCTCATCGAATGAGACTGATATCAAAAATACCTCCCAATCTGTAAATTCCAAAATTTATTATTGTTCCTCATCCAATGATCTGGATATCAAAAATACCTCCCAATCTGTAAATCCCAAAATTTATTATCACCACAAACCACCTCCATAGCCTCATCGAATGATCCTGATATCAAAAATACCTCCCAATCTGTAAATCCCAAAATTTATTATAACCAGAAAGCACCTCTATCGCTTCATCCAATGATCCTGATATCAAAAATACCTCCCAATCTGTAAATCCCAAAATGTATTATAACCAGAAACCACCTCGACAGCCTCAATGCCTCATCCAATGATCCTGATATCAAAAATACCTCCCAATCTGTAAATCCCAAAATTTATTATAACCAGAAAACACCTCTATAGCCTCATTCAATGATCCTGATATCAAAAATACCTCCCAATCTGTAAATCCCAAAATGTATTATGACCAGAAACCACATCGACAGCCTCATCCAATGATCCTGATATAAAAAATACCTCTCAATCTGTAAATCCCAAAATTATTATAACCAGAAACCACCTCGACAGCCTCATCCAATGATCCTGATATCAAAAATACCTCCCAATCTGTAAATCCCAAAATTTATTATCACCAGAAACCACCTTGATAGCCTCATCCAATGATCCTGATATCAAAAATACCTCCCAATCTGTAAATTCCAAAATTTATTATTGTTCCTCATCCAATGATCCGGATATCAAAAATACCTCCCAATCTGTAAATCCCAAAATTTATTATCACCAGAAACCACCTCAATAGCCTCATCCAATGATCATAATATCAAAAATAACTCCCAATCTGTAAATCCCAAAATTTATTATCACCAGAAACCACCTCGACAGCCTCATCCAATGATCCTGATATCAAAAATACCTCCCAATCTGCAAATCCCAAAATTTATTATCATCAGAAAACACCTCTATAGCCTCATTCAATGATCCTGATATCAAAAATACCTCCCAATCTGTAAATCCCAAAATTTATTATGACCAGAGACCACCTCGACAGCCTCATCCAATGATCCTGATATCAAAAATACCTCCCAATCTGTAAATCCCAAAATTTATTATCACCAGAAACCACCTCGATGGCCTCATCCAATGATCCTGATATCAAAAATACCTCCCAACCTGTAAATCCCAAAATTTATTATAACCAGAAGCCACCTCGACGCCTCATCCAATGATCCTGATATCAAAGATACCTCCCAATCTGTAAATCCCAAAATTTATTATAACCAGAAACCACCTCAATAGCCTCATCCAATGATCATAATATCAAAAATACCTCCCAATCTGTAAATCCAAAAATGTATTATAACCAGAAACCACCTCTAAAGCCTCATCCAATGATCCTGATATAAAAAATACCTCCCAATCTGTAAATCCCAAAATATATTATAACCAGAAACCACCTCTAAAGCCTCATCCAATGATCCTGATATCAAAAATACCTCCCAATCTGTAAATGCCAAAATTTATTATCACCAGAAACCACCTCGACAGCCTCATACAATGATCCTGATATCAAAAATACCTCCCAACCTGTAAATCCCAAAATTTATTACAACCAGAAACCACCTCGACAGCCTCATCCAATGATCCTGATATCAAAAATACCTCTCAATCTGTAAATCCCAAAATTTATTATCACCAGAAACCACCTCGACAGCCTCATCCAATGATCCTGATATCAAAAATACCTCCCAATCTGTAAATGCCAAAATTTATTATCACCAGAAACGACCTCGATGGCCACATCCAATGATCCTGATATCAAAAATACCTCCCAATCTGTAAATCCCAAAATTTATTATAACCAGAAACCACCTCTATAGCCTCATCCAATGATCATAATATCAAAAATAACTCCCAATCTGTAAATCCCAAAATTTATTATCACCAGAAACGACCTCGATGGCCACATCCAATGATCCTGATATCAAAAATACCTCCCAATCTGTAAATTCCAAAATTTATTATAAACAGAAAGCACCTCTATAGCCTCATCCAATGATCCGGATATCAAAAATACCTCCCAATCTGTAAATCCCAAAATTTATTATAACCAGAAACCACCTCTATAGCCTCATCCAATGATCCTGATATCAAAAATACCTCCCAATCTGTAAATCCCAAAATGTATTATAACCAGAAACCACCTCCATAGCCTCATCCAATGATCCGGATATCAAAAATACCTCCCAATCTGTAAATCCCAAAATTTGTTATAACCAGAAAGCACCTCAATCGCCTCATCCAATGATCCTGATATCAAAAATACCTCCCAATCTGTAAATGCCAAAATGTATTATAACCAGAAACCACCTCGACAGCCTCATCCAATGATCCTGATATCAAAAATACCTCCCAATCTGTAAATCCCAAAATTTATTATAACCAGAAAACACCTCTATAGCCTCATTCAATGATCCTGATATCAAAAATACCTCCCAATCTGTAAATCCCAAAATTTATTATGATCAGAAACCACATCGACAGCCTCATCCAATGATCCTGATATAAAATATATCTCTCAATCTGTAAATCCCAAAATTTATTATAACCAGAAACCACCTCGACAGCCTCAGCCTCATCCAATGATCCTGATATCAAAAATACCTCCCAATCTGTAAATCCCAAAATTTATTATCACCAGAAACCACCTCGATGGCCTCATCCAATGATCCTGATATCAAAAATACCTCCCAACCTGTAAATCCCAAAATTTATGATAACCAGAAACCACCTCGACAGCCTCAACCAATGATCCTGATATCAAAAATACCTCCCAATCTGTAAATGCCAAAATTTATTATAACCAGAAAACACCTCTATAGCCTCATTCAATGATCCTGATATCAAAAATACCTCCCAATCTGTAAATCCCAAAATTTATTATGATCAGAAACCACATCGACAGCCTCATCCAATGATCCTGATATAAAATATATCTCTCAATCTGTAAATCCCAAAATTTATTATAACCAGAAACCACCTCGACAGCCTCAGCCTCATCCAATGATCCTGATATCAAAAATACCTCCCAATCTGTAAATCCCAAAATTTATTATCACCAGAAACCACCTCGATGGCCTCATCCAATGATCCTGATATCAAAAATACCTCCCAACCTGTAAATCCCAAAATTTATGATAACCAGAAACCACCTCGACAGCCTCAACCAATGATCCTGATATCAAAAATACCTCCCAATCTGTAAATGCCAAAATTTATTATCACCAGAAACCACCTCGATGGCCTCATCCAATGATCCTGATATCAAAAATACCTCCCAACCTGTAAATCCCAAAATTTATGATAACCAGAAACCACCTCGACAGCCTCAACCAATGATCCTGATATCAAAAATACCTCCCAATCTGTAAATGCCAAAATTTATTATCACCAGAAACCACCTCGATGGCCTCATCCAATGATCCTGATATCAAAAATACCTCTCAATCTGTAAATCCCAAAATTTATTATCACCAGAAACCACCTCGACAGCCTCATCCAATGATCCTGATATCAAATATACCTCCCAATCTGTAAATGCCAAAATTTATTATCACCAGAAACGACCTCCATGGCCAAATCCAATGATCCTGATATCAAAAATACCTCCCAATCTGTAAATTCCAAAATTTATTATAACCAGAAAGCACCACTATAGCCTCATCCAATGACCCGGATATCAAAAATACCTCCCAATCTGAAAATCCCAAAATTTATTATAACCAGAAACCACCTCTATGGCCTCATCCAATGATCCTGATATCAAAAATACCTCCAAATCTGTAAATCCAAAAGTGTATTATAACCAGAAACCACCTCTATAGTCTCATCCAATGATCCTGATATCAAAAATACCTCCCAATCTGTAAATCACAAAATTTATTATTACCAGAAACCACCTCTTTTGCCTCATCCAATGATCCTGATATTAAAAATACGTCTCAATCTGTAAATCCCAAAATTTATTATAACCAGAAACCACCTCGATGGCCTCATCCAATGATCCTGATATCAAAAATACCTCCCAATCTGTAAATCCCAAAATTTATTATAACCAGAAACTACCTCTATTACCTCATCCAATGATCATAATATCAAAAATAACTCCCAATCTGTAAATCCCAAAATTTATTATCACCAGAAACGACCTCGATGGCCATATCCAATGATCCTGATATTAAAAAATACCTCCCAATCTGTCAATTCCAAAATTTATAAAAACCAGAAAGCACCTCTTTCGCCTCATCCAATGATCCGGATATCAAAAATACCTCCCAATCTGTAAATCCCAAAATTTATTATAACCAGAAACCACCTCTATAGCCTCATCCAATGATCCTGTTATCAAAAATACCTCCCAATCTGTAAATCCCTAAATTTATTAAAACCAGAAACCACCTCGACAGCCTCATCCAATGATCCTGATATCAAAAATACCTCCCAATCTGTAAATCCCAAAATTTATTATAACCAGAAAGCACCTCGATGGCCTCATCCAATGATCCTGATATCAAAAATACCTCCCATCCTGTAAATCCCAAAATTTATTATAACCAGAAACCACCTCGGCAGCCTCATCCAATGATCTTGATATAAAAAATACCTCCCAATCTGTAAATGCCAAAATTTATTATCACCAGAAACCACCTCAATAGCCTCATCCAATGATCTTAATATCAAAAATAACTCCCAATCTGTAAATCCCAAAATTTATTATCACCAGAAACGACCTCGATGGCCACATTCAATGATCCTGATATCAAAAATACCTCCCAATCTGTAAATTCCAAAATTTATTATTGTTCCTCATCCAATGATCCGGATATCAAAAATACCTCCCAATCTGTAAATCCCAAAATTTATTATCACCAGAAACCACCTCAATAGCCTCATCGAATGAGACTGATATCAAAAATACCTCCCAATCTGTAAATTCCAAAATTTATTATTGTTCCTCATCCAATGATCTGGATATCAAAAATACCTCCCAATCTGTAAATCCCAAAATTTATTATCACCACAAACCACCTCCATAGCCTCATCGAATGATCCTGATATCAAAAATACCTCCCAATCTGTAAATCCCAAAATTTATTATAACCAGAAAGCACCTCTATCGCTTCATCCAATGATCCTGATATCAAAAATACCTCCCAATCTGTAAATCCCAAAATGTATTATAACCAGAAACCACCTCGACAGCCTCAATGCCTCATCCAATGATCCTGATATCAAAAATACCTCCCAATCTGTAAATCCCAAAATTTATTATAACCAGAAAACACCTCTATAGCCTCATTCAATGATCCTGATATCAAAAATACCTCCCAATCTGTAAATCCCAAAATGTATTATGACCAGAAACCACATCGACAGCCTCATCCAATGATCCTGATATAAAAAATACCTCTCAATCTGTAAATCCCAAAATTATTATAACCAGAAACCACCTCGACAGCCTCATCCAATGATCCTGATATCAAAAATACCTCCCAATCTGTAAATCCCAAAATTTATTATCACCAGAAACCACCTTGATAGCCTCATCCAATGATCCTGATATCAAAAATACCTCCCAATCTGTAAATTCCAAAATTTATTATTGTTCCTCATCCAATGATCCGGATATCAAAAATACCTCCCAATCTGTAAATCCCAAAATTTATTATCACCAGAAACCACCTCAATAGCCTCATCCAATGATCATAATATCAAAAATAACTCCCAATCTGTAAATCCCAAAATTTATTATCACCAGAAACCACCTCGACAGCCTCATCCAATGATCCTGATATCAAAAATACCTCCCAATCTGCAAATCCCAAAATTTATTATCATCAGAAAACACCTCTATAGCCTCATTCAATGATCCTGATATCAAAAATACCTCCCAATCTGTAAATCCCAAAATTTATTATGACCAGAGACCACCTCGACAGCCTCATCCAATGATCCTGATATCAAAAATACCTCCCAATCTGTAAATCCCAAAATTTATTATCACCAGAAACCACCTCGATGGCCTCATCCAATGATCCTGATATCAAAAATACCTCCCAACCTGTAAATCCCAAAATTTATTATAACCAGAAGCCACCTCGACGCCTCATCCAATGATCCTGATATCAAAGATACCTCCCAATCTGTAAATCCCAAAATTTATTATAACCAGAAACCACCTCAATAGCCTCATCCAATGATCATAATATCAAAAATACCTCCCAATCTGTAAATCCAAAAATGTATTATAACCAGAAACCACCTCTAAAGCCTCATCCAATGATCCTGATATAAAAAATACCTCCCAATCTGTAAATCCCAAAATATATTATAACCAGAAACCACCTCTAAAGCCTCATCCAATGATCCTGATATCAAAAATACCTCCCAATCTGTAAATGCCAAAATTTATTATCACCAGAAACCACCTCGACAGCCTCATACAATGATCCTGATATCAAAAATACCTCCCAACCTGTAAATCCCAAAATTTATTACAACCAGAAACCACCTCGACAGCCTCATCCAATGATCCTGATATCAAAAATACCTCTCAATCTGTAAATCCCAAAATTTATTATCACCAGAAACCACCTCGACAGCCTCATCCAATGATCCTGATATCAAAAATACCTCCCAATCTGTAAATGCCAAAATTTATTATCACCAGAAACGACCTCGATGGCCACATCCAATGATCCTGATATCAAAAATACCTCCCAATCTGTAAATCCCAAAATTTATTATAACCAGAAACCACCTCTATAGCCTCATCCAATGATCATAATATCAAAAATAACTCCCAATCTGTAAATCCCAAAATTTATTATCACCAGAAACGACCTCGATGGCCACATCCAATGATCCTGATATCAAAAATACCTCCCAATCTGTAAATTCCAAAATTTATTATAAACAGAAAGCACCTCTATAGCCTCATCCAATGATCCGGATATCAAAAATACCTCCCAATCTGTAAATCCCAAAATTTATTATAACCAGAAACCACCTCTATAGCCTCATCCAATGATCCTGATATCAAAAATACCTCCCAATCTGTAAATCCCAAAATGTATTATAACCAGAAACCACCTCCATAGCCTCATCCAATGATCCGGATATCAAAAATACCTCCCAATCTGTAAATCCCAAAATTTATTATAACCAGAAAGCACCTCAATCGCCTCATCCAATGATCCTGATATCAAAAATACCTCCCAATCTGTAAATGCCAAAATGTATTATAACCAGAAACCACCTCGACAGCCTCATCCAATGATCCTGATATCAAAAATACCTCCCAATCTGTAAATCCCAAAATTTATTATAACCAGAAAACACCTCTATAGCCTCATTCAATGATCCTGATATCAAAAATACCTCCCAATCTGTAAATCCCAAAATTTATTATGATCAGAAACCACATCGACAGCCTCATCCAATGATCCTGATATAAAATATATCTCTCAATCTGTAAATCCCAAAATTTATTATAACCAGAAACCACCTCGACAGCCTCAGCCTCATCCAATGATCCTGATATCAAAAATACCTCCCAATCTGTAAATCCCAAAATTTATTATCACCAGAAACCACCTCGATGGCCTCATCCAATGATCCTGATATCAAAAATACCTCCCAACCTGTAAATCCCAAAATTTATGATAACCAGAAACCACCTCGACAGCCTCAACCAATGATCCTGATATCAAAAATACCTCCCAATCTGTAAATGCCAAAATTTATTATAACCAGAAAACACCTCTATAGCCTCATTCAATGATCCTGATATCAAAAATACCTCCCAATCTGTAAATCCCAAAATTTATTATGATCAGAAACCACATCGACAGCCTCATCCAATGATCCTGATATAAAATATATCTCTCAATCTGTAAATCCCAAAATTTATTATAACCAGAAACCACCTCGACAGCCTCAGCCTCATCCAATGATCCTGATATCAAAAATACCTCCCAATCTGTAAATCCCAAAATTTATTATCACCAGAAACCACCTCGATGGCCTCATCCAATGATCCTGATATCAAAAATACCTCCCAACCTGTAAATCCCAAAATTTATGATAACCAGAAACCACCTCGACAGCCTCAACCAATGATCCTGATATCAAAAATACCTCCCAATCTGTAAATGCCAAAATTTATTATCACCAGAAACCACCTCGATGGCCTCATCCAATGATCCTGATATCAAAAATACCTCCCAATCTTTAAATCCCAAAATTTATTATGATCAGAAACCACATCGACAGCCTCATCCAATGATCCTGATATAAAATATATCTCTCAATCTGTAAATCCCAAAATTTATTATAACCAGAAACCACCTCGACAGCCTCAGCCTCATCCAATGATCCTGATATCAAAAATACCTCCCAATCTGTAAATCCCAAAATTTATTATCACCAGAAACCACCTCGATGGCCTCATCCAATGATCCTGATATCAAAAATACCTCCCAACCTGTAAATCCCAAAATTTATGATAACCAGAAACCACCTCGACAGCCTCAACCAATGATCCTGATATCAAAAATACCTCCCAATCTGTAAATGCCAAAATTTATTATCACCAGAAACCACCTCGATGGCCTCATCCAATGATCCTGATATCAAAAATACCTCTCAATCTGTAAATCCCAAAATTTATTATCACCAGAAACCACCTCGACAGCCTCATCCAATGATCCTGATATCAAATATACCTCCCAATCTGTAAATGCCAAAATTTATTATCACCAGAAACGACCTCCATGGCCAAATCCAATGATCCTGATATCAAAAATACCTCCCAATCTGTAAATTCCAAAATTTATTATAACCAGAAAGCACCACTATAGCCTCATTCAATGACCCGGATATCAAAAATACCTCCCAATCTGAAAATCCCAAAATTTATTATAACCAGAAACCACCTCTATGGCCTCATCCAATGATCCTGATATCAAAAATACCTCCAAATCTGTAAATCCAAAAGTGTATTATAACCAGAAACCACCTCTATAGCCTCATCCAATGATCCTGATATCAAAAATACCTCCCAATCTGTAAATCCCAAAATTTATTATTACCAGAAACCACCTCTTTTGCCTCATCCAATGATCCTGATATTAAAAATACGTCTCAATCTGTAAATCCCAAAATTTATTATAACCAGAAACCACCTCGATGGCCTCATCCAATGATCCTGATATCAAAAATACCTCCCAATCTGTAAATCCCAAAATTTATTATAACCAGAAACTACCTCTATTACCTCATCCAATGATCATAATATCAAAAATAACTCCCAATCTGTAAATCCCAAAATTTATTATCACCAGAAACGACCTCGATGGCCATATCCAATGATCCTGATATTAAAAAATACCTCCCAATCTGTCAATTCCAAAATTTATAAAAACCAGAAAGCACCTCTTTCGCCTCATCCAATGATCCGGATATCAAAAATACCTCCCAATCTGTAAATCCCAAAATTTATTATAACCAGAAACCACCTCGAAAGCCTCATCCAATGATCCTGATATCAAAAATACCTCCCAATCTGTAAATCCCTAAATTTATTAAAACCAGAAACCACCTCGACAGCCTCATCCAATGATCCTGATATCAAAAATACCTCCCAATCTGTAAATCCCAAAATTTATTATAACCAGAAAGCACCTCGATGGCCTCATCCAATGATCCTGATATCAAAAATACCTCCCATCCTGTAAATCCCAAAATTTATTATAACCAGAAACCACCTCGGCAGCCTCATCCAATGATCTTGATATAAAAAATACCTCCCAATCTGTAAATGCCAAAATTTATTATCACCAGAAACCACCTCAATAGCCTCATCCAATGATCTTAATATCAAAAATAACTCCCAATCTGTAAATCCCAAAATTTATTATCACCAGAAACGACCTCGATGGCCACATTCAATGATCCTGATATCAAAAATACCTCCCAATCTGTAAATTCCAAAATTTATTATTGTTCCTCATCCAATGATCCGGATATCAA
Source organism: Myxine glutinosa (assembly GCF_964187855.1). Classification (NCBI taxonomy): domain Eukaryota; kingdom Metazoa; phylum Chordata; class Myxini; order Myxiniformes; family Myxinidae; genus Myxine; species Myxine glutinosa. Next base: position 46,443,369 of record NC_136267.1, read on the forward strand.
AAATACCTCCCAATCTGTAAATCCCAAAATTTATTATCACCAGAAACCACCTCAATAGCCTCATCGAATGAGACTGATATCAAAAATACCTCCCAATCTGTAAATTCCAAAATTTATTATTGTTCCTCATCCAATGATCTGGATATCAAAAATACCTCCCAATCTGTAAATCCCAAAATTTATTATCACCACAAACCACCTCCATAGCCTCATCGAATGATCCTGATATCAAAAATACCTCCCAATCTGTAAATCCCAAAATTTATTATAACCAGAAAGCACCTCTATCGCTTCATCCAATGATCCTGATATCAAAAATACCTCCCAATCTGTAAATCCCAAAATGTATTATAACCAGAAACCACCTCGACAGCCTCAATGCCTCATCCAATGATCCTGATATCAAAAATACCTCCCAATCTGTAAATTCCAAAATTTATTATTGTTCCTCATCCAATGATCCGGATATCAAAAATACCTCCCAATCTGTAAATCCCAAAATTTATTATCACCAGAAACCACCTCAATAGCCTCATCCAATGATCATAATATCAAAAATAACTCCCAATCTGTAAATCCCAAAATTTATTATCACCAGAAACCACCTCGACAGCCTCATCCAATGATCCTGATATCAAAAATACCTCCCAATCTGCAAATCCCAAAATTTATTATCATCAGAAAACACCTCTATAGCCTCATTCAATGATCCTGATATCAAAAATACCTCCCAATCTGTAAATCCCAAAATTTATTATGACCAGAGACCACCTCGACAGCCTCATCCAATGATCCTGATATCAAAAATACCTCCCAATCTGTAAATCCCAAAATTTATTATCACCAGAAACCACCTCGATGGCCTCATCCAATGATCCTGATATCAAAAATACCTCCCAACCTGTAAATCCCAAAATTTATTATAACCAGAAGCCACCTCGACAGCCTCATCCAATGATCCTGATATCAAAGATACCTCCCAATCTGTAAATCCCAAAATTTATTATAACCAGAAACCACCTCAATAGCCTCATCCAATGATCATAATATCAAAAATACCTCCCAATCTGTAAATCCAAAAATGTATTATAACCAGAAACCACCTCTAAAGCCTCATCCAATGATCCTGATATCAAAAATACCTCCCAATCTGTAAATCCCAAAATATATTATAACCAGAAACCACCTCTAAAGCCTCATCCAATGATCCTGATATCAAAAATACCTCCCAATCTGTAAATGCCAAAATTCATTATCACCAGAAACCACCTCGACAGCCTCATACAATGATCCTGATATCAAAAATACCTCCCAACCTGTAAATCCCAAAATTTATTACAACCAGAAACCACCTCGACAGCCTCATCCAATGATCCTGATATCAAAAATACCTCTCAATCTGTAAATCCCAAAATTTATTATCACCAGAAACCACCTCGACAGCCTCATCCAATGATCCTGATATCAAAAATACCTCCCAATCTGTAAATGCCAAAATTTATTATCACCAGAAACGACCTCGATGGCCACATCCAATGATCCTGATATCAAAAATACCTCCCAATCTGTAAATCCCAAAATTTATTATAACCAGAAACCACCTCTATAGCCTCATCCAATGATCATAATATCAAAAATAACTCCCAATCTGTAAATCCCAAAATTTATTATCACCAGAAACGACCTCGATGGCCACATCCAATGATCCTGATATCAAAAATACCTCCCAATCTGTAAATTCCAAAATTTATTATAAACAGAAAGCACCTCTATAGCCTCATCCAATGATCCGGATATCAAAAATACCTCCCAATCTGTAAATCCCAAAATTTATTATAACCAGAAACCACCTCTATAGCCTCATCCAATGATCCTGATATCAAAAATACCTCCCAATCTGTAAATCCCAAAATGTATTATAACCAGAAACCACCTCCATAGCCTCATCCAATGATCCGGATATCAAAAATACCTCCCAATCTGTAAATCCCAAAATTTATTATAACCAGAAAGCACCTCTATAGCCTCATTCAATGATCCTGATATCAAAAATACCTCCCAATCTGTAAATCCCAAAATTTATTATAACCAGAAAACACCTCTATAGCCTCATTCAATGATCCTGATATCAAAAATACCTCCCAATCTGTAAATCCCAAAATTTATTATGATCAGAAACCACATCGACAGCCTCATCCAATGATCCTGATATAAAATATATCTCTCAATCTGTAAATCCCAAAATTTATTATAACCAGAAACCACCTCGACAGCCTCAGCCTCATCCAATGATCCTGATATCAAAAATACCTCCCAATCTGTAAATCCCAAAATTTATTATCACCAGAAACCACTTCGATGGCCTCATCCAATGATCCTGATATCAAAAATACCTCCCAACCTGTAAATCCCAAAATTTATGATAACCAGAAACCACCTCGACAGCCTCAACCAATGATCCTGATATCAAAAATACCTCCCAATCTGTAAATGCCAAAATTTATTATAACCAGAAAACACCTCTATAGCCTCATTCAATGATCCTGATATCAAAAATACCTCCCAATCTGTAAATCCCAAAATTTATTATGATCAGAAACCACATCGACAGCCTCATCCAATGATCCTGATATAAAATATATCTCTCAATCTGTAAATCCCAAAATTTATTATAACCAGAAACCACCTCGACAGCCTCAGCCTCATCCAATGATCCTGATATCAAAAATACCTCCCAATCTGTAAATCCCAAAATTTATTATCACCAGAAACCACCTCGATGGCCTCATCCAATGATCCTGATATCAAAAATACCTCCCAACCTGTAAATCCCAAAATTTATGATAACCAGAAACCACCTCGACAGCCTCAACCAATGATCCTGATATCAAAAATACCTCCCAATCTGTAAATGCCAAAATTTATTATCACCAGAAACCACCTCGATGGCCTCATCCAATGATCCTGATATCAAAAATACCTCCCAATCTGTAAATCCCAAAATTTATTATGATCAGAAACCACATCGACAGCCTCATCCAATGATCCTGATATAAAATATATCTCTCAATCTGTAAATCCCAAAATTTATTATAACCAGAAACCACCTCGACAGCCTCAGCCTCATCCAATGATCCTGATATCAAAAATACCTCCCAATCTGTAAATCCCAAAATTTATTATCACCAGAAACCACCTCGATGGCCTCATCCAATGATCCTGATATCAAAAATACCTCCCAACCTGTAAATCCCAAAATTTATGATAACCAGAAACCACCTCGACAGCCTCAACCAATGATCCTGATATCAAAAATACCTCCCAATCTGTAAATGCCAAAATTTATTATCACCAGAAACCACCTCGATGGCCTCATCCAATGATCCTGATATCAAAAATACCTCTCAATCTGTAAATCCCAAAATTTATTATCACCAGAAACCACCTCGACAGCCTCATCCAATGATCCTGATATCAAATATACCTCCCAATCTGTAAATGCCAAAATTTATTATCACCAGAAACGACCTCCATGGCCAAATCCAATGATCCTGATATCAAAAATACCTCCCAATCTGTAAATTCCAAAATTTATTATAACCAGAAAGCACCACTATAGCCTCATCCAATGACCCGGATATCAAAAATACCTCCCAATCTGAAAATCCCAAAATTTATTATAACCAGAAACCACCTCTATGGCCTCATCCAATGATCCTGATATCAAAAATACCTCCAAATCTGTAAATCCAAAAGTGTATTATAACCAGAAACCACCTCTATAGCCTCATCCAATGATCCTGATATCAAAAATACCTCCCAATCTGTAAATCCCAAAATTTATTATTACCAGAAACCACCTCTTTTGCCTCATCCAATGATCCTGATATTAAAAATACGTCTCAATCTGTAAATCCCAAAATTTATTATAACCAGAAACCACCTCGATGGCCTCATCCAATGATCCTGATATCAAAAATACCTCCCAATCTGTAAATCCCAAAATTTATTATAACCAGAAACTACCTCTATTACCTCATCCAATGATCATAATATCAAAAATAACTCCCAATCTGTAAATCCCAAAATTTATTATCACCAGAAACGACCTCGATGGCCATATCCAATGATCCTGATATTAAAAAATACCTCCCAATCTGTCAATTCCAAAATTTATAAAAACCAGAAAGCACCTCTTTCGCCTCATCCAATGATCCGGATATCAAAAATACCTCCCAATCTGTAAATCCCAAAATTTATTATAACCAGAAACCACCTCTATAGCCTCATCCAATGATCCTGATATCAAAAATACCTCCCAATCTGTAAATCCCTAAATTTATTAAAACCAGAAACCACCTCGACAGCCTCATCCAATGATCCTGATATCAAAAATACCTCCCAATCTGTAAATCCCAAAATTTATTATAACCAGAAAGCACCTCGATGGCCTCATCCAATGATCCTGATATCAAAAATACCTCCCATCCTGTAAATCCCAAAATTTATTATAACCAGAAACCACCTCGGCAGCCTCATCCAATGATCTTGATATAAAAAGTACCTCCCAATCTGTAAATGCCAAAATTTATTATCACCAGAAACCACCTCAATAGCCTCATCCAATGATCTTAATATCAAAAATAACTCCCAATCTGTAAATCCCAAAATTTATTATCACCAGAAACGACCTCGATGGCCACATTCAATGATCCTGATATCAAAAATACCTCCCAATCTGTAAATTCCAAAATTTATTATTGTTCCTCATCCAATGATCCGGATATCAAAAATACCTCCCAATCTGTAAATCCCAAAATTTATTATCACCAGAAACCACCTCAATAGCCTCATCGAATGAGACTGATATCAAAAATACCTCCCAATCTGTAAATTCCAAAATTTATTATTGTTCCTCATCCAATGATCTGGATATCAAAAATACCTCCCAATCTGTAAATCCCAAAATTTATTATCACCACAAACCACCTCCATAGCCTCATCGAATGATCCTGATATCAAAAATACCTCCCAATCTGTAAATCCCAAAATTTATTATAACCAGAAAGCACCTCTATCGCTTCATCCAATGATCCTGATATCAAAAATACCTCCCAATCTGTAAATCCCAAAATGTATTATAACCAGAAACCACCTCGACAGCCTCAATGCCTCATCCAATGATCCTGATATCAAAAATACCTCCCAATCTGTAAATCCCAAAATTTATTATAACCAGAAAACACCTCGATAGCCTCATTCAATGATCCTGATATCAAAAATACCTCCCAATCTGTAAATCCCAAAATGTATTATGACCAGAAACCACATCGACAGCCTCATCCAATGATCCTGATATCAAAAATACCTCCCAATCTGCAAATCCCAAAATTTATTATCATCAGAAAACACCTCTATAGCCTCATTCAATGATCCTGATATCAAAAATACCTCCCAATCTGTAAATCCCAAAATTTATTATGACCAGAGACCACCTCGACAGCCTCATCCAATGATCCTGATATCAAAAATACCTCCCAATCTGTAAATCCCAAAATTTATTATCACCAGAAACCACCTCGATTGCCTCATCCAATGATCCTGATATCAAAAATACCTCCCAACCTGTAAATCCCAAAATTTATTATAACCAGAAGCCACCTCGACAGCCTCATCCAATGATCCTGATATCAAAGATACCTCCCAATCTGTAAATCCCAAAATTTATTATAACCAGAAACCACCTCAATAGCCTCATCCAATGATCATAATATCAAAAATACCTCCCAATCTGTAAATCCAAAAATGTATTATAACCAGAAACCACCTCTAAAGCCTCATCCAATGATCCTGATATCAAAAATACCTCCCAATCTGTAAATCCCAAAATATATTATAACCAGAAACCACCTCTAAAGCCTCATCCAATGATCCTGATATCAAAAATACCTCCCAATCTGTAAATGCCAAAATTTATTATCACCAGAAACCACCTCGACAGCCTCATACAATGATCCTGATATCAAAAATACCTCCCAACCTGTAAATCCCAAAATTTATTACAACCAGAAACCACCTCGACAGCCTCATCCAATGATCCTGATATCAAAAATACCTCTCAATCTGTAAATCCCAAAATTTATTATCACCAGAAACCACCTCGACAGCCTCATCCAATGATCCTGATATCAAAAATACCTCCCAATCTGTAAATGCCAACATTTATTATCACCAGAAACGACCTCGATGGCCACATCCAATGATCCTGATATCAAAAATACCTCCCAATCTGTAAATCCCAAAATTTATTATAACCAGAAACCACCTCTATAGCCTCATCCAATGATCATAATATCAAAAATAACTCCCAATCTGTAAATCCCAAAATTTATTATCACCAGAAACGACCTCGATGGCCACATCCAATGATCCTGATATCAAAAATACCTCCCAATCTGTAAATTCCAAAATTTATTATAAACAGAAAGCACCTCTATAGCCTCATCCAATGATCTGGATATCAAAAATACCTCCCAATCTGTAAATCCCAAAATTTATTATAACCAGAAACCACCTCTATAGCCTCATCCAATGATCCTGATATCAAAAATACCTCCCAATCTGTAAATCCCAAAATGTATTATAACCAGAAACCACCTCCATAGCCTCATCCAATGATCCGGATATCAAAAATACCTCCCAATCTGTAAATCCCAAAATTTATTATAACCAGAAAGCACCTCAATCGCCTCATCCAATGATCCTGATATCAAAAATACCTCCCAATCTGTAAATGCCAAAATGTATTATAACCAGAAACCACCTCGACAGCCTCATCCAATGATCCTGATATCAAAAATACCTCCCAATCTGTAAATCCCAAAATTTATTATAACCAGAAAACACCTCTATAGCCTCATTCAATGATCCTGATATCAAAAATACCTCCCAATCTGTAAATCCCAAAATTTATTATGATCAGAAACCACATCGACAGCCTCATCCAATGATCCTGATATAAAATATATCTCTCAATCTGTAAATCCCAAAATTTATTATAACCAGAAACCACCTCGACAGCCTCAGCCTCATCCAATGATCCTGATATCAAAAATACCTCCCAATCTGTAAATCCCAAAATTTATTATCACCAGAAACCACCTCGATGGCCTCATCCAATGATCCTGATATCAAAAATACCTCCCAACCTGTAAATCCCAAAATTTATGATAACCAGAAACCACCTCGACAGCCTCAACCAATGATCCTGATATCAAAAATACCTCCCAATCTGTAAATGCCAAAATTTATTATAACCAGAAAACACCTCTATAGCCTCATTCAATGATCCTGATATCAAAAATACCTCCCAATCTGTAAATCCCAAAATTTATTATGATCAGAAACCACATCGACAGCCTCATCCAATGATCCTGATATAAAATATATCTCTCAATCTGTAAATCCCAAAATTTATTATAACCAGAAACCACCTCGACAGCCTCAGCCTCATCCAATGATCCTGATATCAAAAATACCTCCCAATCTGTAAATCCCAAAATTTATTATCACCAGAAACCACCTCGATGGCCTCATCCAATGATCCTGATATCAAAAAAACCTCCCAACCTGTAAATCCCAAAATTTATGATAACCAGAAACCACCTCGACAGCCTCAACCAATGATCCTGATATCAAAAATACCTCCCAATCTGTAAATGCCAAAATTTATTATCACCAGAAACCACCTCGATGGCCTCATCCAATGATCCTGATATCAAAAATACCTCCCAATCTGTAAATCCCAAAATTTATTATGATCAGAAACCACATCGACAGCCTCATCCAATGATCCTGATATAAAATATATCTCTCAATCTGTAAATCCCAAAATTTATTATAACCAGAAACCACCTCGACAGCCTCAGCCTCATCCAATGATCCTGATATCAAAAATACCTCCCAATCTGTAAATCCCAAAATTTATTATCACCAGAAACCACCTCGATGGCCTCATCCAATGATCCTGATATCAAAAATACCTCCCAACCTGTAAATCCCAAAATTTATGATAACCAGAAACCACCTCGACAGCCTCAACCAATGATCCTGATATCAAAAATACCTCCCAATCTGTAAATGCCAAAATTTATTATCACCAGAAACCACCTCGATGGCCTCATCCAATGATCCTGATATCAAAAATACCTCTCAATCTGTAAATCCCAAAATTTATTATCACCAGAAACCACCTCGACAGCCTCATCCAATGATCCTGATATCAAATATACCTCCCAATCTGTAAATGCCAAAATTTATTATCACCAGAAACGACCTCCATGGCCAAATCCAATGATCCTGATATCAAAAATACCTCCCAATCTGTAAATTCCAAAATTTATTATAACCAGAAAGCACCACTATAGCCTCATCCAATGACCTGGATATCAAAAATACCTCCCAATCTGAAAATCCCAAAATTTATTATCACCAGAAACCACCTCTATGGCCTCATCCAATGATCCTGATATCAAAAATACCTCCAAATCTGTAAATCCAAAAGTGTATTATAACCAGAAACCACCTCTATAGCCTCATCCAATGATCCTGATATCAAAAATACCTCCCAATCTGTAAATCCCAAAATTTATTATTACCAGAAACCACCTCTTTTGCCTCATCCAATGATCCTGATATTAAAAATACGTCTCAATCTGTAAATCCCAAAATTTATTATAACCAGAAACCACCTCGATGGCCTCATCCAATGATCCTGATATCAAAAATACCTCCCAATCTGTAAATCCCAAAATTTATTATAACCAGAAACTACCTCTATTACCTCATCCAATGATCATAATATCAAAAATAACTCCCAATCTGTAAATCCCAAAATTTATTATCACCAGAAACGACCTCGATGGCCATATCCAATGATCCTGATATTAAAAAATACCTCCCAATCTGTCAATTCCAAAATTTATAAAAACCAGAAAGCACCTCTTTCGCCTCATCCAATGATCCGGATATCAAAAATACCTCCCAATCTGTAAATCCCAAAATTTATTATAACCAGAAACCACCTCTATAGCCTCATCCAATGATCCTGATATCAAAAATACCTCCCAATCTGTAAATCCCTAAATTTATTAAAACCAGAAACCACCTCGACAGCCTCATCCAATGATCCTGATATCAAAAATACCTCCCAATCTGTAAATCCCAAAATTTATTATAACCAGAAAGCACCTCGATGGCCTCATCCAATGATCCTGATATCAAAAATACCTCCCATCCTGTAAATCCCAAAATTTATTATAACCAGAAACCACCTCGGCAGCCTCATCCAATGATCTTGATATAAAAAGTACCTCCCAATCTGTAAATGCCAAAATTTATTATCACCAGAAACCACCTCAATAGCCTCATCCAATGATCTTAATATCAAAAATAACTCCCAATCTGTAAATCCCAAAATTTATTATCACCAGAAACGACCTCGATGGCCACATTCAATGATCCTGATATCAAAAATACCTCCCAATCTGTAAATTCCAAAATTTATTATTGTTCCTCATCCAATGATCCGGATATCAAAAATACCTCCCAATCTGTAAATCCCAAAATTTATTATCACCAGAAACCACCTCAATAGCCTCATCGAATGAGACTGATATCAAAAATACCTCCCAATCTGTAAATTCCAAAATTTATTATTGTTCCTCATCCAATGATCTGGATATCAAAAATACCTCCCAATCTGTAAATCCCAAAATTTATTATCACCACAAACCACCTCCATAGCCTCATCGAATGATCCTGATATCAAAAATACCTCCCAATCTGTAAATCCCAAAATTTATTATAACCAGAAAGCACCTCTATCGCTTCATCCAATGATCCTGATATCAAAAATACCTCCCAATCTGTAAATCCCAAAATGTATTATAACCAGAAACCACCTCGACAGCCTCAATGCCTCATCCAATGATCCTGATATCAAAAATACCTCCCAATCTGTAAATCCCAAAATTTATTATAACCAGAAAACACCTCTATAGCCTCATTCAATGATCCTGATATCAAAAATACCTCCCAATCTGTAAATCCCAAAATGTATTATGACCAGAAACCACATCGACAGCCTCATCCAATGATCCTGATATAAAAAATACCTCTCAATCTGTAAATCCCAAAATTATTATAACCAGAAACCACCTCCACAGCCTCATCCAATGATCCTGATATCAAAAATACCTCCCAATCTGTAAATCCCAAAATTTATTATCACCAGAAACCACCTTGATAGCCTCAACCAATGATCCTGATATCAAAAATACCTCCCAATCTGTAAATTCCAAAATTTATTATTGTTCCTCATCCAATGATCCGGATATCAAAAATACCTCCCAATCTGTAAATCCCAAAATTTATTATCACCAGAAACCACCTCAATAGCCTCATCCAATGATCATAATATCAAAAATAACTCCCAATCTGTAAATCCCAAAATTTATTATCACCAGAAACCACCTCGACAGCCTCATCCAATGATCCTGATATCAAAAATACCTCCCAATCTGCAAATCCCAAAATTTATTATCATCAGAAAACACCTCTATAGCCTCATTCAATGATCCTGATATCAAAAATACCTCCCAATCTGTAAATCCCAAAATTTATTATGACCAGAGACCACCTCGACAGCCTCATCCAATGATCCTGATATCAAAAATACCTCCCAATCTGTAAATCCCAAAATTTATTATCACCAGAAACCACCTCGATGGCCTCATCCAATGATCCTGATATCAAAAATACCTCCCAACCTGTAAATCCCAAAATTTATTATAACCAGAAGCCACCTCGACAGCCTCATCCAATGATCCTGATATCAAAGATACCTCCCAATCTGTAAATCCCAAAATTTATTATAACCAGAAACCACCTCAATAGCCTCATCCAATGATCATAATATCAAAAATACCTCCCAATCTGTAAATCCAAAAATGTATTATAACCAGAAACCACCTCTAAAGCCTCATCCAATGATCCTGATATCAAAAATACCTCCCAATCTGTAAATCCCAAAATATATTATAACCAGAAACCACCTCTAAAGCCTCATCCAATGATCCTGATATCAAAAATACCTCCCAATCTGTAAATGCCAAAATTTATTATCACCAGAAACCACCTCGATGGCCTCATCCAATGATCCTGATATCAAAAATACCTCCCAATCTGTAAATCCCAAAATTTCTTATAACCAGAAAGCACCTCTATAGCCTCATCCAATGATCCGGATATCAAAAAGACCTCCCAATCTGTAAATCCAAAAATTTATTATAACCAGAAACCACCTCTGTAGCCTCATCCAATGATCCTGATATTAAAAATACCTCCCAATCTGTAAATCCCAAAATGTATTATAACCAGAAACCACCTCGACAGCCTCATCCAATGATCCTGATATCAAAAATACCTCCCAATCTGTAAATCCCAAAATTTATTATAACCAGAAACCACCTCTATAGCCTCATCCAATGATCCTGATATCAAAAATACCTCCCAATCGGTAAATCCCAAAATATATTATTACCAGAAACCACCTCCATAGCCTCATCCAATGATCATAATATCAAAAATAACTCCCAATCTGTAAATCCCAAAATTTATTATCACCAGAAACGACCTCGATGGCCATATCCAATGATCCTGATAGTAAAAAATACCTCCCAATCTGTAAATTCCAAAATTTATAATAACCAGAAAGCACCTCTATAGCCTCCTCCAATGATCCGGATATCAAAAATACCTCCCAATCTGTAAATCCCAAAATTTATTATAACCAGAAACCACCTCTATAGCCTCATCCAATGATCCTGATATCAAAAATACCTCCCAATCTGTAAATCCCAAAATGTATTATAACCAGAAACCACCTCCATAGCCTCATCGAATGATCCTGATATCAAAAATACCTCCCAATCTGTAAATCCCAAAATTTATTATAACCAGAAAGCACCTCTATCGCCTCATCCAATGATCCTGATATCAAAAATACCTCCCAATCTGTAAATCCCAAAATGTATTATAACCAGAAACCACCTCGACAGCCTCATCCAATGATCCTGAAATCAAAAATACCTCCCAATCTTTAAATCCCAAAATTTATTATAACCAGAAAACACCTCTATAGCCTCATTCAATGATCCTGATATCAAAAATACCTCCCAATCTGTAAATCCCAAAATGTATTATGACCGGAAACCACATCGACAGCCTCATCCAATGATCCTGATATAAAAAATACCTCTCAATCTGTAAATCCCAAAATTTCTTATAACCAGAAACCACCTCGACAGCCTCATCCAATGATCCTGATATCAAAAATACCTCCCAATCTGTAAATCCCAAAATTTATTATAACCAGAAAGCACCTCGATGGCCTCATCCAATGATCCTGATATCAAAAATACCTCCCATCCTGTAAATCCCAAAATTTATTATAACCAGAAACCACCTCGGCAGCCTCATCCAATGATCTTGATATAAAAAATACCTCCCAATCTGTAAATGCCAAAATTTATTATCACCAGAAACCACCTCAATAGCCTCATCCAATGATCTTAATATCAAAAATAACTCCCAATGTGTAAATCCCAAAATTTATTATCACCAGAAACGACCTCGATGGCCACATTCAATGATCCTGATATCAAAAATACCTCCCAATCTGTAAATTCCAAAATTTATTATTGTTCCTCATCCAATGATCCGGATATCAAAAATACCTCCCAATCTGTAAATCCCAAAATTTATTATCACCACAAACCACCTCCATAGCCTCATCGAATGATCCTGATATCAAAAATACCTCCCAATCTGTAAATCCCAAAATTTATTATAACCAGAAAGCACCTCTATCGCCTCATCCAATGATCCTGATATCAAAAATACCTCCCAATCTGTAAATCCCAAAATGTATTATAACCAGAAACCACCAACACAGCCTCATCCAATGATCCTGATATCAAAAATACCTCCCAATCTGTAAATCCCAAAATTTATTATAACCAGAAAACACCTCTATAGCCTCATTCAATGATCCTGATATCAAAAATACCTCCCAATCTGTAAATCCCAAAATGTATTATGACCAGAAACCACATCGACAGCCTCATCCAATGATCCTGATATAAAAAATACCTCTCAATCTGTAAATCCCAAAATTATTATAACCAGAAACCACCTCGACAGCCTCATCCAATGATCCTGATATCAAAAATACATCCCAATCTGTAAATCCCAAAATGTATTATCACCAGAAACCACCTTGATAGCCTCATCCAATGATCCTGAAATCAAAAATACCTCCCAATCTGTAAATTCCAAAATTTATTATTGTTCCTCATCCAATGATCCGGATATCAAAAATACCTCCCAATCTGTAAATCGCAAAATTTATTATCACCAGAAACCACCTCAATAGCCTCATCCAATGATCATAATATCAAAAATAACTCCCAATCTGTAAATCCCAAAATTTATTATCACCAGAAACCACCTCGACAGCCTCATCCAATGATCCTGATATCAAAAATACCTCCCAATCTGCAAATCCCAAAATTTATTATCATCAGAAAACACCTCTATAGCCTCATTCAATGATCCTGATATCAAAAATACCTCCCAATCTGTAAATCCCAAAATTTATTATGACCAGAAACCACATCGACAGCCTCATCCAATGATCCTGATATAAAAAATACCTCTCAATCTGTAAATCCCAAAATTTATTATAACCAGAAACCACCTCTGCAGCCTCATCCAATGATCCTGATATCAAAAATACCTCCCAATCTGTAAATCCCAAAATTTATTATCACCAGAAACCACCTCGATGGCCTCATCCAATGATCCTGATATCAAAAATACCTCCCAACCTGTAAATCCCAAAATTTATTATAACCAGAAGCCACCTCAACAGCCTCATCCAATGATCCTGATATCAAAAATACCTCCCAATCTGTAAATCCCAAAATGTATTATAACCAGAAACCACCTAGACAGCCTCATCCAATGATCCTGAAATCAAAAATACCTCCCAATCTGTAAATCCCAAAATTTATTATTACCAGAAAACACCTCTATAGCCTCATTCAATGATCCTGATATCAAAAATACCTCCCAATCTGTAAATCCCAAAATGTATTATGACCGGAAACCACATCGACAGCCTCATCCAATGATCCTGATATAAAAAATACCTCTCAATCTGTAAATCCCAAAATTTATTATAACCAGAAACCACCTCGAAAGCCTCATCCAATGATTCTGATATCAAAAATACCTCCCAATCTGTAAATCCCAAAATTTATTATAACCAGAAAGCACCTCGATGGCCTCATCCAATGATCCTGATATCAAAAATACCTCCCATCCTGTAAATCCCAAAATTTATTATAACCAGAAACCACCTCGGCAGCCTCATCCAATGATCTTGATATAAAAAATACCTCCCAATCTGTAAATGCCAAAATTTATTATCTCCAGAAACCACCTCAATAGCCTCATCCAATGATCTTAATATCAAAAATAACTCCCAATCTGTAAATCCCAAAATTTATTATCACCAGAAACGACCTCGATGGCCACATTCAATGATCCTGATATCAAAAAATACCTCCCAATCTGTAAATTCCAAAATTTATTATTGTTCCTCATCCAATGATCCGGATATCAAAAATACCTCCCAATCTGTAAATCCCAAAATTTATTATCACCAGAAACCATCTCAATAGCCTCATCGAATGAGACTGATGTCAAAAATACCTCCCAATCTGTAAATTCCAAAATTTATTATTGTTCCTCATCCAATGATCCGGATATCAAAAATACCTCCCAATCTGTAAATCCCAAAATTTATTATCACCACAAACCACCTCCATAGCCTCATCGAATGATCCTGATATCAAAAATACCTCCCAATCTGTAAATCCCAAAATTTATTATAACCAGAAAGCACCTCTATCGCCTCATCCAATGATCCTGATATCAAAAATACCTCCCAATCTGTAAATCCCAAAATGTATTATAACCAGAAACCACCTCGACAGCCTCATCCAATGATCCTGATATCAAAAATACCTCCCAATCTGTAAATCCCAAAATTTATTATAACCAGAAAACACCTCTATAGCCTCATTCAATGATCATGATATCAAAAATACCTCCCAATTTGTAAATCCCAAAATGTATTATGACCAGAAACCACCTCGACAGCCTCATCCAATGATCCTGATATCAAAAATACCTCCCATCCTGTAAATCCCAAAATTTATTATAACCAGAAACCACCTCGGCAGCCTCATCCAATGATCTTGATATAAAAAATACCTCCCAATCTGCAAATGCCAAAATTTATTATCTCCAGAAACCACCTCAATAGCCTCATCCAATGATCTTAATATCAAAAATAACTCCCAATCTGTAAATCCCAAAATGTATTATAACCAGAAAACACCTCTATAGCCTCATTCAATGATCATGATATCAAAAATACCTCCCAATCTGTAAATCCCAAAATTTATTATAACCAGAAAACACCTCTATAGCCTCATTCAATGATCCTGATATCAAAAATACCTCCCAATCTGTAAATCCCAAAATGTATTATGACCAGAAACCACATCGACAGCCTCATCCAATGATCCTGATATAAAAAATACCTCTCAATCTGTAAATCCCAAAATTTATTATAACCAGAAACCACCTCGACAGCCTCATCCAATGATCCTGATATCAAAAATACCTCCCATCCTGTAAATCCCAAAATTTATTATAACCAGAAACCACCTCGGCAGCCTCATCCAATGATCTTGATATAAAAAATACCTCCCAATCTGTAAATGCCAAAATTTATTATCTCCAGAAACCACCTCAATAGCCTCATCCAATGATCTTAATATCAAAAATAACTCCCAATCTGTAAATCCCAAAATTTATTATCACCAGAAACGACCTCGATGGCCACATTCAATGATCCTGATATCAAAAATACCTCCCAATCTGTAAATTCCAAAATTTATTATTGTTCCTCATCCAATGATCCGGATATCAAAAATACCTCCCAATCTGTAAATCCCAAAATTTATTATCACCAGAAACCATCTCAATAGCCTCATTGAATGAGACTGATGTCAAAAATACCTCCCAATCTGTAAATTCCAAAATTTATTATTGTTCCTCATCCAATGATCCGGATATCAAAAATACCTCCCAATCTGTAAATCCCAAAATTTATTATCACCACAAACCACCTCCATAGCCTCATCGAATGATCCTGATATCAAAAATACCTCCCAATCTGTAAATCCCAAAATTTATTATAACCAGAAAGCACCTCTATCGCCTCATCCAATGATCCTGATATCAAAAATACCTCCCAATCTGTAAATCCCAAAATGTATTATAACCAGAAACCACCTCGACAGCCTCATCCAATGATCCTGATATCAAAAATACCTCCCAATCTGTAAATCCCAAAATTTATTATAACCAGAAAACACCTCTATAGCCTCATTCAATGATCATGATATCAAAAATACCTCCCAATTTGTAAATCCCAAAATGTATTATGACCAGAAACCACATCGACAGCCTCATCCAATGATCCTGATATAAAAAATACCTCTCAATCTGTAAATCCCAAAAATTATTATAACCAGAAACCACCTCGACAGCCTCATCCAATGATCCTGATATCAAAAATACCTCCCAATCTGTAAATCCCAAAATTTATTATCACCAGAAACCACCTTGATAGCCTCATCCAATGATCCTGATATCAAAAATACCTCCCAATCTGTAAATTCCAAAATTTATTATTGTTCCTCATCCAATGATCCAGATATCAAAAATACCTCCCAATCTGTAAATCCCAAAATGTATTATGACCAGAAACCACATCGACAGCCTCATCCAATGATCCTGATATAAAAAATACCTCCCAATCTGTAAATCCCAAAATGTATTATAACCAGAAAACACCTCTATAGCCTCATTCAATGATCATGATATCAAAAATACCTCCCAATCTGTAAATCCCAAAATTTATTATAACCAGAAAACACCTCTATAGCCTCATTCAATGATCCTGATATCAAAAATACCTCCCAATCTGTAAATCCCAAAATGTATTATGACCAGAAACCACATCGACAGCCTCATCCAATGATCCTGATATAAAAAATACCTCTCAATCTGTAAATCCCAAAATTTATTATAACCAGAAACCACCTCGACAGCCTCATCCAATGATCCTGATATCAAAAATACCTCCCAATCTGTAAATCCCAAAATTTATTATCACCAGAAACCACCTCGATAGCCTCATCCAATGATCCTGATATCAAAAATACCTCCCAATCTGTAAATTCCAAAATTTATTATTGTTCCTCATCCAATGATCTGGATATCAAAAAGACCTCCCAATCTGTAAATCCCAAAATTTATTATAACCAGAAACCACCTCTGTAGCCTCATCCAATGATCCTGATATCAAAAATACCTCCCAATCTGTAAATCCCTAAATTTATTATCACCAGAAACCACCTCGACAGCCTCATCCAATGATCCTGATATCAAAAATACCTCCCAATCTGTAAATCCCAAAATTTATTAAAACCAGAAAACACCTCTATAGCCTCATTCAATGATCCTGATATTAAAAATACCTCCCAATCTGTAAATCCCAAAATTTATTATGACCAGAAACCACCTCTTTTGCCTCATCCAATGATCGTGATATCAAAAATACCTCTCAATCTGTAAATCCCAAAATTTATTATAACCAGAAACCACCTCGATGGCCTCATCCAATGATCCTGATATCAAAAATACCTCCCAATCTGTAAATCCCAAAATTTATTATAACCAGAAACCACCTCTATAGCCTCATCCAATGATCATAATATCAAAAATAACTCCCAATCTGTAAATCCCAAAATTTATTATCACCAGAAACGACCTCGATGGCCATATCCAATGATCCTGATATTAAAAAATACCTCCCAATCTGTAAATTCCAAAATTTATAAAAACCAGAAAGCACCTCTATAGCCTCATCCAATGATCCGGATATCAAAAATACCTCCCAATCTGTAAATCCCAAAATTTATTAGAACCAGAAACCACCTCTATAGCCTCATCCAATGATCCTGATATCAAAAATACCTCCCAATCTGTAAATCCCTAAATTTATTAAAAGCAGAAACCACCTCTATAGCCTCGTCCAATGATCCTGATATCAAAAATACCTCCCAATCTGTAAATCCCAAAATGTATTATAACCAGAAACCACCTCCATAGCCTCATCGAATGATCCTGATATCAAAAATACCTCCCAATCTGTAAATCCCCAAATTTATTATAACCAGAAAGCACCTCCATAGCCTCATCCAATGATCCTGATATCAAAAATACCTCCCAATCTGTAAATCCCAAAATTTATTAAAACCAGAAAGCACCTCTATCGCCTCATCCAATGATCCTGATATCAAAAATACCTCCCAATCTGTAAATGCCAAAATGTATTATAACCAGAAACCACCTCGACAGCCTCATCCAATGATCCTGATATCAAAAATACCTCCCAATCTGTAAATCCCAAAATTTATTATAACCAGAAAACACCTCTATAGCCTCATTCAATGATCCTGATATCAAAAATACCTCCCAATCTGTAAATCACAAAATTTATTATGATCAGAAACCACATCGACAGCCTCATCCAATGATCCTGATATAAAATATATCTCTCAATCTGTAAATCTCAAAATTTATTATAACCAGAAACCACCTCGACAGCCTCAGCCTCATCCAATGATCCTGATATCAAAAATACCTCCCAATCTGTAAATCCCAAAATTTATTATCACCAGAAATCACCTCGATGGCCTCATCCAATGATCCTGATATCAAAAATATCTCCCAACCTGTAAATGCCAAAATTTATTATCACCAGAAACCACCTCGATGGCCTCATCCAATGATCCTGATATCAAAAATACCTCTCAATCTGTAAATTCCAAAATTTATTATAACCAAAAAGCACCTCTATTGCCTCATCCAATGATCCTGATATCAAAAATACCTCCAAATCTGTAAATGCCAAAATTTATTATCACCAGAAACGACCTCCATTGCCAAATCCAATGATCCTGATATCAAAAATACCTCCCAATCTGTAAATCCCAAAATTTATTATAACCAGAAACCACCTCTATGGCCTCATCCAATGATCCTGATATAAAAAATACCTCCAAATCTGTAAATCCAAAAGTGTATTATAACCAGAAACCACCTCTATAGCCTCATCCAATGATCCTGATATCAAAAATACCTCCCAATCTGTAAATCCCAAAATTTATTATGACCAGAAACCACCTCTTTTGCCTCATCCAATGATCCTGATATCAAAAATACCTCTCAATCTGTAAATCCCAAAATTTATTATAACCAGAAACCACCTCGATGGCCTCATCCAATGATCCTGATATCAAAAATACCTCCCAATCTGTAAATCCCAAAATTTATTATAACCAGAAACCACCTCTATAGCCTCATCCAATGATCATAATATCAAAAATAACTCCCAATCTGTAAATCCCAAAATTTATTATCACCAGAAACGACCTCGATGGCCATATCCAATGATCCTGATAGTAAAAGATACCTCCCAATCTGTACATTCCAAAATTTATAATAACCAGAAAGCACCTCTATAGCCTCATCCAATGATCCGGATATCAAAAATACCTCCCAATCTGTAAATCCCAAAATTTATTATAACCAGAAACCACCTCTATGGCCTCATCCAATGATCCTGATATCAAAAATACCTCCCAATCTGTAAATCCCTAAATTTATTAAAACCAGAAACCACCTCTATAGCCTCATCCAATGATCCTGATATCAAAAATACCTCCAAATCTGTAAATCCCAAAATGTATTATAACCAGAAACCACCTCCATAGCCTCATTCAATGATCCTGATATCAAAAATACCTCCCAATCTGTAAATGCCAAAATGTATTATAACCAGAAACCACCTCGACAGCCTCATCCAATGATCCTGATATCAAAAATACCTCCCAATCTGTAAATCCCAAAATTTATTATAACCAGAAAACACCTCTATAGCCTCATTCAATGATCCTGATATCAAAAATACCTCCCAATCTGTAAATCACAAAATTTATTATGATCAGAAACCACATCGACAGCCTCATCCAATGATCCTGATATAAAATATATCTCTCAATCTGTAAATCTCAAAATTTATTATAACCAGAAACCACCTAGACAGCCTCAGCCTCATCCAATGATCCTGATATAAAAAATACCTCCCAATCTGTAAATCCCAAAATTTATTATCACCAGAAATCACCTCGATGGCCTCATCCAATGATCCTGATATCAAAAATACCTCCCAACCTGTAAATGCCAAAATTTATTATCACCAGAAACCACCTCGATGGCCTCATCCAATGATCCTGATATCAAAAATACCTCTCAATCTGTAAATTCCAAAATTTATTATCACCAAAAAGCACCTCGAAAGCCTCATCCAATGATCCTGATATCAAAAATACCTCCAAATCTGTAAATGCCAAAATTTATTATCACCAGAAACGGCCTCCATGGCCAAATCCAATGATCCTGATATCAAAAATACCTCCCAATCTGTAAATCCCAAAATTTATTATAACCAGAAACCACCTCTATGGCCTCATCCAATGATCCTGATATAAAAAATACCTCCAAATCTGTAAATCCAAAAGTGTATTATAACCAGAAACCACCTCTATAGCCTCATCCAATGATCCTGATATCAAAAATACCTCCCAATCTGTAAATCCCAAAATTTATTATGACCAGAAACCACCTCTTTTGCCTCATCCAATGATCCTGATATCAAAAATACCTCCCAATCTGTAAATGCCAAAATGTATTATAACCAGAAACCACCTCGACAGCCTCATCCAATGATCCTGATATCAAAAATACCTCCCAATCTGTAAATCCCAAAATTTATTATAACCAGAAAACACCTCTATAGCCTCATTCAATGATCATGATATCAAAAATACCTCCCAATTTGTAAATCCCAAAATGTATTATGACCAGAAACCACATCGACAGCCTCATCCAATGATCCTGATATAAAAAATACCTCTCAATCTGTAAATCCCAAAAATTATTATAACCAGAAACCACCTCGACAGCCTCATCCAATGATCCTGATATCAAAAATACCTCCCAATCTGTAAATCCCAAAATTTATTATCACCAGAAACCACCTTGATAGCCTCATCCAATGATCCTGATATCAAAAATACCTCCCAATCTGTAAATTCCAAAATTTATTATTGTTCCTCATCCAATGATCCAGATATCAAAAATACCTCCCAATCTGTAAATCCCAAAATGTATTATGACCAGAAACCACATCGACAGCCTCATCCAATGATCCTGATATAAAAAATACCTCCCAATCTGTAAATCCCAAAATGTATTATAACCAGAAAACACCTCTATAGCCTCATTCAATGATCATGATATCAAAAATACCTCCCAATCTGTAAATCCCAAAATTTATTATAACCAGAAAACACCTCTATAGCCTCATTCAATGATCCTGATATCAAAAATACCTCCCAATCTGTAAATCCCAAAATGTATTATGACCAGAAACCACATCGACAGCCTCATCCAATGATCCTGATATAAAAAATACCTCTCAATCTGTAAATCCCAAAATTTATTATAACCAGAAACCACCTCGACAGCCTCATCCAATGATCCTGATATCAAAAATACCTCCCAATCTGTAAATCCCAAAATTTATTATCACCAGAAACCACCTCGATAGCCTCATCCAATGATCCTGATATCAAAAATACCTCCCAATCTGTAAATTCCAAAATTTATTATTGTTCCTCATCCAATGATCTGGATATCAAAAAGACCTCCCAATCTGTAAATCCCAAAATTTATTATAACCAGAAACCACCTCTGTAGCCTCATCCAATGATCCTGATATCAAAAATACCTCCCAATCTGTAAATCCCTAAATTTATTATCACCAGAAACCACCTCGACAGCCTCATCCAATGATCCTGATATCAAAAATACCTCCCAATCTGTAAATCCCAAAATTTATTAAAACCAGAAAACACCTCTATAGCCTCATTCAATGATCCTGATATTAAAAATACCTCCCAATCTGTAAATCCCAAAATTTATTATGACCAGAAACCACCTCTTTTGCCTCATCCAATGATCGTGATATCAAAAATACCTCTCAATCTGTAAATCCCAAAATTTATTATAACCAGAAACCACCTCGATGGCCTCATCCAATGATCCTGATATCAAAAATACCTCCCAATCTGTAAATCCCAAAATTTATTATAACCAGAAACCACCTCTATAGCCTCATCCAATGATCATAATATCAAAAATAACTCCCAATCTGTAAATCCCAAAATTTATTATCACCAGAAACGACCTCGATGGCCATATCCAATGATCCTGATATTAAAAAATACCTCCCAATCTGTAAATTCCAAAATTTATAAAAACCAGAAAGCACCTCTATAGCCTCATCCAATGATCCGGATATCAAAAATACCTCCCAATCTGTAAATCCCAAAATTTATTAGAACCAGAAACCACCTCTATAGCCTCATCCAATGATCCTGATATCAAAAATACCTCCCAATCTGTAAATCCCTAAATTTATTAAAAGCAGAAACCACCTCTATAGCCTCGTCCAATGATCCTGATATCAAAAATACCTCCCAATCTGTAAATCCCAAAATGTATTATAACCAGAAACCACCTCCATAGCCTCATCGAATGATCCTGATATCAAAAATACCTCCCAATCTGTAAATCCCCAAATTTATTATAACCAGAAAGCACCTCCATAGCCTCATCCAATGATCCTGATATCAAAAATACCTCCCAATCTGTAAATCCCAAAATTTATTAAAACCAGAAAGCACCTCTATCGCCTCATCCAATGATCCTGATATCAAAAATACCTCCCAATCTGTAAATGCCAAAATGTATTATAACCAGAAACCACCTCGACAGCCTCATCCAATGATCCTGATATCAAAAATACCTCCCAATCTGTAAATCCCAAAATTTATTATAACCAGAAAACACCTCTATAGCCTCATTCAATGATCCTGATATCAAAAATACCTCCCAATCTGTAAATCACAAAATTTATTATGATCAGAAACCACATCGACAGCCTCATCCAATGATCCTGATATAAAATATATCTCTCAATCTGTAAATCTCAAAATTTATTATAACCAGAAACCACCTCGACAGCCTCAGCCTCATCCAATGATCCTGATATCAAAAATACCTCCCAATCTGTAAATCCCAAAATTTATTATCACCAGAAATCACCTCGATGGCCTCATCCAATGATCCTGATATCAAAAATATCTCCCAACCTGTAAATGCCAAAATTTATTATCACCAGAAACCACCTCGATGGCCTCATCCAATGATCCTGATATCAAAAATACCTCTCAATCTGTAAATTCCAAAATTTATTATAACCAAAAAGCACCTCTATTGCCTCATCCAATGATCCTGATATCAAAAATACCTCCAAATCTGTAAATGCCAAAATTTATTATCACCAGAAACGACCTCCATTGCCAAATCCAATGATCCTGATATCAAAAATACCTCCCAATCTGTAAATCCCAAAATTTATTATAACCAGAAACCACCTCTATGGCCTCATCCAATGATCCTGATATAAAAAATACCTCCAAATCTGTAAATCCAAAAGTGTATTATAACCAGAAACCACCTCTATAGCCTCATCCAATGATCCTGATATCAAAAATACCTCCCAATCTGTAAATCCCAAAATTTATTATGACCAGAAACCACCTCTTTTGCCTCATCCAATGATCCTGATATCAAAAATACCTCTCAATCTGTAAATCCCAAAATTTATTATAACCAGAAACCACCTCGATGGCCTCATCCAATGATCCTGATATCAAAAATACCTCCCAATCTGTAAATCCCAAAATTTATTATAACCAGAAACCACCTCTATAGCCTCATCCAATGATCATAATATCAAAAATAACTCCCAATCTGTAAATCCCAAAATTTATTATCACCAGAAACGACCTCGATGGCCATATCCAATGATCCTGATAGTAAAAGATACCTCCCAATCTGTACATTCCAAAATTTATAATAACCAGAAAGCACCTCTATAGCCTCATCCAATGATCCGGATATCAAAAATACCTCCCAATCTGTAAATCCCAAAATTTATTATAACCAGAAACCACCTCTATGGCCTCATCCAATGATCCTGATATCAAAAATACCTCCCAATCTGTAAATCCCTAAATTTATTAAAACCAGAAACCACCTCTATAGCCTCATCCAATGATCCTGATATCAAAAATACCTCCAAATCTGTAAATCCCAAAATGTATTATAACCAGAAACCACCTCCATAGCCTCATTCAATGATCCTGATATCAAAAATACCTCCCAATCTGTAAATGCCAAAATGTATTATAACCAGAAACCACCTCGACAGCCTCATCCAATGATCCTGATATCAAAAATACCTCCCAATCTGTAAATCCCAAAATTTATTATAACCAGAAAACACCTCTATAGCCTCATTCAATGATCCTGATATCAAAAATACCTCCCAATCTGTAAATCACAAAATTTATTATGATCAGAAACCACATCGACAGCCTCATCCAATGATCCTGATATAAAATATATCTCTCAATCTGTAAATCTCAAAATTTATTATAACCAGAAACCACCTAGACAGCCTCAGCCTCATCCAATGATCCTGATATAAAAAATACCTCCCAATCTGTAAATCCCAAAATTTATTATCACCAGAAATCACCTCGATGGCCTCATCCAATGATCCTGATATCAAAAATACCTCCCAACCTGTAAATGCCAAAATTTATTATCACCAGAAACCACCTCGATGGCCTCATCCAATGATCCTGATATCAAAAATACCTCTCAATCTGTAAATTCCAAAATTTATTATCACCAAAAAGCACCTCGAAAGCCTCATCCAATGATCCTGATATCAAAAATACCTCCAAATCTGTAAATGCCAAAATTTATTATCACCAGAAACGGCCTCCATGGCCAAATCCAATGATCCTGATATCAAAAATACCTCCCAATCTGTAAATCCCAAAATTTATTATAACCAGAAACCACCTCTATGGCCTCATCCAATGATCCTGATATAAAAAATACCTCCAAATCTGTAAATCCAAAAGTGTATTATAACCAGAAACCACCTCTATAGCCTCATCCAATGATCCTGATATCAAAAATACCTCCCAATCTGTAAATCCCAAAATTTATTATGACCAGAAACCACCTCTTTTGCCTCATCCAATGATCCTGATATCAAAAATACCTCCCAATCTGTAAATGCCAAAATGTATTATAACCAGAAACCACCTCGACAGCCTCATCCAATGATCCTGATATCAAAAATACCTCCCAATCTGTAAATCCCAAAATTTATTATAACCAGAAAACACCTCTATAGCCTCATTCAATGATCCTGATATCAAAAATACCTCCCAATCTGTAAATCACAAAATTTATTATGATCAGAAACCACATCGACAGCCTCATCCAATGATCCTGATATAAAATATATCTCTCAATCTGTAAATCTCAAAATTTATTATAACCAGAAATCACCTCGACAGCCTCAGCCTCATCCAATGATCCTGATATCAAAAATACCTCCCAATCTGTAAATCCCAAAATTTATTATCACCAGAAATCACCTCGATGGCCTCATCCAATGATCCTGATATCAAAAATATCTCCCAACCTGTAAATGCCAAAATTTATTATCACCAGAAACCACCTCGATGGCCTCATCCAATGATCCTGATATCAAAAATACCTCTCAATCTGTAAATTCCAAAATTTATTATAACCAAAAAGCACCTCTATTGCCTCATCCAATGATCCTGATATCAAAAATACCTCCAAATCTGTAAATGCCAAAATTTATTATCACCAGAAACGACCTCCATTGCCAAATCCAATGATCCTGATATCAAAAATACCTCCCAATCTGTAAATCCCAAAATTTATTATAACCAGAAACCACCTCTATGGCCTCATCCAATGATCCTGATATAAAAAATACCTCCAAATCTGTAAATCCAAAAGTGTATTATAACCAGAAACCACCTCTATAGCCTCATCCAATGATCCTGATATCAAAAATACCTCCCAATCTGTAAATCCCAAAATTTATTATGACCAGAAACCACCTCTTTTGCCTCATCCAATGATCCTGATATCAAAAATACCTCTCAATCTGTAAATCCCAAAATTTATTATAACCAGAAACCACCTCGATGGCCTCATCCAATGATCCTGATATCAAAAATACCTCCCAATCTGTAAATCCCTAAATTTATTATAACCAGAAACCACCTCTATAGCCTCATCCAATGATCATAATATCAAAAATACCTCCAAATCTGTAAATCCCAAAATGTATTATAACCAGAAACCACCTCCATAGCCTCATTCAATGATCCTGATATCAAAAATACCTCCCAATCTGTAAATGCCAAAATGTATTATAACCAGAAACCACCTCGACAGCCTCATCCAATGATCCTGATATCAAAAATACCTCCCAATCTGGAAATCCCAAAATTTATTATAACCAGAAAACACCTCTATAGCCTCATTCAATGATCCTGATATCAAAAATACCTCCCAATCTGTAAATCACAAAATTTATTATGATCAGAAACCACATCGACAGCCTCATCCAATGATCCTGATATAAAATATATCTCTCAATCTGTAAATCTCAAAATTTATTATAACCAGAAACCACCTAGACAGCCTCAGCCTCATCCAATGATCCTGATATAAAAAATACCTCCCAATCTGTAAATCCCAAAATTTATTATCACCAGAAATCACCTCGATGGCCTCATCCAATGATCCTGATATCAAAAATACCTCCCAACCTGTAAATGCCAAAATTTATTATCACCAGAAACCACCTCGATGGCCTCATCCAATGATCCTGATATCAAAAATACCTCTCAATCTGTAAATTCCAAAATTTATTATCACCAAAAAGCACCTCGAAAGCCTCATCCAATGATCCTGATATCAAAAATACCTCCAAATCTGTAAATGCCAAAATTTATTATCACCAGAAACGGCCTCCATGGCCAAATCCAATGATCCTGATATCAAAAATACCTCCCAATCTGTAAATCCCAAAATTAATTATAACCAGAAACCACCTCTATGGCCTCATCCAATGATCCTGATATAAAAAATACCTCCAAATCTGTAAATCCAAAAGTGTATTATAACCAGAAACCACCTCTATAGCCTCATCCAATGATCCTGATATCAAAAATACCTCCCAATCTGTAAATCCCAAAATTTATTATGACCAGAAACCACCTCTTTTGCCTCATCCAATGATCCTGATATCAAAAATACCTCCCAATCTGTAAATGCCAAAATGTATTATAACCAGAAACCACCTCGACAGCCTCATCCAATGATCCTGATATCAAAAATACCTCCCAATCTGTAAATCCCAAAATTTATTATAACCAGAAAACACCTCTATAGCCTCATTCAATGATCCTGATATCAAAAATACCTCCCAATCTGTAAATCACAAAATTTATTATGATCAGAAACCACATCGACAGCCTCATCCAATGATCCTGATATAAAATATATCTCTCAATCTGTAAATCTCAAAATTTATTATAACCAGAAACCACCTCGACAGCCTCAGCCTCATCCAATGATCCTGATATCAAAAATACCTCCCAATCTGTAAATCCCAAAATTTATTATCACCAGAAATCACCTCGATGGCCTCATCCAATGATCCTGATATCAAAAATATCTCCCAACCTGTAAATGCCAAAATTTATTATCACCAGAAACCACCTCGATGGCCTCATCCAATGATCCTGATATCAAAAATACCTCTCAATCTGTAAATTCCAAAATTTATTATAACCAAAAAGCACCTCTATTGCCTCATCCAATGATCCTGATATCAAAAATACCTCCAAATCTGTAAATGCCAAAATTTATTATCACCAGAAACGACCTCCATTGCCAAATCCAATGATCCTGATATCAAAAATACCTCCCAATCTGTAAATCCCAAAATTTATTATAACCAGAAACCACCTCTATGGCCTCATCCAATGATCCTGATATAAAAAATACCTCCAAATCTGTAAATCCAAAAGTGTATTATAACCAGAAACCACCTCTATAGCCTCATCCAATGATCCTGATATCAAAAATACCTCCCAATCTGTAAATCCCAAAATTTATTATGACCAGAAACCACCTCTTTTGCCTCATCCAATGATCCTGATATCAAAAATACCTCTCAATCTGTAAATCCCAAAATTTATTATAACCAGAAACCACCTCGATGGCCTCATCCAATGATCCTGATATCAAAAATACCTCCCAATCTGTAAATCCCAAAATTTATTATAACCAGAAACCACCTCTATAGCCTCATCCAATGATCATAATATCAAAAATAACTCCCAATCTGTAAATCCCAAAATTTATTATCACCAGAAACGACCTCGATGGCCATATCCAATGATCCTGATAGTAAAAGATACCTCCCAATCTGTACATTCCAAAATTTATAATAACCAGAAAGCACCTCTATAGCCTCATCCAATGATCCGGATATCAAAAATACCTCCCAATCTGTAAATCCCAAAATTTATTATAACCAGAAACCACCTCTATGGCCTCATCCAATGATCCTGATATCAAAAATACCTCCCAATCTGTAAATCCCTAAATTTATTAAAACCAGAAACCACCTCTATAGCCTCATCCAATGATCCTGATATCAAAAATACCTCCAAATCTGTAAATCCCAAAATGTATTATAACCAGAAACCACCTCCATAGCCTCATTCAATGATCCTGATATCAAAAATACCTCCCAATCTGTAAATGCCAAAATGTATTATAACCAGAAACCACCTCGACAGCCTCATCCAATGATCCTGATATCAAAAATACCTCCCAATCTGTAAATCCCAAAATTTATTATAACCAGAAAACACCTCTATAGCCTCATTCAATGATCCTGATATCAAAAATACCTCCCAATCTGTAAATCACAAAATTTATTATGATCAGAAACCACATCGACAGCCTCATCCAATGATCCTGATATAAAATATATCTCTCAATCTGTAAATCTCAAAATTTATTATAACCAGAAACCACCTAGACAGCCTCAGCCTCATCCAATGATCCTGATATAAAAAATACCTCCCAATCTGTAAATCCCAAAATTTATTATCACCAGAAATCACCTCGATGGCCTCATCCAATGATCCTGATATCAAAAATACCTCCCAACCTGTAAATGCCAAAATTTATTATCACCAGAAACCACCTCGATGGCCTCATCCAATGATCCTGATATCAAAAATACCTCTCAATCTGTAAATTCCAAAATTTATTATCACCAAAAAGCACCTCGAAAGCCTCATCCAATGATCCTGATATCAAAAATACCTCCAAATCTGTAAATGCCAAAATTTATTATCACCAGAAACGGCCTCCATGGCCAAATCCAATGATCCTGATATCAAAAATACCTCCCAATCTGTAAATCCCAAAATTTATTATAACCAGAAACCACCTCTATGGCCTCATCCAATGATCCTGATATAAAAAATACCTCCAAATCTGTAAATCCAAAAGTGTATTATAACCAGAAACCACCTCTATAGCCTCATCCAATGATCCTGATATCAAAAATACCTCCCAATCTGTAAATCCCAAAATTTATTATGACCAGAAACCACCTCTTTTGCCTCATCCAATGATCCTGATATCAAAAATACCTCTCAATCTGTAAATCCCAAAATTTATTATAACCAGAAACCACCTCGATGGCCTCATCCAATGATCCTGATATCAAAAATACCTCCCAATCTGTAAATCCCAAAATTTATTATAACCAGAAACCACCTCTATAGCCTCATCCAATGATCATAATATCAAAAATAACTCCCAATCTGTAAATCCCAAAATTTATTATCACCAGAAACGACCTCGATGGCCATATCCAATGATCCTGATATTAAAAAATACCTCCCAATCTGTACATTCCAAAATTTATAATAACCAGAAAGCACCTCTATAGCCTCATCCAATGATCCGGATATCAAAAATACCTCCCAATCTGTAAATCCCAAAATTTATTATAACCAGAAACCACCTCTATGGCCTCATCCAATGATCCTGATATCAAAAATACCTCCCAATCTGTAAATCCCTAAATTTATTAAAACCAGAAACCACCTCTATAGCCTCATCCAATGATCCTGATATCAAAAATACCTCCAAATCTGTAAATCCCAAAATGTATTATAACCAGAAACCACCTCCATAGCCTCATCGAATGATCCTGATATAAAAAATACCTCTCAATCTGTAAATCCCAAAATTTATTATAACCAGAAACCACCTCGACAGCCTCATCCAATGATCCTGATATCAAAAATACCTCCCAATCTGTAAATCCCAAAATGTATTATAACCAGAAACCACCTCGACAGCCTCATTCAATGATCCTGATATCAAAAATACCTCCCAATCTGTAAATGCCAAAATGTATTATCACCAGAAACGACCTCGATGGCCACATTCAATGATCCTGATATCAAAAATACCTCCCAATCTGTAAATTCCAAAATTTATTATTGTTCCTCATCCAATGATCCGGATATCAAAAATACCTCCCAATCTGTAAATCCCAAAATTTATTATCACCAGAAACCACCTCAATAGCCTCATCGAATGAGACTGATATCAAAAATACCTCCCAATCTGTAAATTCCAAAATTTATTATTGTTCCTCATCCAATGATCCGGATATCAAAAATACCTCCCAATCTGTAAATCCCAAAATTTATTATCACCACAAACCACCTCCATAGCCTCATCGAATGATCCTGATATCAAAAATACCTCCCAATCTGTAAATCCCAAAATGTATTATAACCAGAAACCACCTCGACAGCCTCATCCAATGATCCTGATATCAAAAATACCTCCCAATCTGTAAATCCCAAAATTTATTATAACCAGAAAACACCTCTATAGCCTCAATCAATGATCCTGATATCAAAAATACCTCCCAATCTGTAAATCCCAAAATGTATTATGACCAGAAACCACATCAACAGCCTCATCCAATGATCCTGATATAAAAAATACCTCTCAATCTGTAAATCCCAAAATTATTATAACCAGAAACCACCTCGACAGCCTCATCCAATGATCCTGATATCAAAAATACCTCCCAATCTGTAAATCCCAAAATTTATTATCACCAGAAACCACCTTGATAGCCTCATCCAATGATCCTGATATCAAAAATACCTCCCAATCTGTAAATTCCACAATTTATTATTGTTCCTCATCCAATGATCCGGATATCAAAAATACCTCCCAATCTGTAAATCCCAAAATTTATTATCACCAGAAACCACCTCAATAGCCTCATCCAATGATCATAATATCAAAAATAACTCCCAATCTGTAAATCCCAAAATTTATTATCACCAGAAACCACCTCGACAGCCTCATCCAATGATCCTGATATCACAAATACCTCCCATTCTGCAAATCCCAAAATTTATTATCATCAGAAAACACCTCTATAGCCTCATTCAATGATCCTGATATCAAAAATACCTCCCAATCTGTAAATCCCAAAATTTATTATGACCAGAAACCACATCGACAGCCTCATCCAATGATCCTGATATAAAAAATACCTCTCAATCTGTAAATCCCAAAATTTATTATAACCAGAAACCACATCGACAGCCTCATCCAATGATCCTGATATCAAAAATACCTCCCAATCTGTAAATCCCAAAATTTATTATCACCAGAAACCACCTCGATGGCCTCATCCAATGATCCTGATATCAAAAATACCTCCCAACCTGTAAATCACAAAATTTATTATAACCAGAAGCCACCTCGACAGCCTCATCCAATGATCCTGATATCAAAGATACCTCCCAATCTGTAAATCGCAAAATTTATTATAACCAGAAACCACCTCAATAGCCTCATCCAATGATCATAATATCAAAAATACCTCCCAATCTGTAAATCCAAAAATGTATTATAACCAGAAACCACCTCTAAAGCCTCATCCAATGATCCTGATATCAAAAATACCTCCCAATCTGTAAATCCCAAAATGTATTATAACCAGAAACCACCTCTAAAGCCTCATCCAATGATCCTGATATCAAAAATACCTCCCAATCTGTAAATGCCAAAATTTATTATCACCAGAAACCACCTCGATAGCCTCATCCAATGATCCTGATATCAAAAATACCTCCCAATCTGTAAATCCCAAAATTTCTTATAACCAGAAAGCACCTCTATAGCCTCATCCAATGATCCGGATATCAAAAAGACCTCCCAATCTGTAAATCCCTAAATTTATTAAAACCAGAAACCACCTCTATAGCCTCATCCAATGATCCTGATATCAAAAATACCTCCCAATCGGTAAATCCCAAAATATATTATTACCAGAAACCACCTCCATAGCCTCATCGAATGATCCTGATATCAAAAATACCTCCCAATCTGTAAATCCCAAAATTTATTATAACCAGAAAGCACCTCTATCGCCTCATCCAATGATCCTGATATCAAAAATACCTCCCAATCTGTAAATCCCAAAATGTATTATAACCAGAAACCACCTCGACAGCCTCATACAATGATCCTGATA
Organism: Myxine glutinosa; assembly: GCF_964187855.1. Taxonomy (NCBI): domain Eukaryota; kingdom Metazoa; phylum Chordata; class Myxini; order Myxiniformes; family Myxinidae; genus Myxine; species Myxine glutinosa. Next base: position 46,476,340 of record NC_136267.1, read on the forward strand.
TCAAAAATACCTCCCAATCTGTAAATCCCAAAATTTATTATAACCAGAAAACACCTCTATAGCCTCATTCAATGATCCTGATATCAAAAATACCTCCCAATCTGTAAATCCCAAAATGTATTATGACCAGAAACCACATCGACAGCCTCATCCAATGATCCTGATATAAAAAATACCTCTCAATCTGTAAATCCCAAAATTTATTATAACCAGAAACCACCTCGACAGCCTCATCCAATGATCCTGATATCAAAAATACCTCCCAATCTGTAAATCCCTAAATTTATTAAAACCAGAAACCACCTCTATAGCCTCATCCAATGATCCTGATATCAAAAATACCTCCAAATCTGTAAATCCCAAAATGTATTATAACCAGAAACCACCTCCATAGCCTCATCGAATGATCCTGATATAAAAAATACCTCTCAATCTGTAAATCCCAAAATTTATTATAACCAGAAACCACCTCGACAGCCTCATCCAATGATCCTGATATCAAAAATACCTCCCAATCTGTAAATCCCAAAATGTATTATAACCAGAAACCACCTCGACAGCCTCATTCAATGATCCTGATATCAAAAATACCTCCCAATCTGTAAATGCCAAAATGTATTATCACCAGAAACGACCTCGATGGCCACATTCAATGATCCTGATATCAAAAATACCTCCCAATCTGTAAATTCCAAAATTTATTATTGTTCCTCATCCAATGATCCGGATATCAAAAATACCTCCCAATCTGTAAATCCCAAAATTTATTATCACCAGAAACCACCTCAATAGCCTCATCGAATGAGACTGATATCAAAAATACCTCCCAATCTGTAAATTCCAAAATTTATTATTGTTCCTCATCCAATGATCCGGATATCAAAAATACCTCCCAATCTGTAAATCCCAAAATTTATTATCACCACAAACCACCTCCATAGCCTCATCGAATGATCCTGATATCAAAAATACCTCCCAATCTGTAAATCCCAAAATGTATTATAACCAGAAACCACCTCGACAGCCTCATCCAATGATCCTGATATCAAAAATACCTCCCAATCTGTAAATCCCAAAATTTATTATAACCAGAAAACACCTCTATAGCCTCAATCAATGATCCTGATATCAAAAATACCTCCCAATCTGTAAATCCCAAAATGTATTATGACCAGAAACCACATCAACAGCCTCATCCAATGATCCTGATATAAAAAATACCTCTCAATCTGTAAATCCCAAAATTATTATAACCAGAAACCACCTCGACAGCCTCATCCAATGATCCTGATATCAAAAATACCTCCCAATCTGTAAATCCCAAAATTTATTATCACCAGAAACCACCTTGATAGCCTCATCCAATGATCCTGATATCAAAAATACCTCCCAATCTGTAAATTCCAAAATTTATTATTGTTCCTCATCCAATGATCCGGATATCAAAAATACCTCCCAATCTGTAAATCCCAAAATTTATTATCACCAGAAACCACCTCAATAGCCTCATCCAATGATCATAATATCAAAAATAACTCCCAATCTGTAAATCCCAAAATTTATTATCACCAGAAACCACCTCGACAGCCTCATCCAATGATCCTGATATCACAAATACCTCCCATTCTGCAAATCCCAAAATTTATTATCATCAGAAAACACCTCTATAGCCTCATTCAATGATCCTGATATCAAAAATACCTCCCAATCTGTAAATCCCAAAATTTATTATGACCAGAAACCACATCGACAGCCTCATCCAATGATCCTGATATAAAAAATACCTCTCAATCTGTAAATCCCAAAATTTATTATAACCAGAAACCACATCGACAGCCTCATCCAATGATCCTGATATCAAAAATACCTCCCAATCTGTAAATCCCAAAATTTATTATCACCAGAAACCACCTCGATGGCCTCATCCAATGATCCTGATATCAAAAATACCTCCCAACCTGTAAATCACAAAATTTATTATAACCAGAAGCCACCTCGACAGCCTCATCCAATGATCCTGATATCAAAGATACCTCCCAATCTGTAAATCGCAAAATTTATTATAACCAGAAACCACCTCAATAGCCTCATCCAATGATCATAATATCAAAAATACCTCCCAATCTGTAAATCCAAAAATGTATTATAACCAGAAACCACCTCTAAAGCCTCATCCAATGATCCTGATATCAAAAATACCTCCCAATCTGTAAATCCCAAAATGTATTATAACCAGAAACCACCTCTAAAGCCTCATCCAATGATCCTGATATCAAAAATACCTCCCAATCTGTAAATGCCAAAATTTATTATCACCAGAAACCACCTCGATAGCCTCATCCAATGATCCTGATATCAAAAATACCTCCCAATCTGTAAATCCCAAAATTTCTTATAACCAGAAAGCACCTCTATAGCCTCATCCAATGATCCGGATATCAAAAAGACCTCCCAATCTGTAAATCCCTAAATTTATTAAAACCAGAAACCACCTCTATAGCCTCATCCAATGATCCTGATATCAAAAATACCTCCCAATCGGTAAATCCCAAAATATATTATTACCAGAAACCACCTCCATAGCCTCATCGAATGATCCTGATATCAAAAATACCTCCCAATCTGTAAATCCCAAAATTTATTATAACCAGAAAGCACCTCTATCGCCTCATCCAATGATCCTGATATCAAAAATACCTCCCAATCTGTAAATCCCAAAATGTATTATAACCAGAAACCACCTCGACAGCCTCATACAATGATCCTGATATCAAAAATACCTCCCAATCTGTAAATCCCAAAATTTATTATAACCAGAAAACACCTCTATAGCCTCATTCAATGATCCTGATATTAAAAATACCTCCCAATCTGTAAATCCCAAAATGTATTATGACCAGAAACCACATCGACAGCCTCATCCAATGATCCTGATATAAAAAATACCTCTCAATCTGTAAATCCCAAAATTTATTATAACCAGAAACCACCTCGACAGCCTCATCCAATGATCCTGATATCAAAAATACCCCCCAATCTGTAAATCCCAAAATTTATTATCACCAGAAACCACCTCGATAGCCTCATCCAATTTGGCTGATATCAAAAATATCTCCCAATCTGTAAATTCCAAAATTTATTATTGTTCCTCATCCAATGATCCGGATATCAAAAAGACCTCCCAATCTGTAAATCCCAAAATTTATTATAACCAGAAACCACCTCTGTAGCCTCATCCAATGATCCTGATATCAAAAATACCTCCCAATCTGTAAATCCCTAAATTTATTATCACCAGAAACCACCTCGACAGCCTCATCCAATAATCCTGATATCAAAAATACCTCCCAATCTGTAAATCCCAAAATTTATTATAACCAGAAACCACCTCAATAGCCTCATCCAATGATCATAACATCAAAAATAACTCCCAATCTGTAAATCCCAAAATTTATTATCACCAGAAACGACGTCGATGGCCACATTCAATGATCATGATATCAAAAATACCTCCCAATCTGTAAATTCCAAAATTTATTATTGTTCTTCATCCAATGATCCAGATATCAAAAATACCTCCCAATCTGTAAATCCCAAAATTTATTATAACCAGAAACCACCTCTATAGCCTCATCCAATGATCCTGATATCAAAAATACCTCCCAATCTGTAAATCCCAAAATGTATTATAACCAGAAACCACCTCTATAGCCTCATCCAATGACCCTGATATCAAAAATACCTCCCAATCTGTAAATCCCAAAATTTATTAAAACCAGAAGCACCTCTATCGCCTCATCCAATGATCCTGATATCAAAAATACCTCCCAATCTGTAAATCCAAAAGTGTATTATAACCAGAAACCACCTCGACAGCCTCATCCAATGATCCTGATATCAAAAATAACTCCCAATCTGTAAATCCCAAAATTTTTTATCACCAGAAACCACCTCGATGGCCTCATCCAATGATCCTGATATAAAAAATACCTCCCAATCTGTAAATTCCAAAATTTATTATAACCAGAAACCACCTCTATAGCCTCACCCAATGATCCTGATATCAAAAATACCTCCCAATCTGTAAATCCCAAAATTTATTATCACCAGAAACCACCTCTGCAGCCTCATCCAATGATCCTGATATCAAAAATACCTCCCAATCTGTAAATCCAAAAGTGTATTATAACCAGAAACCACCTCGACGGCCTCATCCAATGACCTTGATATCAAAAATACCTCCCAATCTGTAAATCCAAAAGTGTATTATAACCAGAAACCACCTCGACAGCCTCATCCAATGATCCTGATATCAAAAATACCTCCCAATCTGTAAATCCCAAAATTTATTATAACCAGAAAACACCTTTACAGCCTCATCCAATGTTCCTGATATCAAAAATACCTCCCAATCTGTAAATCCCAAAATTTATTATAACCAGAAACCAACTCTATAGCTTCATCCAATAATCCTGATATCAAAAATACCTCCCAATCTGTAAATCCCAAAATTTATTATGACCAGAAAACACCTCTATAGCCTCATTCAATGATCCTGATATCAAAAATACCTCCCAATCTGTAAATCCCAAAATTTATTATGACCAGAAACCACATCGACAGCCTCATCCAATGATCCTGATATAAAAAATACCTCTCAATCTGTAAATCCCAAAATTTATTATAACCAGAAACCACATCGACAGCCTCATCCAATGATCCTGATATCAAAAATACCTCCCAATCTGTAAATCCCAAAATTTATTATCACCAGAAACCACCTCGATGGCCTCATCCAATGATCCTGATATCAAAAATACCTCCCAACCTGTAAATCACAAAATTTATTATAACCAGAAGCCACCTCGACAGCCTCATCCAATGATCCTGATATCAAAGATACCTCCCAATCTGTAAATCGCAAAATTTATTATAACCAGAAACCACCTCAATAGCCTCATCCAATGATCATAATATCAAAAATACCTCCCAATCTGTAAATCCAAAAATGTATTATAACCAGAAACCACCTCTAAAGCCTCATCCAATGATCCTGATATCAAAAATACCTCCCAATCTGTAAATCCCAAAATGTATTATAACCAGAAACCACCTCTAAAGCCTCATCCAATGATCCTGATATCAAAAATACCTCCCAATCTGTAAATGCCAAAATTTATTATCACCAGAAACCACCTCGATAGCCTCATCCAATGATCCTGATATCAAAAATACCTCCCAATCTGTAAATCCCAAAATTTCTTATAACCAGAAAGCACCTCTATAGCCTCATCCAATGATCCGGATATCAAAAAGACCTCCCAATCTGTAAATCCCTAAATTTATTAAAACCAGAAACCACCTCTATAGCCTCATCCAATGATCCTGATATCAAAAATACCTCCCAATCGGTAAATCCCAAAATATATTATTACCAGAAACCACCTCCATAGCCTCATCGAATGATCCTGATATCAAAAATACCTCCCAATCTGTAAATCCCAAAATTTATTATAACCAGAAAGCACCTCTATCGCCTCATCCAATGATCCTGATATCAAAAATACCTCCCAATCTGTAAATCCCAAAATGTATTATAACCAGAAACCACCTCGACAGCCTCATACAATGATCCTGATATCAAAAATACCTCCCAATCTGTAAATCCCAAAATTTATTATAACCAGAAAACACCTCTATAGCCTCATTCAATGATCCTGATATCAAAAATACCTCCCAATCTGTAAATCCCAAAATGTATTATGACCAGAAACCACATCGACAGCCTCATCCAATGATCCTGATATAAAAAATACCTCTCAATCTGAAAATCCCAAAATTTATTATAACCAGAAACCACCTCGACAGCCTCATCCAATGATCCTGATATCAAAAATACCCCCCAATCTGTAAATCCCAAAATTTATTATCACCAGAAACCACCTCGATAGCCTCATCCAATTTGGCTGATATCAAAAATATCTCCCAATCTGTAAATTCCAAAATTTATTATTGTTCCTCATCCAATGATCCGGATATCAAAAAGACCTCCCAATCTGTAAATCCCAAAATTTATTATAACCAGAAACCACCTCTGTAGCCTCATCCAATGATCCTGATATCAAAAATACCTCCCAATCTGTAAATCCCTAAATTTATTATCACCAGAAACCACCTCGACAGCCTCATCCAATAATCCTGATATCAAAAATACCTCCCAATCTGTAAATCCCAAAATTTATTATAACCAGAAACCACCTCAATAGCCTCATCCAATGATCATAACATCAAAAATAACTCCCAATCTGTAAATCCCAAAATTTATTATCACCAGAAACGACGTCGATGGCCACATTCAATGATCATGATATCAAAAATACCTCCCAATCTGTAAATTCCAAAATTTATTATTGTTCTTCATCCAATGATCCAGATATCAAAAATACCTCCCAATCTGTAAATCCCAAAATTTATTATAACCAGAAACCACCTCTATAGCCTCATCCAATGATCCTGATATCAAAAATACCTCCCAATCTGTAAATCCCAAAATGTATTATAACCAGAAACCACCTCTATAGCCTCATCCAATGACCCTGATATCAAAAATACCTCCCAATCTGTAAATCCCAAAATTTATTAAAACCAGAAGCACCTCTATCGCCTCATCCAATGATCCTGATATCAAAAATACCTCCCAATCTGTAAATCCAAAAGTGTATTATAACCAGAAACCACCTCGACAGCCTCATCCAATGATCCTGATATCAAAAATAACTCCCAATCTGTAAATCCCAAAATTTTTTATCACCAGAAACCACCTCGATGGCCTCATCCAATGATCCTGATATAAAAAATACCTCCCAATCTGTAAATTCCAAAATTTATTATAACCAGAAACCACCTCTATAGCCTCACCCAATGATCCTGATATCAAAAATACCTCCCAATCTGTAAATCCCAAAATTTATTATCACCAGAAACCACCTCTGCAGCCTCATCCAATGATCCTGATATCAAAAATACCTCCCAATCTGTAAATCCAAAAGTGTATTATAACCAGAAACCACCTCGACGGCCTCATCCAATGACCTTGATATCAAAAATACCTCCCAATCTGTAAATCCAAAAGTGTATTATAACCAGAAACCACCTTGACAGCCTCATTCAATGATCCTGATATCAAAAATACCTCCCAATCTGTAAATCCCAAAATTTATTATAACCAGAAAACACCTTTACAGCCTCATCCAATGTTCCTGATATCAAAAATACCTCCCAATCTGTAAATCCCAAAATTTATTATAACCAGAAACCAACTCTATAGCTTCATCCAATAATCCTGATATCAAAAATACCTCCCAATCTGTAAATCCCAAAATTTATTATGACCAGAAACCACCTCTATAGCCTCATTCAATGATCCTGATGTCAAAAATACCTCCCAATCTGTAAATCCCAAAATTTATTATGACCAGAAACCACCTCGACAGCCTCATCCAATGATCCTGATATCAAAAATACCTCCCAATCTGTGAATCCCAAAATTTATTATTACCAGAAACCACCTCGATGGCCTCATCCAATGATCCTGATATCAAAAATACCTCCCAATCTGTAAATCCAAAAGTGTATTATAACCAGAAACCACCTCGACAGCCTCAGCCAATGATCCTGATATCAAAAATACCTCCCTATCTGTAAATCCCAAAATTTATTATTACCAGAAAGCACCTCTGTAGCCTCATCCAGTGATCCTGATATCAAAAATACCTCCCAACCTGTAAATCCCAAAATTTTTTATAACCAGAAACCACCTCGACAGCCTCATCCAATGATCCTGATATCAAAAATACTTCCCAATCTGTAAATCCCAAAATTTATTATAACCAGAAACCACCTCGACAGCCTCATCCAATGATCCTGATATCAAAAATACCTCCCAATCTGTAAATCCCAAAATTTATTATAACCAGAAACCACCTCGACAGCCTCATCCAATGATCCTGATATCAAAAATACCTCCCAATCTGTAAATCCCAAAATTTATTATAACCAGAAACCACCTCTATAGCTTCATCCAATGATCCTGATATCAAAAATACCTCCCAACTTGTAAATCCCAAAATTTATTATAACCAGAAACCACCTCGACAGCCTCATCCAATGATCCTGATATCAAAAATACCTCCCAATCTGTAAATCCCAAAATTTATTATAACCAGAAACCACCTCTATGGCCTCATCCAATGATCCTGATATAAAAAATACCTCCAAATCTGTAAATCCAAAAGTGTATTATAACCAGAAACCACCTCTATAGCCTCATCCAATGATCCTGATATCAAAAATACCTCCCAATCTGTAAATCCCAAAATTTATTATGACCAGAAACCACCTCTTTTGCCTCATCCAATGATCCTGATATCAAAAATACCTCTCAATCTGTAAATCCCAAAATGTATTATAACCAGAAACCACCTCGACAGCCTCATTCAATGATCCTGATATCAAAAATACCTCCCAATCTGTAAATGCCAAAATGTATTATCACCAGAAACCACCTCAATAGCCTCATCCAATGAACATAATATCAAAAATAACTCCCAATCTGTAAATCCCAAAATTTATTATCACCAGAAACGACCTCGATGGCCACATTCAATGATCCTGATATCAAAAATACCTCCCAATCTGTAAATTCCAAAATTTATTATTGTTCCTCATCCAATGATCCGGATATCAAAAATACCTCCCAATCTGTAAATCCCAAAATTTATTATCACCAGAAACCACCTCAATAGCCTCATCGAATGAGACTGATATCAAAAATACCTCCCAATCTGTAAATTCCAAAATTTATTATTGTTCCTCATCCAATGATCCGGATATCAAAAATACCTCCCAATCTGTAAATCCCAAAATTTATTATCACCACAAACCACCTCCATAGCCTCATCGAATGATCCTGATATCAAAAATACCTCCCAATCTGTAAATCCCAAAATGTATTATAACCAGAAACCACCTCGACAGCCTCATCCAATGATCCTGATATCAAAAATACCTCCCAATCTGTAAATCCCAAAATTTATTATAACCAGAAAACACCTCTATAGCCTCATTCAATGATCCTGATATCAAAAATACCTCCCAATCTGTAAATCCCAAAATGTATTATGACCAGAAACCACATCAACAGCCTCATCCAATGATCCTGATATAAAAAATACCTCTCAATCTGTAAATCCCAAAATTATTATAACCAGAAACCACCTCGACAGTCTCATCCAATGATCCTGATATCAAAAATACCTCCCAATCTGTAAATCCCAAAATTTATTATCACCAGAAACCACCTTGATAGCCTCATCCAATGATCCTGATATCAAAAATACCTCCCAATCTGTAAATTCCAAAATTTATTATTGTTCCTCATCCAATGATCCGGATATCAAAAATACCTCCCAATCTGTAAATCCCAAAATTTATTATCACCAGAAACCACCTCAATAGCCTCATCCAATGATCATAATATCAAAAATAACTCCCAATCTGTAAATCCCAAAATTTATTATCACCAGAAACCACCTCGACAGCCTCATCCAATGATCCTGATATCAAAAATACCTCCCATTCTGCAAATCCCAAAATTTATTATCATCAGAAAACACCTCTATAGCCTCATTCAATGATCCTGATATCAAAAATACCTCCCAATCTGTAAATCCCAAAATTTATTATGACCAGAAACCACATCGACAGCCTCATCCAATGATCCTGATATAAAAAATACCTCTCAATCTGTAAATCCCAAAATTTATTATAACCAGAAACCACATCGACAGCCTCATCCAATGATCCTGATATCAAAAATACCTCCCAATCTGTAAATCCCAAAATTTATTATCACCAGAAACCACCTCGATGGCCTCATCCAATGATCCTGATATCAAAAATACCTCCCAACCTGTAAATCCCAAAATTTATTATAACCAGAAGCCACCTCGACAGCCTCATCCAATGATCCTGATATCAAAGATACCTCCCAATCTGTAAATCGCAAAATTTATTATAACCAGAAACCACCTCAATAGCCTCATCCAATGATCATAATATCAAAAATACCTCCCAATCTGTAAATCCAAAAATGTATTATAACCAGAAACCACCTCTAAAGCCTCATCCAATGATCCTGATATCAAAAATACCTCCCAATCTGTAAATCCCAAAATGTATTATAACCAGAAACCACCTCTAAAGCCTCATCCAATGATCCTGATATCAAAAATACCTCCCAATCTGTAAATGCCAAAATTTATTATCACCAGAAACCACCTCGATAGCCTCATCCAATGATCCTGATATCAAAAATACCTCCCAATCTGTAAATCCCAAAATTTCTTATAACCAGAAAGCACCTCTATAGCCTCACCCAATGATCCGGATATCAAAAAGACCTCCCAATCTGTAAATCCCTAAATTTATTAAAACCAGAAACCACCTCTATAGCCTCATCCAATGATCCTGATATCAAAAATACCTCCCAATCGGTAAATCCCAAAATATATTATTACCAGAAACCACCTCCATAGCCTCATCGAATGATCCTGATATCAAAAATACCTCCCAATCTGTAAATCCCAAAATTTATTATAACCAGAAAGCACCTCTATCGCCTCATCCAATGATCCTGATATCAAAAATACCTCCCAATCTGTAAATCCCAAAATGTATTATAACCAGAAACCACCTCGACAGCCTCATCCAATGATCCTGATATCAAAAATACCTCCCAATCTGTAAATCCCAAAATTTATTATAACCAGAAAACACCTCTATAGCCTCATTCAATGATCCTGATATCAAAAATACCTCCCAATCTGTAAATCCCAAAATGTATTATGACCAGAAACCACATCGACAGCCTCATCCAATGATCCTGATATAAAAAATACCTCTCAATCTGTAAATCCCAAAATTTATTATAACCAGAAACCACCTCGACAGCCTCATCCAATGATCCTGATATCAAAAATACCTCCCAATCTGTAAATCCCAAAATTTATTATCACCAGAAACCACCTCGATAGCCTCATCCAATGTGGCTGATATCAAAAATATCTCCCAATCTGTAAATTCCAAAATTTATTATTGTTCCTCATCCAATGATCCGGATATCAAAAAGACCTCCCAATCTGTAAATCCCAAAATTTATTATAACCAGAAACCATCTCTGTAGCCTCATCCAATGATCCTGATATCAAAAATACCTCCCAATCTGTAAATCCCTAAATTTATTATCACCAGAAACCACCTCGACAGCCTCATCCAATAATCCTGATATCAAAAATACCTCCCAATCTGTAAATCCCAAAATTTATTATAACCAGAAACCACCTCAATAGCCTCATCCAATGATCATAACATCAAAAATAACTCCCAATCTGTAAATCCCCAAATTTATTATCACCAGAAACGACGTCGATGGCCACATTCAATGATCATGATATCAAAAATACCTCCCAATCTTAAATTCCAAAATTTATTATTGTTCTTCATCCAATGATCCAGATATCAAAAATACCTCCCAATCTGTAAATCCCAAAATTTATTATAACCAGAAACCACCTCTATAGCCTCATCCAATGATCCTGATATCAAAAATACCTCCCAATCTGTAAATCCCAAAATGTATTATAACCAGAAACCACCTCTATAGCCTCATCCAATGACCCTGATATCAAAAATACCTCCCAATCTGTAAATCCCAAAATTTATTAAAACCAGAAGCACCTCTATCGCCTCATCCAATGATCCTGATATCAAAAATACCTCCCAATCTGTAAATCCAAAAGTGTATTATAACCAGAAACCACCTCGACAGCCTCATCCAATGATCCTGATATCAAAAATAACTCCCAATCTGTAAATCCCAAAAAAATTTATCACCAGAAACCACCTCGATGGCCTCATCCAATGATCCTGATATAAAAAATACCTCCCAATCTGTAAATCCCAAAATTTATTATAACCAGAAACCACCTCTATAGCCTCACCCAATGATCCTGATATCAAAAATACCTCCCAATCTGTAAATCCCAAAATTTATTATCACCAGAAACCACCTCTGCAGCCTCATCCAATGATCCTGATATCAAAAATACCTCCCAATCTGTAAATCCAAAAGTGTATTATAACCAGAAACCACCTCGACGGCCTCATCCAATGACCTTGATATCAAAAATACCTCCCAATCTGTAAATCCAAGTGTGTTATAACCAGAAACCACCTCGACAGCCTCATCCAATGATCCTGATATCAAAAATACCTCCCAATCTGTAAATCCCAAAATTTATTATAACCAGAAAACACCTTTACAGCCTCATCCAATGTTCCTGATATCAAAAATACCTCCCAATCTGTAAATCCCAAAATTTATTATAACCAGAAACCACCTCTATAGCTTCATCCAATAATCCTGATATCAAAAATACCTCCCAATCTGTAAATCCCAAAATTTATTATGACCAGAAACCACCTCTATAGCCTCATTCAATGATCCTGATGTCAAAAATACCTCCCAATCTGTAAATCCCAAAATTTATTATGACCAGAAACCACCTCGACAGCCTCATCCAATGATCCTGATATCAAAAATACCTCCCTATCTGTAAATCCCAAAATTTATTATAACCAGAAAGCACCTCTGTAGCCTCATCCAGTGATCCTGATATCAAAAATACCTCCCAACCTGTAAATCCCATAATTTATTATAACCAGAAACCACCTCGACAGCCTCATCCAATGATCCTGATATCAAAAATACCTCCCAATCTGTAAATCCCAAAATTTATTATAACCAGAAAGCACCTCTGTAGCCTCATCCAGTGATCCTGATATCAAAAATACCTCCCAACCTGTAAATCCCAAAATTTATTATAACCAGAAACCACCTCGACAGCCTCATCCAATGATCCTGATATCAAAAATACCTCCCAATCTGTAAATCCCAAAATTTATTATAACCAGAAACCACCTCGACAGCCTCATCCAATGATCCTGATATCAAAAATACCTCCCAATCTGTAAATCCCAAAATTTATTATAACCAGAAACCACCTCGACAGCCTCATCCAATGATCCTGATATCAAAAATACCTCCCAATCTGTAAATCCCAAAATTTATTATAACCAGAAACCACCTCTATAGCTTCATCCAATGATCCTGATATCAAAAATACCTCCCAACTTGTAAATCCCAAAATTTATTATAACCAGAAACCACCTCGACAGCCTCATCCAATGATCCTGATATCAAAAATACCTCCCAATCTGTAAATCCCAAAATTTATTATAACCAGAAACCACCTCTATAGCTTTATCCAATGATCCTGATATCAAAAATACCTTCCAACTTGTAAATCCCAAAATTTATTATAACCAGAAACCACCTCGACGGCCTCATCCAATGATCCTTATATCAAAAATACCTCCCAATCTGTACATTCAAAACAAACCCTCAAAATTTCTGTGTTGTCCTCCGGCCAATCCCAGTTCGTCCTAACTAATGAATTCGCTTGTTTTAATTTCTGAACATATTCTGGTCATAATTGAATCATATTGTGATCTGAGGCATCCAGTACTGCTTTCTTAATAATTATATAAGCTCCTGGAATACTTTCATAGCAATTATCAGGAATCTCAACCCCTGTGTGGGAACTGCACTCACGTGTTGATGATAATCAGGAAGGCCGTTATATCCCAAAACGTTATGGATAAATTTGGATGAAATTTGATGGACAGATTGGGTGTTTGCCAAGGACGAATTGATTCGATTTTGGTAAAGAGAATGTTGATGTTTTAATTTTAAGTGATTCTTCACCATTGAGGGATTGGGCCAAAAATGATATTTAGAACGATATCTCAAAGTTGTGGATGACTTATGACAAAACATGGTGGACGAGTTGGGGAGGTGACGAAAACAAGCCGATTCGATTTTAGTTCAGGTCCAGATGCACAAAACGTAAACTGTTCAGCCTGGCAGAGGTATGCGCTCTACCGAGCCAGAAAACTTTATATATACTTTACCATTACCGCTCCCGACAAAACACCTCAAAATTGCAGCTACTGTACCATCATCGTTCATGACATACCGCCATTAATTATTTATTTATATATACATTTTACCCTTGTTAAATCTCTCTTTTTTAAAGTTTGTTATATGAAAAGTATGCCCCAGTTTAAGGTGTGGTTGTGGACCATATTCCCTCAATGAAGACTTTGTATTCTTATTTTACCCATGCCATAAACATTTTGCAGAACATTAACAAAGCCATTATTTTACGGGGGCACGTAATAATTTAGGGTCAGGCTGGAGCAACCAGTGCCCTTGGACAAGAGAGTTCGGCGAACTTAACCAGAGGCACCATGCTGTTACCAAACTGTTTCGTGTGGTGCCTCGTTAATTACGTACTGCTGGAACGAACGTACCTTTCAGACCTTTAGACCTTTTACATCCCTTACACTATTTAGACCTTTACAAACATGTACTTTACACCCTTCAGGCATTCAGAGCCGTTCGACATTTAAAAAAAATTTTTTTAATTTAGACCTTCAGAGCTTAGATATTTTAGACCTTTACAAACCTTTGAGTTTAGATCACAGACTTTAGACCCTTATACCCTGAGAGCTTTAACTGTTAAACCCTCAAGACTCCTCAGACCCTCAAGACTCCTAAGACCCCTCAAGACTCCTAAGACCCCTTTAGACACATGATCCGCTAATGATTCTGTGTGGTCCCATATGTGCAATGATGTGCAATGTTACATGACAGATTTATTCTTTGGACCATAACTTGTATTCCGTTCAGAACATAAGAGATTAGCCATCATAATATCGTAGTATCATAATAAAGGATGTCACATGGTACAACTGACGATTGTACTGGGCATGTAATCGATCATATCAGCACAAAATTATCGTACTGCGTGGGCGGCCAGAGAAGTCAAGACAAATAAGAAGTAAAATACGTGCCTCAAAGGTCCACGGACACAGAATTTTTAAAATGTGGTTATATTGATTTTTAAGTAATAAACGAAGAACTGAACGTGGTTTTTAATTCTCATAATTTTTTGATCAAGAATCCTCAGATTAGGTTGGAGACTGAAGGTGATTTCGTCTGGAATTTGTAGTTCGTTCAGGATGCTGGCAATAACTCGCCTCCTCCGTGAAAGACACCGTATAGGATCTTTAATGTCCACTAATGTTAGAAGATGAGACGCACTACTTAAGAAATATTTGTGCAAATCTGGTGAGTGATATTTGAAATGATCCAAGGGTTGGGATACTTTTTGATGCAATGCCCTGCCTCCCAATCACCAATCTGACCGTTTATCGTCAGATCGAGAATCTCACCTAGATTAGACAGCTCAAAGGTCAATCAATACACCATTACATTGCCTCCCAATCACCAATCTGACCGTTTATCGTCAGATCGAGAATCTCACCCAGATTAGACAGCTCAAAGGTCAATCAATACACCATTACATTGCCTCCCAATCACCAATCTGACCGTTTATCGTCAGATCGAGAATCTCACCCAGATTAGACAGCTCAAAGGTCAATACACCATTACCTCTGCACCATCCTATCAGACCTTGCATGTTATAAGCATATTGAATATTTTTGGCTCGTGTCTGATAAGAGTGATAACATACGTATATCTAATAATTGTGTCTTGCCTATATAAGGTTAGGAGAATATTTCAGAAGTATAGTAATCACCCTATGTTCTAGGTTCGATTTGTGAGCTCACTATAAACTGCCATCCTGGTGCTTCACATTGAGTATGTCGTTCTTTCGGAGAACATTAGGTCCATGAATAATTTGTTGGTGGAGGTGACAGATCCTACGGTGTGTTTCGCAGTAAACGAGGGTTGTGC
Organism: Myxine glutinosa; assembly: GCF_964187855.1. Classification (NCBI taxonomy): domain Eukaryota; kingdom Metazoa; phylum Chordata; class Myxini; order Myxiniformes; family Myxinidae; genus Myxine; species Myxine glutinosa. The sequence continues at coordinate 46,492,283 of NC_136267.1, forward strand.
CGGTACTCTGCCAAAATTACAAGTTCTTGCCCTAACCTGTAACACCTCACAATGGAGTGATGACCAACATGCCCAGGGGTGTGTTCCATTAGCAATAAACTTATAGATCTCTCGCCAAGTGGCTTAAGCACTCCAACCACACCATTGATACAGAACGGCTAGCTCGACAAGCGATAACAACCTGATTGGTAATAGAACACACCCCTGGGTTGGTTTCAGGCAAATAACACACCCCAGGGTTGGTCTTCAGATTCATAACACACCCCTAAATTGGTTTTCAGCCAAAGAACACACCCTGGGTTGGTCTTCAGATACATAACACACCCCTAGATTGGTTTTCAGCCAAAGAACACACCCTGGGTTGGTCTTCAGATACATAACACACCCCTAGATTGGTTTTCAGCCAAATAACACACCCTGGTTTGGCACTTGCCACTGGATGCCCAGGAATTCCAAGACCTTGATCGAATATTCCAATCCATCTAATAATGGAGAGTGTGGAGAAAGCACAGGCATGGTGGGTCAAATGGCCTCCTCATGTGTCCAAGTTCCTTGTATATAATCAATATCTATATTGTAATGATCGTGTCTTACCTTTACTCCATCAATTCGTGATCAAATGGAATAGCAGGGGTTGTCGTAACAAAGACATTTAAAAATTTTAAGATTACATCACCACTTCACCAGTTAACCCCCTACCAGGATCTGTGATTTGTGTGGCGTGGGGAGGGGGGGGGAGGTGGGGGCGGTGGGGAGGGGGGGGGGAGGTGGGGGCGGTGGGGAGGGGGGGGGAGGTGGGGGCGGGGGGGAGGAGAGGGGAAGGGTTCGCAAATAACAGGCATTACAATGTGAAAGTTTTTTGTTGCTGCCAAAATATGCACCATGGTCACGGAGATTAAACATCATTTCATAGTTTTCTCGTTTCTGTATATTATTTATGTGCTCGGCACATATAACTATAGAAGCTACATGTATATTACTATTATCCCTGCTATGTCTACGGCTGTGCCTGTACATGTGTCTGCAACGTAACGTAGAGAGTTACTGATTGATTACTAAATTCGGGACGATCATGGCCAATGTTAAATCAAAATGCGAAAAACATATTTTCCTTACATCTGGATCTTGTGGGAAAACATGCCTAATCACTGCTCACACCATCTCTGGAAGTGTTGCTACAACCAGCAACAATGTATCTAGCTGGCATTCTGAGTACTCTTTCAAAGTTCAGAGTGTATGTAGGCCTCATGTAAACAAGTCCTGCAGCAAAAGTATCAACATGACGTGGTAGATCACGTGATATATGACGTCATCAAATTGCCGTTTCGGGAATGGGGGAGGCGGGGGCAAGCGGGACTAAAAGGATGCCAAAAATGAAAATTATTAAAATCTTCCTTCCAAGATATTTATTCAAGAAAAGAACAACGATCAAGTGTTAAGAGAAGCCATATATATTCATTAAATCAAACAGGATTTTCTGTGTCGTTTAAATGTGGACGTTTAAACGTTTAAATATGGACGTTTAAACGTTTAAATGTGGACGTTTACACGTTTAAATGTGGACGTTTAAACATTTAAATGTGGACCTTTAAACGTTTAAATGTGGACGTTTAAATGTGGATGTTTAAACGTTTAAATGTGGACGTTTAAACATTTAAATGTGGTCGTTTAAACATTTAAATGTGGACCTTGAATGTGGAAAGAAGACCTTCACATGAAACTATACAAACCAACTGTCATTTGTGAATTGTCAATGTAGATCATGAAAACAGGTTGACAGCTCGTGACGGACTGCTGCAGCACTTCAATACAATTCTTAAAAGATCAAAGGTTATGTTTAGTGATGAATGTGCTGTTTACCTCATTCTTTTACCTCTTTTGTTCATCTCCACGCAATGTTTACTTTTGGAGTGATGCCAATCCACATTATATTGAAGTGCAAGACCATCCACCACATGTTATGGTTTGGCAGCCGTTATCTGCCCTCAACCTCATTGGTCCTTACTTTTTTATGTGATAACCAGCAGTCATATATGTATATGTTGGAGAATTACCTCACACCCGAACGACGTGGACTAGCCCATGAGATTTTTTTTCCAGTGGGATTGGGCACCTGCACATCATGCATGTGTCGTATAAATTACCTCAATCAAATTTTTCCCAACCGTTGGATTGGCAGGTCTTCGCCAACACTTCTGTGGCCACCATGCAGGCCTGACCTGACTTGTGATAATGCTCTGTGGGGGTAGGGTAGGGTGGGGCAAGAGGCCCAGTAGGGGTCAAACGCCTACCCACAATATATACTAAACCACGTGATGCAACGAGCCCCATGATGCCTTGCGAGCTTCCTTCCGCAAACATCCTTTCCCGCCATGACGGCGACACAGGCAGAGAAAGCGGTACGTTTCTCAGATGTTTTTCTTTGTTTTCGTCCTGTTTGTTGTAAATTTCATACTTCATTTGTTCAGTACCATCATCTAAATAGCAGAAGAAACAGAACGTCTCTACTTTTTCTTGTTATAGGGATCTGTTAGCTATCTGTTGATGCAGATTGATAAGAAGCTATTTCCAAAGATAAGATTTGTAACAGATTTGGGGTCAAACGCCCACTGGGATGTTGGGGCAAGACGCCTAATGTGCCCCTCATTCCACTGAATGTAATACCGACTTGACTTGAAATGCTAGAGTACTGCATGTCTGTCTCTCTCTCTCTCTCTCTCTCTCTCTCTCTCTCACTCACTCACTCACTCACTCACTCACTCTCTCCTCTCTCCTCTCTCTCTCTCCCTCTCTCTCTCTCTCTCTCTCTCTCCCTCTCTCTCTCTCCAAATTTGTGGGGGGGGGGGGGGGGGGGGGGGGGTTACAGCTCGACCCGGAGGTAAATGAGTGAACGGATCACCGCTGTAGCCCCAGAAAGCTTGCAACTCCAAAGCGTCATACAGATGGAGAACCTACAAGATGGGGCACCTGCAAGATGGATGACCTGCAAGATGGATGACCTGCAAGATGGATAACCTGCAACATTGCGTGCCTGCAAGATGGCGTACCTCCAAGATGGAGCACCTCCAAGACGGAGCACCTGCCCATTACGATCGGCCTTTTTCCAACACCTCTGGAGTGGCTCACAAGTCCCCAAGTTCATCAAGGAAAACATATCGGAAAAAGCGTTATGATGTGATGCGTTCACAAACATTCCTCCAGCAGTGAACATGGTGACGTGTACATGGTGCATTCAGAAAGGAACACAGTTGGGAAGGACACGAATGCTCTGTCCGCTCCCAGGCTACTGGTTGTGCGAGGTTTATCTCCTGGTCTGTCCATTTGGATCGCATTGGGATCACCAATAAAAAAAAAATTAAAAAAAGTCTCCCTCTCTTTCCTCCCTCTCTCTCTCCCTCTCTCTCCCTCCCTCTCCTCTCCCCCTCTTTCTCTCCCCTTCTCTCCCCCCCCCCCTCTCTTTCCCCTTTCTCAATTTTTCACTTAATTTAATCAAACGCTTAATTTGCTCTTGATGTGTTCATAGCTCTTGCGTGAGCATTTCCTTTAAAATTGTTTGTGGTTTCTGTTTGTGTCCCTCACCTTTGGTTGGTAAATTTTTATACTTGCTGGTTTCTTTTGAATATCCTTTGTTCTTTTTTGGTGTGTTTATGATCCTTATACAATGTTTCTTTGAACTCGTTGCTTGGTTTAACACTACTTTGTGGAATGGTTTTATACTTTTATAATAAAAGGATACAAAAGTCAAAAAAAAAAAAAAAAAGTCTGTCTCTCTGTCTCTCTGTCTCTCTCTGTCGCCACCTATCGGCTGTCGGTGCGCTGGGTGCGGTGTCATGGCGTCTGTTCGTGTCTTGGCATTGTAGCTCCGTGCTCGTGGTTTGTATCTTTACCCTCCCCTTACCTTTTCTCACCTTTGTTCCGTCTTTTGTGTGTCACCCTTCCACGTTATCACCCCCCCCCCCCCCTCTTGAGAGTGAGAGAGTGAGGGAGCACAAGTGGTGAGACCGGTAAAGGTTCCCCCTTAGGGCGGTTCCCTCTTCGGGTTTTTTTTCGCCTCGTGTTACAAATCATAATACTTTTTCCGTTTCTTTTTTCGTAAATATTTTTATTTTTCGTTTGTTTACTGGAGCTTTTTGGCTTCATTAACCCTTTATACATTTATCCTTTGTTTAAACGTGCAAACGATGGCGGATAGCTCTCGTTACACGTCTCTTGAAGCGCTAACCCGGAAGCATGGGTTAGTTTGTTCACCTCTGTCGGGAATCGATGTGGAGGCCATTATCCTTGCGGTCGGAGAGTTAATCGGTTTGGATAATGTAAAAGCGGCTTCTCGCATGAATAAACGCGTGGTAATCTTTGTTTCCACAGTGCCCATGGTTGCTCAAATAGTCGAGCACGGGCTCTTCTTTGCTCCCGACGTGTTTGTTCAGGTTTGTCCACTCGACACGCCGGCAGTTCGGGTTTCTCTCTCTACGCTCCTCCGTTCCTTAAGAACAAAGACCTGGTTACTGAACTAAACAAACTTGGTTCTGTCGTCTCTTCAGTTACAATGGTTCCTGTACGAGGAAAAAATAACCGTTTAAAACACGTCATGTCCTTTCGTCGTTTTGTTTATATGATCTTACCGCGTGGTGTAACCTCTTTAAATGCGGTATTGCCCTTCAAGGTCGAAGGTCACACTTATCGGGTCTTTGTCTCCACAGAGTCTCTAGTTTGTTTTGAGTGCGGTCAATATGGTCATTTAAAAGACTCGTGCCCGAAAAAGTCCACAGATAGAGTCACTAGCCTGAATGGTGATGAACAGCAGGGCTCTACTGAGATCGTTGTCGATGATGTAAACAGTATGGATGGTGCTGATGCAAACCCCATTGTAGACAAACAGAGAACCAGGAAAAGAACCCTTCCACCTTCTAGCGACCTCAACGAGCCTGATAATAAGGTCTTGGCCGGTCCTCCAACCTTCGCTCAAGTGGTTAGTGAAGGTTATGGTGGAGCGCGACCTCCTCCTCAGCAGTTTCCTCCAGTTGAGGAAATTCCTCAACCTCCCCCGCCTTCAGAATACTCTGAGGGTAATGTGATAAATGCTGAAAATGTATGTGTTGGCCAGACAGCACCTGAGTCTCTCCAGTGTTCTGAGGGTAAACCTCCATGTGAGGTTGAGCCTCCATGTGTGTCCCCTGCTGAAGCTTGTGTTGATTGTGCCACCCCTCCCTCTGTGGGGAGTGGTGAGTGTGTTGGAACTAGTGATCTGTCTGTGGAATCCTCCATTGAGGCAGCTGAGCCTTGTCAAGCTCATGGTCAGCAGGGTGATAATGCTGAAGTCTCAGATTTTCGCGTCGATGAGCCCGTTGCCTCGGCAATGGACTCTCAATGCAATGATTGTGACTCTGATGGGGGTTCTTCCGTTGCCTCACTGAGTGATGGTGAGACCGACTTCTCATCGGAGCATGTCTCTGGAGGCTCTGTCCCTCCTGCTGAAATCGTGGATTTCCTACAAAAAACTTTCCGTAAAAAGCGCGTGAAAATCTGCGATTTCTTCGTTGATACTCACGCCTTCATTAGTGGGGCTCAGGAAGTTGTACAACAATCTGCGGCCCTTCATATTTCTGATCAATCACTGAAAAGACTGAAGAGGTACCTTGTCACAGCAAGGAAAGAATTAAACCTGTAATGGCTGTGTTGCTGCCTATGTTTCTATGAACATAGCAAGCTTGAACATTAACGGTGGGCGCAGTCAGCTGCGTCGGTCTCAAACTGTGCAATTAGCCAGGAGGGAAAAGATTGATGTACTTTTATTGCAAGAAACTCGTGCCACTGCAGACTGCATGGCTGATTGGCAGCAACAGCTGATTGGCACTTGGTTTTTTAGTAATACAGATTCTGTGAGTGCGGGTATTGCTTTTTTTGTCAGTTCACGTTTGTCTGTCTCCCCCCCCCCCCCCCCCCCCATCTTTAAGGAAATCGTACCAGGCTATCTAGCCTCTGTAGAGCTTGAATACAATCAGCAACGATTTATGTTTGTTAACGTCTATGCTCCAAGCGATAGCACAGATAGAGGAACTTTTTTTAATCAGTCCTTTAATTTCCTGAGACGCCTCTCTTCTGATACATTGTTGTGCTTAGGGGGTGACTTTAACTGTACTTTAACCCCAACTTTAGATAGGAACAGTGCAGAGCCACATCCAGCTTCAAGTAGGCCTCTTTCCAGTATAATTTCGCGGCATGACCTCAACGATGTATGGCGGCAACAACACCCAAACCTGCAGCAATTTAGCTGGTGTCGGGTTTTACTCAGTTATCCTTCACTTGCTCGTCTTGATAAATTTTATATTCCTAACTCTGCTGTCAACCTTGTGACATATACGGCTATTGTCCCTTCAGGCTTCTCTGATCATTCTTTGGTAAAACTGTGCTTTTCTTTTCCTCGTTTCAAACGCCGCACCCTGTATTGGTCCTTTAACACCTCACTTCTGAGCGATCCTTTCTTTAAATCATCCTTTGTGGTTTTTTGGGACAAGGTTGTGGATTTCCAACATCGTTTCCTAAATCTCTGTCAGTGGTGGGACTATGCTAAAGCGCAGATCCGTGTTTTCTGTCAGCAATACAAAACCAATTGCTCTCAAAGTAAACAATTATGTATTGATGCCTTGAAACAAGAAATTCTACGATTGCAGGAAGGTGCTGAGGGCCTCAGTGATGAAAGACGGTGTCAACTCCTCTTTGAAAAACAAACTCTGCTTAAGGAATTAATTCAAGAAAATGGTATTGGTGCCTTAGTCAGGCTGAGAGTGAATGGTTTACTGTCGTCAGACACATGTTGTAAAGATTTCTTTAAGTTTGAGAAGATGACAAAGGCGAGCCAGCAAATGCTTAGTCTTCAGGCTAGTGATGGGCATATTCTTAGTGATAATACGGAGATTGTTCATTTTGTTCGGTCTTATTTTGAGAATGTGTTTTCCTTTAAGCCCAATGATGTGCCTGCAATGCAGAATATTACGACCAATTTACCGCAGATAGATGAGCATCAACGGCATGTCTTGGATGAGAACATTACTCTCGGTGAACTTAAAACTGCGCTCGATGGCCTTGCTGATCATAAGGCTCCTGGTTTTGATGGGCTACCAGCTGAATTTTATAAAACCTTTTGGGACGTGCTTGGTCCTGCTTTGCACTCAGTGTTTTTATACAGTCTGCGTGAGGGATTGTTACCCCTTAGTTGTCGGCGTGCAGTTGTTTGCCTTATCCCTAAGAAAAACGACCTGCAATTGATACAGAACTGGCGTCCAATCTCTCTTCTCTACACAGATTACAAGATTTTTGCCAAAACGCTAGCTAACCGTGTAAAGACTGTTCTAAGCACAGTTATACATCAGGATCAATCGTACTGTGTTATGCACAGATCTATGCACGATAACATTTTTTTGGTACGAGACCTGTGGGATGTGTGTGCATTTCAACAACAACATACCGGTCTCTTTTTTATTGACCAAGAAAAGGCTTTTGACTCTGTTAATCATGAGTATTTGTTTCACATTTTAAAGCAATTTGGTTTTGGGGCATCCTTTATTTCATATGTATCCTTATTGTATAATCACATTTTTAGCTTGATCAAAATCAATGATGGTCTCTGTTCACCTTTGCGGATTGGGAGGGGAATTCGGCAAGGCTGTCCCTTATCTGGAATCTTGTACTCTCTTTGCATTGAGCCCCTTTTGATTCGTTTACGATCTTCTCTTATGGGATTTTCAGTGACTCCATCAGAAAATCCCGTTATCATTTCGGCCTATGCTGATGATGTATGTGTTGCTGTTCGCAGCAGTAATGACATCGCTCTGCTATTTGAGTGCCTACGGGTATACTCTCAAGCATGTACAACGCAAATTAATTGGTCGAAATGCAAAGCAGTTTGGGTCGGCGGTACGCCACCTTCTGCCCTTCCAATTCTCCCTATGAATTTGACATGGGAAAAAGAAGGTGTGAAATACCTCGGTGTTTACCTTGGAACCCCAGGCTTTGTCAAAAGGAATTGGGATGGTTTGCTCCACAAAATCAGCAACAAATTAAACAGATGGAGAGGAATTTTGTCGACCTTGTCTTTCTGAGGTTGTGCCCTGGTCATTAACAACCTGGTGGCCCCTCTCTTATGGCATAAAATGATTGCCTTGCAGCCACCTGCAACGTTGGTGTCGTCAATCCAAAAATGTTTACTTGACTTCTTTTGGGATGGCAAACACTGGCTAAAGCCAGAGACTATTTGCCTCCCACTGGCAGAAGGAGGTCATGGGCTTGTTGACATTCTTTGTCAGGTGATGGCCTTCCGAGTCTCCACAGCTCATCGTTTTATATTTCTGGAGGCCTTGCCCTGGAAATCGACTGCAAACTGTATACTAAAACAAGCCGGCATGCTTGGGTACAATTGTGAACTCTTCTTCATGGAGCTGCAACATGTCGATGCTTCGCTGCTCCCTGACTTTTACCAAGATGTCTTGAATGTTTGGCGGTCCATTTCAATAACTCGCCAAATGGGGACATACAACAGTGAAAGGTTCCTCCGGGAACCCCTTTTCTATAATGCCCTCTTTCCTGCTATTCCTCGCTCACGTGCCTTTGTGCAACGTTTTGTGAGTGCTGGCGTGAAAATGACTCGGGACCTTCGTGACTGTAACAGGAACAGTTGGTTCTCCGCAGGACATCTTCAAGTAAGAACTGGCATCAGATCTTTGAGGAGCGTAGCCAAGGTCCTACAGGAAATCCTGTGTGTTTTTAGGCACCTGGGCCTGAGCTCAACCGCCAACATTGGTGACCACCATACACCACCACAGATTTGTGCTAGCTCTAGCCTGCCAGCTGATAGCACCGCAACATCTATCTTGCTATCCTCATCGCCACTTTCCAGCAAGGATAAAAAGAGACTGTATCGTTTGTGTATCTCAGTTCGGTTCCCCTCGTTACAGCCTCTTTCTTTTGGGGCTCGATGGAAAGAGAAACTGCCTTCTGGGTCTCCCTCCCATCCGCAATGGTCTGCAATGTATGTTTCACCGATTGTTAAAAGGACTGGTGATATTGCTTGGAGACTCGCCCATATGGTGTTGCCCTCCAATGTTTTATTACATCGTTTTAATGAGGATAATTCAGTGGAATGCCCCTTTTGTATGATTTCTGAAGACCTTTTCCATGCTTACGTAGATTGTGCAAGACTTTCTCCCTTCTTTGGTTTTTTATCAACTTTTTTTAATCGTATGAACTTTTCTTTTTCTACACGTGTTTTTATCTTTGGAACACCACTTAGTTATAAAAAACGCTCTGAGACTGCTCTTGCTAATTTCTTAATTTCTATTGGAAAATTAGCAATCTACAAAACAAGAAAAGCAAAGCTCCTGGCAAATGCTGATATTTTATGTGATGTGGTAATTGTGTTTAAGGCTCTAGTCATGGCAAGGTTACGCTTGGAATTTTCTTTTTGCCAAATGAAAGATGATTTACAAACCTTTGTGGAAAAATGGTGTGCAAAGGGTGGGTTTTGTAAACTTGATCATGGTTTGTTAAGTTTTGTATTTTAGTGCTTGGTGTTTTTATTGTTGTTGTTTGGCTGCACATGTTTTGAATTGTGGTGACTTTATTATTTGCATGACTTGTATGGTTTTCTTACCTTTATAATAAAAGAGCTTCAAAGGTCAAAGTCTCTCTCTCTCTCTCTCTCTCTCTCTCTCTCTCTCTCTCTCTCTCTCTCCTCTCCTCTCCCCTCTCCCCTCTCCCCTCACCCCTCTCCCCTCTCCCCTCTCCCCTCTCCCTCCCCACCTGCTGGCCGTTTGTATGCTGGTTGTACTGTCATGGCGTCTGCTTGTGGAGACCTGTGAGTGCTCTGTGTTGTTGCTCCATTCCCCCCCCCGTCTGTGTCCTTGTGCCTGTTCGTGGAGTCTTGCTGGTGATTCCCATATACGTTGAGACGGGAGAGAGAGCCGGAGAGCACAGGGTGATCGCTGGTAAGGGTTCGCCGTTTTTGGGCGTCGCCGGATCGGTGTTTGCTCCTTCATCTTAAACCTCTATTTCCTTTTTTTCCTTTCGTTTATCTTTCCTTCAGTTTGTTTTGTTGCCTCCCTTTTCCGAAGTTAGGGAAATCGGAGAGGTCTGATTACTTCCCATTCCCGGAGTTCGGGTAGGGAAGATTATATTATATATTCACCCTCCCCGAGTTGGGGAGGGGTTGTAAGTGCAGCTGTTCCAGCATGGCAGCTGCACTATCTCGATTTACGGCCTTTCAGAGCCTGACCCGTAAGCACGGGTTCTTTTGTGTACCTCCGGAACGTGAGGTTAGTGTCGAGGACGTTGTCCTCGCAACCGGTCGTGTTGTCGGGATCGATAAGGTTGTTGCCGCTTCGCGGATGAACAAGCGGTTCGTTATTTTTTTGTCCGACGTGGATTGTGTCCCACAAATTGTCGAACAGGGTTTGACAATCGATCCAGATTTATTTGTTATGATTTCCCCACTAGATAGCCCAGCGATAAAAGTCATGATATCCAATTGCCCCCCATTTGTATCCGACGATGTACTAATTAAAGAGTTGTCCCGATACGGTACCATCGTGTCTCGTATCTCCATGATTCCCTTCGGGTCACGAAACAACGATTTAAGGCACGTGGTTTCATTCCGGCGGCAAGTGTTTATGATTTTAAAAAATTCCCAGAAGGATTTAAACCTTATAATAAAATTAAAACATCAACAGAACGAATATACAGTGTACGTGTCCACCAACGTTCTAAAATGTTTTGGCTGCGGACAATTTGGGCATGTTAAGCATGACTGCCCCCGAAAAGAGAATTCTCCACAAGTACAACCTCCCCTCCGAACCGGGAATAAGCAACCCCCCCACCTTCCCACCACCGATCCAAACCCTTCCACCACCGACCCAAGCCTTCCCACCACCGAACCAAACCCTCCCACCACTGACCCGAACCTTCCCACCACCGAACCAAGCCTTCCCGCCGCCGAACCAAGCCTTCCCGCCGCCGAACCAAGCCTTCCCACCACCGACCCGAACCTTCCCACCATCGACCCAAGCCTTACCACCACCGACCCGAACCCTCCCACCACCGAACCAAACCTTCCCACCACCGAACCAAGCCTTCCCGCCGCCGAACCAAGCCCTCCCCCACCGACCTGAACCTTCCCACCATCGACCCAAGCCTTACCACCACTGATCCCAATCTGTCTACCACCGACCCAAGCCCTCCTACCACCGATCCAAACCCCCCCGCCATACCCCATTCCCCTCCCCTTGAAACAGGGGCCCCTCCCTCTACTGAAGGATCTAATTGCAGCCATCTCCTGTTAACGATAGACCTCACCCCCCAGGCAACATCGTCCAATCACAGCTTGTTGCCTGCTATAACTGATCCTACCTCTCTCGCCGTGGTAGCCGATGGAAATCCCCTCCCGATGATCACGTCCTCCCCCCCCCCCCTCCCCCCAAACCCTTGCAATCTCTTCCCACTAACCAGGACGAGTTTCAATTAGTCTGCCCAAAAGGAAAAAGACATCTGCAAACAACAGATGAAAACGGTCATCTCTTTAAAAAACCTACAACTGAAAACCGACAGCCCCTCCTCTCTGCCCTAGATTTGTCCCTCATCACAGAAAATCGTTTCTCAGTATTGGAGGACATAGATGTGGATGAATCCTCGCCCTTGTCTACTGACCGAGAAACTGATATGGTTGAACCGCAAAAATTAGTACCCCCCCCCCCTCCCCTGAAGATGGCTCATTTCTCTCCCTCCCCGTCCCCTCCCTCTATGGACTATGCCCCATCCGATAACGTGGAGGGATGTGATGATGGTGAGGAGATAAATGATGAAAACCAGTGTGACACGCCATCTGAGCCATCTGATATAGATGAGTCTGTTAGTGAATGTGGTAGCCTTAAGGAAGAAGAAACCCCTCCAATCCCTCCCTCCGAGATAAAAAGGTTTCTTAAGGACACATTCCGAAAAAGGAATGTTGTTATAGAAACCTTTTTTCCGGAGCTACCTGATTTTATACATTCCGCTAGATTGATGGTAAAACGGCCCCATGTTTTTAATTTCAATTCCTCCCAACGTCACCGTTTAAAGAAGTGGTTGCAAAAAGCTAAGAATGAACTGCTATCAAAAAATTGAGTGGTGGTCACTCCTCCTTGTAGCTGTAATGAGTTTTTCCATTTGTAGCCTGAATATTAACGGAGGATGTAGCTCTGTCCGTAAAGTTCAAGTAAGGGATTTTTTATTACAGAAGAAAGTTGACATTGCCCTCTTACAAGAGACCCATGCCAACGACTGCTGTGTCGCAGAGTGGTGTAGGCTCTTCCCCGGCCTGTCCTTTTTTAGTAACGGTGACTCCCGCAAAGGCGGTGTCGCAATAATTCTTAGCCCCTCCTTTTCGCCTTCATCGCTTAAATTCGACGAAATACACAAGGGATCCCTAGCATCCCTAGAATTCCACTACTGTGGAAAATTCTATACTATTTTTAATATCTATGCCCCAAGTACGCCTGTAGCTCGGCGAGTTTTTTTTAATGACCTTGGGACACACCTAACGTCCCTCGACAGCCAAAACGCCCTAAAAAACCAAGACAATCATGTTTGTATTGGTGGAGATTTTATTTGCACCCTCCAACCCCAACTAGACAGGAACAGTGCAGAGCCCCATCCTGCCTCCACAATCCCTCTCACCAAATTTTAAAAACAAATGAATTTGACAGATATATGGCGGGTACAGCACCCATCAATCAGGCAATACACATGGTGTCGATGCATTCAGGGTAATATTGTACTTGCTCGCTTGGACAAGTTTTATATTAATCCTCCACTTGAATGCCTCGTTCTGTCATCCAAAATTTGCCCATCAGAATTCTCGGACCACAGCGCAACATTTCTCAAAATTTCTGCCCCCTGCCCGAAACACAAGAGTGCTTTTTGGAAATGTAATAACAACTTACTTGATGATAGTACCTTTAAGGACATTTTTCCAGAAATTTGGAATATTCTAGTTGCCTCCCAAGGGAATTTCTCAAACCTCAGAAAATGGTGGGATAATGTCAAAACGCACATCAGACTGTTCTGCCAACAATATCGTGCGTATGGTGTTCAAGAGGAAAGAAAAACCACAACCTTACTTGAAGATGAAATCCTGGAATTACAGGAACAGCTTCAGGGAACTGCAGGTGTGAGCTACCAGGGAATGAGGCAACAAATTCTTGGAAAAACGGCCTTACTGAATTCCATATCCGAAAGGCGAGCACAAAATGCTTTATTGCGCCTGAAGATGAGGTACATACACGACCTTGATGCTCCAACCAAATTCTTCTTCAGCCTTAAAAGGGGGGCCTCTTCGTCAATGATTACACGCTTGCTCCATGATGGGGAACTCCTTTATGAAGATGGCAGAATCAGGGAATGTGCCCAGAAACATTTTAAACAACGGTTTATGCGGCATGACATTAACCAGGATGCAATATCGGAACTTGTTTCTAACCTTCCAACATTGGCGGAGGATCAGAAGCAGCAGTTGGAGGATCCTCTTAGGTTACCTGAGCTCACCGCTGCCTTGAAGGCCTTGGAACCTGATAAAGCCCCTGGACTGGATGGGCTGACTAGCGAATTTTTCCAGTTTTTTGGGGACGCCATTGGACCTCACCTACTGCGGGTATTGAATGAATGCTTAGAGGATGGACAACTGCCGTGGAGTTGCCGGAGAGCAGTCACCACCTTAATTCCTAAGAAAGCGGACACTCAACTTATAGAGAACTGGCGTCCTATTTCTGTTTTATGTACGGATTATAAAATTTTAGCCAAAGCCTTGTCTAATCGAATGAAACCTTTTATGAATGTACTAATAGGAGAACATCAATCCTTTTGTATTCCTGGACGTACTATTTTTAATAATATCTTTCTTATCCATGATACCATTCGGTTTTGTAACAATTTTAATATGAATGTTGGTCTGTTTTTCATTGACCAAGGAAAAGCCTTTGACTGTATTGACCACATGTACCTTTTTAGAGTTTTAGAGAATTTTGGGTTTGGACCTATTTTTATCTCGTACGTTAAACTTTTGTATTGTAATATATCCAGTGTTCTTAAAATTAATCAAGTATTGTGCAGCCCCATTGCTGTACAATGGGGAGTACGGCAAGGTTGCCCGCTATCTGGACTTTTATACTCTCTTGCCATCGAACCTCTTCTGCTCCAATTACGTACGCACATTTCTGGCTTCACTGGATCAATTCTTACCACACCGCTAAAAGTCTCTGCCTATGCAGATGATGTCTGTATTTATATAAAAAATAGTGCTGACGTCACTGCGGTGGCTCAGGCACTAAAGACATATTGTCAGGCTTGTTCAGGCCAGGTAAACTGGAAGAAGAGTGAAGCCCTTTGGATAGGACCTGGAGATTGCCCGCCAATCGTCCTACCAGGAGGAGTGAACTGGCAGAAAAGTGGCATTAAATACCTCGGTATTTTCCTAGGAGACAACACCTTTGAGCAGCAGAACTGGGTGGGATTACCGGACAAGGTAATGGCAAAACTGGCCCGCTGGAAAGGACTTCTTTCTCAACTTTCGTACCGCGGAAGAACTCTCGTCATTAACAATCTTGTCGCCTCTATGCTATGGCATAAGATGATATGCCTACAACCGCCCGGGAGCCTTCTTATTACACTGCAAAAGAGCATTGTCGACTTTTTCTGGAGCGGGAAACACTGGCTCCAACTCCCTGTGGCATACTTACCACTCACTGAAGGTGGCCAAGGTCTTATTGATATCCGCAGCCGGATTATGGTCTCCGGCTTCATATCGTGCGCCAACTTGTATATGGAGATGAAGCCCTACTCTGGAGGCCTCTGGCTAACTGCATATTGCAGCTTACATGCAAGCTGGGTTACGACCGAGAACTTTTCTTGATGAACCCTCATCAAATCGATTCATCCTTGCTGCCCACCTTTTACCAAGGGGTGATGAACGCCTGGCAAGCCCTGTCCTTTTCCCGTGAAATGGCAACATACAACATGGAAATGTTGTTGAATGAGCCCCTATGCTACAACCCCTTCCTGGAAAACAGCTTGAATAATAGGGGACTCGTTCAACGTTTTGTTGATGCCAAGCTGCTGCGAGTGAAAGACCTCATGACAGAGTCTGGGAGCTGCTGGCTGAGTGCTGCCGCTGTGGCACAAAAAACCGGAATAAAATCTGTCAGGATCATCTCTCGGTTCCTTCAAGGGATATCCACAACGTATCGTAATACCTGCGAGGAACTTGGCCCTCCCCCCGAGGAAACAGCGGGTGACTTCCCCAAACTCCTAGTCTTCAGCCCGCCACTTAATCTGTCCCCTGGCCTGAACAGCCCTGATGATACTGCATTATCCCTTCCCGCCTTTCCAAAGAAAACTTTGTACAACGCGTACGTTAAAATTTTATACGCAAAAACATTTTCTGAGCACCCGAGGCTTCGATGGCGGGATGTTTTACCCCCAATACCCCCCAATTGCCACAATTGGCGAAGTTTTTATCTCTTGCCTACTCCAAAGTATGTTGGAGATATTCAATGGAAACTTGTACACTGGATTTTACCTTATAATGTTTTACTGAACCGGTTTTCTACTGCTAACTCTAATCTATGCCCTTTCTGTGCATCCATTGAAACCCTACCGCATATATACCTTGAGTGTGAACGATTGCAACCTCTTTTTACATTCCTTCAGGAACGCTTTGCGAAGCTTGGTTCCCTCTTCAATCACAATGTTTTTATTTATGGTGTTTTAGGACCGTCTTCCCTTAGAAATGTGGTTTTAATGAATTTTTTAATTGGCCAGGCCAAGTTTGCAATTTATAAATCCAGGAAGAAAAAAATGGGAAACGCTTCTGACTCGTCATGTGATGTACTGCTCACCTTTAAGGCTCTTGTAAATGCAAGACTAAAGCTAGAGTACCGGTTTTTTAAAATGAACAAGAATTTAACATGTTTTAAAGAAAAGTGGGTTTTTAATGATGTCATATGCACACTTGATGATGATGATTTGAAAATAACTTTTCCTTGAGACCATTTTATTGTGTTTTGTTTCCTTGTGACTGAACATGACTGATTTTTTGTTCTCTTGTAATAAAAGGAAGAAACAGTCAGTCTCTCTCTCTCTCTCTCTTTCTGTGTCTCTCTGTGTGTGTCTCTCTCTCTCTCTCTCTCTCTCTCTCTGCTATGCTAGTAAAAGTGACTATCATTTGAATATATTCCGCTAAGTTATGAATAAAAGAAATTATGACTTAGAGACTGAATCATTTTTAAACACTTGTCAACAGATACATGATGGTGAGAACATACAAAAGGAAGACAGAGAGGGGCAATTATGGCCAAAGCAACTTGTCTGCAGCCTTGACAGCAGTGAGCGAGGGACTTCCACTCATTCGTGCCAGCAAGGACTTTGGTGTTCCGGCACGTACCCTATGAAGGCACAGAGACCAGCAAGTAGCAGCACCTGGTGTGCTGAATTTTGGGAGATATAAGAACGCCCTTCCTCCTGAGATCGACGTGCAGCTGAAATCACATGTAACGGAGATGCAGAGGCGACTGTACGGTCTGAGGATGCGGGACATGCAGCATCTAGCGTTTGATGTTGCTGAGAAGGCTCAAATTAGCCACCCTTTCAACAGAGAGTCCCGGATGGCAGGAAAGGACTGGGTCCAGAACTTTCTCTCCCGTCACGACCTCACCCTCAGGCAGCCTCAAGCAACCAGCATAGCGCGTGTTGTGGGCTTCAATAAACCCAGGGTCCAGGGTTTCTTTGACCTCTTCAAGGAGTGTTTGACAGCTGAAGACTACACCCCTTCAAGAGTGTGGAACATGGATGAGACAGGGCTGACAACTGTTCAAAAGCCCGGGAAAGTCATGGCCACAAAAGGTGCTCGACAGGCTTCGAGTGAGGAGGAAGACTGGCCTTGTCTTATATGCTGTGAGGAGTACAGCCATGCCAGACCCAGGGAGGTGTGGGTGCAGTGCCAGTTGTGCCTTCATTGGGCACATGAACAATGTACGCCAGGACTGGCCCAGTTCCTGTGCCCAAACTGCGAGTCGGATGTCTCGGACTGACATGTGCCCATGACTGTTTGAATTTGACCAAGTCACAATTCATGACATTTTGTATTTACAGTGAAATTTCCTCTATGTAGGAGACTATGTTTTTCTAGTCAGACGTTAGTATTATCTTCTTTTTATGTAATTCGGAAGTAAGGGGCAAAACGCTCACTTCTCAGGGGCAACACGCCCACAGTAAGCGTTTTGCCCCAACCTGGTGGGCGTTTTACCTCCGGCATGGGGCAAAGAGGCCAAAAAAAAAAAAATTCACTTCTTGTTCTTTTTCGTTTTTTTCTATCTTGGTGTGCTTGTGCTATTATGTAGCGCTAATGTGTCCTTATTGTTTGCATTTACTTTTAGTTCTCTATAGCTGCAACAGGAGCAGATATCAGCAATCTTGCTTAATGGGGGCGTCTTGCCCCACGCTACCCTACATCAAAACTAAGGTTGCAGATCATTGCATGGCATCTGTTGATGAACTGAAACAATGCATTCAAGAAGCATTTGGCACCATAACACATGTTTTTTTTACATCGGGTTTCACACTGGATGTGGAGAAAAATTATCTTGTGCTGTGATAATGGCGGACGTCATATGGATGCACTCAATATCGAAGGAGGTAAATGTAATTGTTGTATTACTGTAATGGGTTATTACTCATATTATGTATTACTGTTATTACTGCAATATGTTATTACTCCTGGGGCTTATGGCTCACCCTCCAGTATTCCAGGGCACTGTAGCCCCTCCCCCGATTTGCCCCCTTCACACCTCCCCTGTAATGACACAGACATGATTGATTGGACAGATGTCCTCTTCATGTATTCACATTCTTTGTAATTCCTTGTGCTATTTATATATTGTTGCAGGAGATCACAAGCCAGGATCAGTTGGCAAAGGTGCAACTGTTGAAGAATATGACAAACCTAAACTGGTTGTGGCTGATGGATTGTTGGTGATGCCAGGAGCCCTGCAGCACTGGGAAAAGATAATGAGTTTTCAGGCCCGACCTGATGACACCTTCATTGCTTCATATCCCAAATCTGGTGTGTGTCATTTTGGGAACATTCTTTTTTTCGCTGATTTTTTTGTCTATTCTTTTTAACGTTTCGAAAGTGGGGGAGTGGGACAATGGTTTTGTGCAATAAGCAAAGGAATGACCAAACATGGAAAAAGAGGGGAGAAAACAGCAACCTGGAAGTAAGAGGGTTGGGACCTTCACAAAGTGGAACCTCTGTTGATAGGTGGCAAGAAAGGAGCCATTACTGAAAAAAAAACGCATCTAAAAGCTTGTATTGAGTTTGTGAAAAAGCAACTTGTTTATACTGCAGGCATGTGGAGAAACGTTTTGTGGTCAGATGAGACAAAATTAGAAATTTTTGGTCTAAATTTAAAGTGTTACATCTGGTGCAAGCTGAACACTGTACATGACCCAGTGATTATCATCCTAACTGTCAAGCAAGGTGGTGGCAGCATCATGTTATGGGGCTGCTTTTTATCAACAGGAACTGGCAAGCTTGTCAGAACAGAAGGGACAATGGATTGTGCAAAGTACAGGGGAATCCTTGATGAAAACCAGCTTGAGTCGGCCATTAATCTAAAACTGGGTAGGAGATTCACATTTCAGCAGGACAATGATCCGAAGCACAAAGCTAAAGCCACACTGGAGTGGCTGAATAAGAAGAAAATAAATGTTATTGAGTGGCCCAGTCAAAGTCCTGACTTATGCCCAATTGAACATTTGTGGGTGAGAATTGAAGATTTCAGTCCATCGACGATCCACATCAAACTTGGCAGAACTAGAGCAATTTTCACGTGAAGAATGGGCAAATATTTCACCATCTCATAGTGAAAAGCTGGTAGAGACCTACCCAAAAAGACTGATGGCAGTCATTGCTGCAAAAGTACTGACCACCAAATACTAATGACCACTTCAACCAAGTACTGAATGTAGGGGCTGGATACATTTGCAACCAGTAAATTTTGATTTGTACATATTTTTGCAGATATTCCTGTCATGTAACTTCCTTCAACAATAACAGTGTTTAGTTTGATCTCTTCAGTTATGAATAAAAAAATTCATTTTGGAAAAAAATTCTACATAATTCGTAATTCATCTACAGTGCCTTCAGAAAGTATTTCACACCTCTTGAATTTTTCCGATTTTGTTGTTACAGCCTGATTTTTAAACCGATTAAAGTGAGATGCTTTTTTGTCACTGATCTCCACATAATTTCCCATAATGTCAAGGTGGCTTTTTAAAATGTTTACAAATGAATTTTAAAAAGTAATCCAAAAATATCGAATTCCATAAATATTCAACCCGATCAGTCAATACTTTGTAGAAACACATTTGGCAGCGATTACAGCTTCGAGTCTTCTGCTTGTGTCTGTGTCAGCTTTGCACATCTGGATTTGGTGAGTTTCTCCCATTCTTCCTTGCTCATTTGCTCAAGCTCCGTCAAGTTGGATGGGGAGTGTCGGTGAACAGCAATCTTCAAGTCTTTCCACAGATTCTCAATGAGATTCAGGCCTGGGCTTTGGCTGGGCCACTCAAGGACTTTCACATTCTTGTTCTGAAGCCATTCCAGTGTTGCTTTGGCTGTATGCTCGGGGTCATTGTCCTGTTGGAATGTAAATCTTCGCCACAGTTTATTTTTTTTATTTTTTTTTTTGTATACTCAATCGAGGCTCGTGAAAGAGCTGACATTTACTTCACAAACAAATCAACCAAACAAACAAAATATATAAAAAGAGGGAGCGGAAGACAAGAGAATGGGAAGCATGCAAACACTTGAGAGCACACAACATTTAAGAGCAGGGAGATGTGTGGGAGGGAGAGGGCTTGGGGGGAGGAGGCGTGGGAAGGGGGGGGGGGGAGGAGGCGTGGGAAGGGGGGGGGGTGGGAGAAGTATAAAACACAAGGACACCAAGGACTTCCAGGACAGAAGTTGGTATTTCAAAAAGTGAATTGGGGTGAAATTATCGGGGATAGAAAAGATCAAGGTTTTGGATGGGGGAAGATAAGAGATGGTGGTGAACAGCTGTTTTAAAGACCTGGAGGGTGGAGGGATTGAAGAGAGTGAGGGAGTTTGTTCTAGAGGCGGGAGAAAAGAGGAATGAAGGAGTGAAGGTGTTTGTACTCTGAAGCAGGTTTTCCTCAATGATTTGCCTGTATTTGGCTCCATTCATTGTTCCCTCGATCCTTTCAAGTTTTCCAGTTCTTGCCACTGAAAAGCATCCCCATAACGTGATGCTGCCACCACTATGCTTCATGGTAGAGATGGTGTAAGATGGGTGATGAGCAATGCTCAGTTTTTGCCAGATGGAGCACTTTGCATTCAGGTCAAAGAGTTCAATTTTCTTCTCATGAGACCACAGAATCTTTTTCCTCATGCTCTCAGTCTTTCACATGACTTTTTACAAACTCCAGGTGTGCTGTCATGTGCCTTTTTCTGAGGAGTGACTTCTGTCTGGCCACTCTCCCACAAAGCCTCGATTTGTGAAGTGGTGCAGAAACTGTTGTCCTTCAGGTAGATTTTCCCATCTCAGACAAGGAACTCTGCAGTTCTGTCAGAGTGGTCATTGGGTTCTTGGTCATCTCCCTGATAAAGGTCCTTTTTGCCCGGCTGCTCAGTTTTGTCAGACGGCCAGCTCAAGCAAGAGTCTGGGAAGTTCCATATTTTTTCAATTTCCTAATGTTGGAGCTCACTGTGCTCTTGGGAACTTTCAACAATCTAGAAATTGGCTTATTTATACCCTTCCTCAGATCTATGCCTCTTCACAATTCTATCTCAGCCTCCTCACAATTCTATCTCGGAGTTCTACAGACAGTTCCTTGGACTTCATGGTGGAGTTTCTGCTCTGACATGCACTGCCAACTGTGTGACCTTGTATGGAACGTTGCGTTTCTTTCGAAATCATGTCTAATCAATTGAATTGCCCACAGATGGACTCCAATCAAGGTGTAGAGAAATTTCAAGGATAATCAATGGAAATTGGATGCACATGAGCTTCAGTAAGAGTGTCATAGCAAAGGGGTAGAGTGTAGAGGAAGACAGGAAACCAGGTGTAGACTTGGCTTTGGATGCCATACGCAGAGAGTTTGGAGCAAGGTGGGGTGGATGGGAAGCATACTCCGGAGACAGACTTAACAAAGCACCACCAAGTTTCAGAGGGGGGAGACATGTCTGAGAGTTCAATCTTAAGGTTGGACAGATGTTTTCAGGCTCTCCTGAGAGTGTATACACTTGTTGTGGGCTTTATGGAATGATATGAGATTGCCGTTGGTGGACTATGCTTTCCAGGAAGAGGAGGGACGTTGTTTCAGAACAACTCCTTCATCACAGGATGCAGTGTACCATGGGTGGGAAGAAGGGAGGATAACTGAAGATGAGATAGGTTGGAGCTGTGCATAGGAGAGAGCAGGTTTTTGTGGAAAAATTCCCAGGCTGAGTTAATGGCAGCAGAGGTAGATATAGGAGACCAGTCAGGAAGTGAGATGGTTGCTTGGAGTCCTTCCCAAACTGCCTGAGTGGACTGCCAGACTCACCAGTGATGAAGCAGCTCTCTGAAAATAGCCAGTGAGATGTTTACTTTCATAAGCATATGACCAGATAAACCAATTGGCACAGAGTAAAAGCAGGAGACATTTGTGGGGAAGTTTTTCATTGTCATGTCTATAAGGTAGGATTTGCCATTGGGGCAAATCTGGGTCGGAAAGTTCACAGATTGAGGGAGTCCTTTACTGAAGTGCCATGGCTAGTGAGAGAGGTATCAACACCCAGCCAATTTTCATGCTGACAATTGAAATCACCACATACAGTGCATTCAGAAATTATTCAGACCCCTTCACTTTTTCACATTTTATTATGTTGAAGCCTTATGCTGAAATCGTTTAAATTAATTTTTTCCCTCATCAATCTACACTCAATACCCCATAATGACAAAGAGAAAACAGGATTTTAGAAAGTTTTGCAAATTTATTAAAAAGAAAAAACTGAAATATCACATTTACATAAGTATTCAGACCCTTTGCTATGTCACTCGAAATTTAGCTCAGGTGCCTCCCATTTATCTTGATCATCTTTGAGATGTTTCTACACCTTGATTGGAGTCCACCTGTTGTAAATTCAATTGATTGGACATGATTTGGAAAGGCACACACCTGTCTATATAAGGTCTCACAGCTGACAATGCATATCAGAGCAAAAACCAAGCCATGAGGTCGAAGGAACTGCCTGCAGAGCTTAGAGACAGGATTGTGTCGAGGCACAGATCTGGGGAAGCCTATGAAAAAATTTCTGCTGCATTGAAGGTTCCCCAGAGCACAGTGGCCTCCATAATTCTTAAATGGAAGAAGTTTGGAACAACCAGGACTCTTCCTTGAGCTGGCCGCCCCGCCAAACGGAGCAATCGGGGGAGAAGGGCCTTGGTAATAGAGGTGACCAAGAACCCGATGGTCACTCTGGCTGAGCTCCAGAGATCCTGTGTGGAGATGGGAGAAACTTCCAGAAGGACAACCATCACTGCAACACTCCACCGATCTGGGCTTTATGGCAGAGTGGCCAGACGGAAGCCAAACAGTTCAAGCTTGGTTTCATCAGACCACAGAATCTTGTTTCTCACAGTCTGAGAGTCCCTTTGGTGCTTTTTTGCAAACTTCAAGCGGGCTTTCATGTGTCTTTCACTGCGGAGAGGCTTCCATCTGGCCACTCTGACATAAAGCCCAGATCGGTGGAGTGTTGCAGTGATGGTTGTCCTTCTGGAAGTTTCTCCCATCTCCACACAGGATCTCTGGAGCTCAGCCAGAGTGACCATCGGGTTCTTGGTCACCTCTCTTACCAAGGCCCTTCTCCCCCGATTGCTCAGTTTGGCCGGGCAGCCAGCTCTAGGAAGAGTCCTGGTTGTTCCAAACTTCTTCCATTTAAGAATTATGGAGGCCACTGTGCTCTTGGGAACCTTCAATGCAGCAGAAATTTTTTGTAGGCTTCCCCAAATCTGTGCCTCGACACAATCCTGTCTCTGAGCTCTGCAGGCAGTTCCTTCGACCTCATGGCTTGGTTTTTGCCCTGATATGCATTGTCAGCTGTGAGACCTTATATAGACAGGTGTGTGCCTTTCCAAATCATGTCCAATCAATTGAATTTACCACAGGTGGACTCCAAACAGGGTGTAGACACATCTCAAAGATGATCAAGAGAAATGGGAGGCACCTGAGCTAAATTTCAAGTGTCATAGCAAACAGTATGAATACTTATGTCAATGTGATATTTCAGTTTTTTCTTTTTAATAAATTTGCAAAACTTTCTAAAATCCTGTTTTCTCTTTGTCATTATGGGATATTGAGTGTAAATTGATGAGGCAAAAAATGAATTTAAACGATTTCAGCATAAGGCTGCAACATAACTAAATGTGAAAAAAGTGAAGGGGTCTGAATTCTTTCTGAATGCACTGTATGAGGAAGAGAGAGTTCGGATGAATGGTTAAGAGTTTGTCCATCTTCTCTGAGAGAGATGCATATGGAGTTGTCATTGTTTGGAGGATGGTACAACACACAGACAAATAAGAGGTGGGAGCAGAGGCAGAGTCACAGACAAAGGTACTTATGGTGGTTTTGAGGTGCAAGATCAGTACAAGTGTAGTGAGAAATTGATTTGATGTAAAGTAAAACCCCACCGCCAGGGCGGCATTCAGGCCTATCAAATCGGAAGAGACAATAACTGGGGAGAGACACTAAGGATTCAGGGACGTCCTGTAGGTGGAACGATTCAGTTAACCAGATGATGGTAAACTGGTTTATCGGAAGCAGCCAGAATTGACAGATCTTCTACGTTGGAGTGGAGATCTCAGATGTTTGACGTTCACACAGTTAGAGACATGGAAGGAGGCATTGGGAGGGTGGAGGAGAGCGGTGAGGCATTGCGGGGACAGGGTGAGAGGGAAACATTGAGAGGGTGAGGTGAGGAGAGATGCAAAACGGTGGGTGGACATGAAGCTTTGAGAGAGCGTGGTTAGGGGAGATGCCGAAATAGGGAATATGAAGTGGAGGGATGATGTTTCCAAATTGGGCAAACAGAGATAAAGATCATGCAATGTTGAAGATTTTTAGTTGAATACTCAGAGAAAGGTGGTACTGTAGGTGCGGAAGAAGGGGTGGTGAACCAAGCGCTAAGCTAATCGACAGTTTTGCAAAATAGTCTTTGTGAAGAAGCAAAAGAAAAGAAGGGGAATAGATCATAGTGCATAAGAAGAACACGTGCATACCTGAGGGCGAAATAAGAAAAGTGAACATTTTAAAAATGTTTTAAAATGCTTTTAAAGGAACAAGCATTTATATTCAGTGAAGATTGAGTTTGGAGATATTGAGAAAAAGGAGAATAAAGAATAGAGTACAGGAGGTACAGGCAGAAGGAAATTCAAGTGTAATGAGGTTTTTTTTGGTATACAAAGTCGAGTCTCGTATAAGCACGAACACATAAAACACAAAAACATAAACAGAAACACACATGAAACATAATAAAGTGAGCGGAAGACAAGAAGGGAGAGAGAGGGAAGCACAACAACAGGAGAGAACGGGGACATCGGGAGATCTGTGGAAGGGAGAGGGCTGGGGCGGGGTACACGGAATAAAACAAATAGACACTACAAGGACTTTCAGGAAGGAAAACGGAATTTGAAACAGGTGGATTTGGGGTATATTAACAGGGGTAGAAAAGATCAAGGTTTTGGATGGGGGAAGATAAGAGATGGTGGTGAACAGCTGTTTTAAAGACCTGGAGGGAGGAGAGGGATTGAATAGAGTGTGGGAGTTTGCTCCAGAGGTGGAAAAAAGAGGAATGAAAGAGTGAAGGTGAGCAGAGAGTCTTGATTTTGACAGTTTAACCATAAGAGGGTTGCTGGCAGATCTTGGGTGACCTGTAGGAATATTTGGGGGACAGAGCACTGACAGAGCTGGGGGAGCAAGGCTGGATAGGAGTCGGTAGAAGACAGAAAGACCACCTACCTGCCTGCGGTGATAGAGTGAAAGGCCCTCAGAATCAGCTTCATCACGGGAGATACCAATGATCCTGAAAGCTTCTATTTTTTTTCTTTCTTTTTTGTATACAAGATCGAGACTCGTGAAAGAGCTAACATTAATCACACAAAAAGTCAAACCGACACATAAAACACAAAAAATAAGGGGAGCGGTAGACAAGATGGGGAGAGAGGGGGAAGGACACAAACACAACATTTGAGAGCAGGGACATCGGGAGAGAGAAATGTGGGAGGGGGAGGGCTTGGGGGGAGGTGGGAGAGGTATAAAACATATGAACACTGCAAGGACTTCCAGGAAAGAAGTTGGAGTTTCCAAAAAAAAAAAAAAGTATATCTGGGATGAATTAGCGGGGGTCGAAAAGATCAAGGTTTTGGATGGGGGAAGATAAGAGATGGTGGTGAACAGCTGTTTTAAAGACCTGGAGGGAGGAGAGGGATTCAAGGGAGTGGGGGAGTTTGTTCCAGAGGCGGGAGAAAAGGGGAATGAAAGAGTGAAGGTGAGCAGAGAGCCCAGATTTTGTCAGTTTAACCATAAGAGGGTTGCAGGCAGATCTTGTGCGACCTGAAGGAATATTGGGGGGACAGAGCACAGAAAGAGCTAGGGGAGCAAGGCCGGAGAGGAGTCGGTGGAAGACAGAAAGACCACCAACCTGCCTGCGGTGAGTAAATGAAAGGCCCTCGGAGTTAACTTCATTGCAGGAGTTTCCAATGATTCTGAAAATCATTGGAATTTTGGTTTCTACAGCGTGAAGCCGAGGTATGTGTAAGGCAGGAGCACCAGCCCACAGGGGAGAGCAGTTTCCATCAAGCTGCGGAAGAAAGCCTTGTATGTGGTGAGGAGCTCAGAGGTGCCAAGGTTAGAGGGAGGGAAGGGTTACGTGGTATAAAACAAATTAACACTGCTCGGAATTTCAGGAATGAAGTGTTTTGGATTTGGGGTGTATTAACGGGGGTAGAAAATATCAAGGTTTTGGATGGGGGAAGATAAGAGATGGTGGTGAACAGCCGTTTTAAAGACCTGGATGGAGGATTGGGATTGAAGAGAGTGCGGAAGTTTTTCCAGAGGTGGGAAAAAAGAGGAATGAAAGAGTGAAGGTGAGCAGGGAGTCTTGAGAGAAAGAGAGAGAAAGAGTGAAGGTGAGAGAAAGATCGTCATGAAGTGAAAAAATATTGTTTGTTTTTATTTTTTGATGCGAGGAGGGGTATTAGGATAACGTTGAGGAGATATAAATTACAATATTTGGGAAGAAAGAAGCAAATGAGGAACATTAAGACAATAGGGACACACATTTTTCATAGCTGCGATCTGAGTAGTATGCCTTGAAAAACTTGATTCAACAGTTATAGAAATTAAATTTTCAGATGCGAGATATCAATTGAGGTTTTTTTTTTAGCCGCGTCGCAGACGCTGCTCATAGAGTGCCTTCTGCTGTTGTTGTTGTTACCACTGCTTCTTCTTCTTCTTCTTCTTCTTGTTGTTCTTGCAGAGAAGACAAAACCTCGAAGCTCCACCCAATTCTGGGAACCATAGCTCCACCCATTTTGGGAGAGGCTTCATATAAACAAATATCCACCATTTTATTAACTCGCATAGCTTTGAGGCCTGTTTTGTAGGCCCGTGGTGTCTTCCTCTCTCACACAGTTTTCTTTCAAATCAAATTCGATATATCATTTCATTTTTCACAGTCGCTAACATAGTTTTAGACTCGGTTGAAAAAAAACGGGAAGAAAATCCGATGAAAGTTGCCCTTTATAGAACGAAATGAATTCTCAAAGGCCTGTAACTTCAAGTCCATTGAGATTTTTTTTTTTTTTAATCGCGGCATGCTCAGTCATACACCGCTCGAAATAAGAGACGGGAAAATGCCGAGATATATATATTTTGTTTAAATCGTGGCATGCTCAGTCATACACCGCCCGAAATAACAGACGGGAAAATGCCGAGATATCTATCTATAATTCCACTAATCTCTGTCTGTGTGTGTGTGTGTGTGTGTGTGTGTGTATGCGACCGCTGTTTCTCGACAACTACCGGTCCGATATACTTGAAACTTGCCAGGTATATTGCTGGGGACCCGAGGATGTGCCTTTTCAAGGTTTCATATTAATCGGACAAGTAGTTACCGAGCTATGTCCAAAAAACGATTCAACCAATCAGAGAGCAGCGAGCTATCACGTGTGCCGAACGTGCCGAACAGACTCTGCCTCGGACGGCACATTTGAGAGCGTATTCATTTATTTCACGTTGGCAAACTATGTTGGCGTTAAACTATGTTTTAAAACTAATTAAAACTACTTTGCGATTCATCGTAACTGCGATTCGTAACTGCCGTTCGCTTTGGCTTTGCGAATGGACCAAACCATTTCATGTAAATAGAGGGGGGGGATTGTCACCGTACTCGCACGCCGTTCGCTTTGGACCAAACCATTTCATGTAAATAGAGGGGGGGGGGGGATATAATTTTAGATATAGATATAGTACGGGCATGCCCTAGTATTAAAAATTCGTCCATTTGATGACAATCGTCACGATGAAATATTTAATTTATACGTCGTCACAATAATGTGCAGAGAGGAGCATAGCTTCGTTCACGTGTCGCCACATACGGGAAAATGCCGAGATATATATATTTTGTTTAAATCGTGGCATGCTCAGTCATACACCGCCTGAAATAACAGACGGGAAAATGCCGAGATATATTAAAAATTCGTCCATTTGATGACAATCGTCACGATGAAATATTTAATTTATACGTCGACACAATAATGTGGAGAGAGGAGCATAGCTTCGTTCACGTGTCGCTACACACGAGAAATTGCCGAGATATATTTTTTTACAATCACGGCATGGTCAGTCATACACCGCCTGAAATAACAGACGGGAAAATTCCGAGATATATTAAAAATTCGTCGCCACACACTGGAAATTGCCGAGATATATTTTCACTTCGCACAAAAATAACATCAAGTAATCGAATCAATAGGAATGTCCTGTGCTTATAACATCGACGTTATAGGCACAGCTGCATCTAGGCATTGTGTAACATCGACGCGGCTTTTGTTTTAATTAAAACTTTTTGTACTTGTTTTTTAATGGATGCTTTTATGTTTTTTCCAAGTAAATTGTCATTTACGGACATTATTGTCATGTTTATTTCACAGTTCATAGTTGTCGAGATTACAATGTTCAAATGATAGATATGGATTGAGGTTTGTTTGTTTTTTACACATTTTTATTTAACTTCATCTGAACTTTGTTTGTTGTCCCGTTTCAAACTTTGAGGTGTTCGTTTTCTAGGTTTCATACGTCCTAGAGAGCTGAAATTTGGCCCACCGTCCTCTTTTCTGGTACATTTTCATCTATCAAAATCAAATATATAAAAAAATGAAAAAACAGGTTTTAAACTTTAAAAAAATAAAAGTTTGTAGCCCTAAAACATGTTTTTTTCGTTTACTTGTTTAACGGATGCTTTTACAGGTTTCTGTGTACATTTATGGATGCTTTCCGATGGTTCTGTGATTTTATTTTCCAAGTATATCGGCTTCGATGCCCGCCAGCCACACAAAATTTAAGCTTTTCTACATTAATATCAGTTTAACCATAAACTTTCTGCTCACCTTCACTCCTTCATTCCTCTTTTCTCCCGCCTCTGGAACAAACTCCCTCACTCTCTTCAATCCCACTCCACCCTCCAGGTCTTTAAAACAGCTGTTCACCACCATCTCTTATCCTCCCCCATCCAAAACCTTGATCTTTTCTACCCCCGCTAATTTCGGTCCCCTTGTGTTTTATACCTCTCCCCCCCCACCCCTTCCCATGCCTCCTGCCCCCAAGCCCTCTCCCTCCCACACTTCTCCCTGCTCTCAAATGTTGTGGTTGTGTGCTTCCCCTTCTCTCCCCATCTTGTCTTCCGCTCCCTCTTTTTGTATATTTTGTTTGTCTGGTATATTTGTTTGTGAAATAAATGTTAGCTCTTTCACGAGCCTCGATTCAGTATACAAAAAAAAAAAAAAAAAAAAAAAAGTCATTGAATGGTTTAAATGAGTTATATGCGGTATATGCAAGGAATCTGTTCCATAATGAATCATAGGCTTTTAAGCTTTAAAATTGCATCTCCTACTTTTAATTTGCAATTGGTCAATGGCTTTGACAACAATACAAATTTTCATTATGAGCCCTAGGTATCAAAAAGCTACATATGTCAAACAAACAGTTTAAAATGGAGCACCTCGCCACCATTAGAGCATTTAAATTGCATCAGATGGGGCAAGAAATGCGATTTATTGCTCCCAGATTGCCGACTCGATGACAGAAGACATCATTGCATTTTTTCTTCCTTCATCACTGCCCCATTTAGAATCCCATGCAGACACAGGTATCTTTCTTGTCCTTTGATGAACTTATTTGATGCTCAAACGGAGCACATGTCCTTTCATTACAGGCCTGATGTGGACAACCCAAGTGATGAATATGATTAAGCTCCAAGGAGATGTTAAGGCCTACAAAGTCATAAAGTCATTGATTCCCTTCTTGGAATTTTGCAGACCAAATGAAGAACCAGGTTTTTATCTTTGTATATTTTCCCAAGAGTGTTTGCCCTTGACATAATAAGAGATCGTTGCGTGTTAATACCTGGAGGGAGGGGATATTGTAATTGGCTCCGTCTATCCGTCTGTCCATCACACTATCCCCTCTTAAACGATTGTGCAGATTACCACATGGCACAAAGGAGCGAGAGCACTATCATTTTGCCCTAAACCCCGTGGTGTGGTGAAAAGGTCAAACACCAAAAAATTCAATCATGGGTGCATCTTTAATGAAACTTTGTATATGGAATCAACATTGGGGGTGCATGGAATATGGAGCGATTATATTTTTAGATTTGACCTCCAGTTCACGGGCATGGGGTGCAGACTTGTGATCACAGGGGTCCAAAATGGGGGAAAAAACATCTTTTAACCAAAAAAATGTATTGGGTCATTCCTGGTGGACCTTTTTGCCATTTTTTGCCAACATTGTCTTTGGTGGGAAGCATGGGGATTTGTGATGCTGTGCCTTCGACTTCGCTCTAGTTTTGCTTTGTTATCATATTTTTTATTGGTTTTCGTTGAATTTTTATTTTAAGCCCCTACAGCATTGTGTTTCGGGTTGGCTGTTTGGCTGTGCGCCTGTGTGTGCATCTGTCCACCCTTCAGTTATCCGTTTTTTGTTCCCACGATTACTTGCGAACCACTGCAGGGATTTCAACTAAATCTTGCACAAGTGGGGACTGCAATACAAAGACGAATTTATTCGATTTGGGTTCAAAAAGTCAAAGGTCTATAGTCATGTGACTTTTAATTGAAAAGCCTTGTTACCTCTAATTCGTGAACCAATGAAGAGATTTCAACTGATCTTGGGAAATGTATGAGGGGTAATGGAAGCCAGCCAACCAATTACGCATTGTGTTCAAAAAACATCAAAGTTCAAAGGTCATGTGCCCTTTCATTGAAAATCGTTTTGCTATCGCATTAATTTGTAAATGATTAAAAGGATTTCAACCATGCTTGGCACAAGCAAGAACTGGAATACAAATATGAACTGATACAATTTGGGTTAAAGGGGTCAAAGGTCATGTGCCCTTTGAAAATCTTTTTGCAGACTACAACTCGAGTTAGAGGTAGCCAAAGTCTTTTCTCTTGACTTATCTATGTTGTCTGTCTCATGTTCTCACGTGTGACCTTTAGTTAAGAACACATGCAACAATAGGTTGACATTTAACGTGATGTGGGTGGAGACATATCCATCGAAGCATTTGTGTCGATTTCGATTTCCTACTTTTTTGTGCTGTTGTTTTTTATTCATTTAAATGTTTACTTCTGCATTAATTATTTTAACTCGCATGTGCATTTTTCCTGAAATGCCTAAAAACATGTGCTTTGACGATTTGTAACAGGTATTGAAACTGGCTGGTAATCAAGATGCCCTGATGTTAAAAATAACTGACCTTCAACATGGAAAAATGTTATTGAGTTCCTAGATTCTTGAAATTCCCTCACATTGATCCTTCCCACGTCAACTGTGCGTCATGTCCTTTTAAAATGGATTTGCTTTATTGTTGTTTATTTTATTTCTACTTCCATTCTCCTGCCATCTCCTTAATCCCTTTTTTATTTGATATTTTTCTTTCCCTTTCCCTTCCATTCTCTTTATTCAATTCTGCTCTAATTCTGATTTTGAGAATAATAATACAAGGAATAGTGCACATGTGAAAATTAGTATCGCTATATTGTGCATGGTCATAATGTGCGGGATGTGCGGAACATCTGTAAAATGTGACATCAAGTCCTCAACAATCCCCTTCCCCTCCCAGCCCCAAGTCCTCACCCTTCCTTCCCCCCTTTCCAATGCTAAGGCGTCAATCCCTTCCAAACTCCAAGCCTTCATTCCTCCTCCCTACCCCAACCAAAACTCAATAACCCTCCTCCTACCCATCTCAAAGTCCTCATCTCAAAGTCCAAAGTCCGCTCCCCCCCATAGTTCGCAATACTTTCTCTGGAACCTTTCTTAAATAGTGGTGTGGAAGTAAAGAAATTATTTTACAATATATTCAATTATTGTCTTTATAAAAGACAGAATTTATTGCTGCAAAGCATCTTGTAAAATGCTGTGTTTCAAAGATTGCAATGTTAATGTTGCTGCAATGTCAACCTCTTGTGAGAGATAATAGATAACAGAGTCGCTTGCGTGCCAATTGACTGATCAATATCTGATGTTTACTTGTAAAAATCCTTAGTATCAGGATGACAAGGCATGAATTATCATGAATGACAAGGCATGAATGGTATCCATTCATTAACATGAATAGATACCATTCAACAGAGATGTGGCAGTTTATGGGGAAATCAAGTGATTGCCCCATGAACTGCCACATCTCTGTTGAATTGTATATATATTTTTTTTTATACAAGATCGAGGCTCGTGAAAGAGCTAACATTAATCACACAGAAAGACAAACCGACACATAAAACATATAACATGGGGAGCGGTAGACAAGATGGGGCGAGAGGGGGAGGAACACAAACACAACATCTGAGAGCAGGGGCATCGAGAGATCAGTGGGAGGGAGAGGGCTTTGGGGGAGGGGGAGGCATGGGAAGGGGTGGTGGGAGAGGTATAAAACATATGGACACTGCCAGGACTTCCAGGAAGGGGATTCATTCTAATTCTAATACCTAAGGGATTCATTTGAAACCTTCCATCAGAGAGGATAATACTGACCCTGTGTTGTTTAACACCTTTCTCCATACCTACGTATTATTATTATTTTTTTTTTTTTATGGGATTTTCCCCGGCACAAAGCTTACAAGGCCACTCGAGGTGGGGGCTATTAGTAAATGATGCAACCAACTATAAACTGGTATGGCTCGATTGAGTTATTCCACGACAGTGGTGTTTCATTTGATACTCTGATCCTCTGGTACCTGTCGTGACTCCAATGAGCTGATAAAGATATCTGCTAACACCACACACTTATATACTCTTGGATGCATATTATCTGGCCCTAGAGCTTTATCATCCCTTATTTTTTTCAAGCCATTTATTCACTTCCTCAATTCTTAATTGAATCTCTTCTAAAAGGCGTTGCTTATCCATGAGATAGATATTACACTCTCCACTATTGTACGTTCTACTGCCTGTTCCAGTGTACATGTAGAAATAAAAAAAATTAACAAACCTACCGTCTCACCCTCATCGTCCACCAATTTTCCTATTTCTCAGTAGACCCATACTACTTAAAACTCTATCTTTACAGGAGGAGGCACGTATGAGCCAACGTCCAACATTCTCAGACCGAGAACTGCCAGTTTATCCTCTTGCTTATTGTGCCCAAGAGTTTCTCCACTGCTCTGTTTTTAAAACATAGGGGCAATACCCCTGAAGCTCACCTCGTAGAATAAACAGTATACTACACTGGCTAAAGGTATTTTAAACCAATTTCAATGGTTGCTATAAGACAAGGCAGCATGTACGAACCTGGACCCACTATGATCCCCGGTGGACCCCTTTAGACCCCGATTTTTTTTTAATGCCGTAAACAAACTTTAGTCACAACACAACAAATATCATTGGTGCCAAATTTGGTCGCAATCCCATCAGCGGTTTCGGAGAAGAAGTTTCAAGTGTTTACGGAAGGACTGACGGACGGACGACGCGCCATCGCATAATCTCCCCTGAACTTCGTTCCATGTGAGATTTAAAAAAATCATAACTTTTTACAAACATTCCCACAAAATCACCAACAAAATACGATTGATATCACGACACCTCTGCATTTCAAACCCTGAGTGATTTGTCGACATCTTATACAACCTTAAAATATCGTGTACGTAATATACTTCCAACACACTCCTTAATTGATGAGATATTCCACAAGTTAAGTTACTGCTGTTAGATTAGCTAGTTAGGATGAGTGTTACTTTCATTTTCTTTATGTATCCTGCAGCTGTGGAAACGATCAACAATCTGCCTTCACCAAGGGTTATCAACATCCATTCACCAATCTCCCACATTTCCAAATCCATCCTGGAGAAGAAATGCAAGGT
This sequence comes from Myxine glutinosa, assembly GCF_964187855.1. Classification (NCBI taxonomy): domain Eukaryota; kingdom Metazoa; phylum Chordata; class Myxini; order Myxiniformes; family Myxinidae; genus Myxine; species Myxine glutinosa. The sequence goes on from NC_136267.1 coordinate 46,525,999, forward strand.
AGGACACAAACAATATCATGTGAACCCCAGTCAAAGGAAACTTTCAGGTTTGAAACTTGTCATAGCCAAATCGAAAAACTACCGTACAATACGCAACCTGTCAATGGTCAATATTCTGAAACAATCCAAAGAGGATTTTGAACCATTTTGGATTATCTTTCAACATTATAATGTTTAGCGTTTTATAATACCATGGAACCGCAAAAATGTTTGTAAAATGCTTTTCACCCCTCAGCCCAAATTGGGCTAAGGGGTATTGTCGTCACGGGCGTCGTCCGGGCGTCCATCAACTTTTGGTTTCCGTCAATTTCAAGGAGAACGGCTTGTCCGATTAAATCCATTTTTGCAGTTGTGTTGGGGTTGAGTAGAGGAAGGTTCCTTTCGAAAATGGGTGCGCTGCAATTTTCAATATGGCCGCTATGGCAGCCATCTTGAAATTGGTTTCTGTCAATTTCGAACAGAACGGCTTGTCCGATTAAATCCATGTTTGCAGTGTGTGTTGGGGTTGAGTAGAGGAAGGTGCCTTTCGAAAGTGGGTGCGCTGCGATTTTCAATATGGCCGCCACGGCAGCCATCTTGAAATTGGTTTCTGTCAATTTCGAGCAGAACGGCTTGTCCGATTAAATCCATTTTTGCAGCGTGTGTTGGGGTTGAGTCGAGGAAGGTTCATGGGTGCGCTGCGATTTTCAATATGGCTGCCACAGCACCCATCTTGAAATAGTTTTCCGTTAATTTCAAGCAGAACGGCTTGTCTGATTAAATCCATTTTTGCAGTGTATGTTGGGGTTGAGTAGAGGAAGGTTCCTTTCGAAAATGGGCGTGCTGTGATTTTTAATATGGCCGCCACAGCAGCCATCTTGAAATTGGTTTCCGTCAATTGCGAGCAGAACGGCTTGTCAGATTAAATCCATTTGTGGTGTGTGTTGGGGTTGAGTAGAGGAAGGTTGCTTTCGAAAATGGTTCCGCTGTGATTTTCAAAATGGCCGCCACGGCAGCCATCTTGAAATTGGTTTCCATCAATTTCGAGCAGAATGGCTTGTCCGATTAAATCCATGTTTGCAGTGTGTGTTGGGGTTGAGTAGAGGAAGGTGCCTTTCGAAAATGGGCGCGCTGCGATTTTCAAAATGGCCGCCACGGCAGCCATCTTGAAATTGGTTTCCTTTCAATTTCGAGCAGAACAGCTTGTCCGATTAAATCCATGTTTGCAGTGTGTGTTGGGGTTGAGTAGAGGAAGGTGCCTTTCGAAAATGGGTGCGCTGCGATTTTCAAAATGTCCGCCATGGCAGCCATCTTGAAATTGGTTTCCTTTCAATTTCGAGCAAAATGGCTTGTCCGATTAAATCCATTTTTGCAGTGTGTGTTGGGGTTGAGTAGAGGAAGGTTCCTTTCGAAAATGGGTGAGCTGCGATTTTCAATATGGCCGCCACGGCAGCCATCTTGAAATTGGTTTCCACCATGCATGGACTGAGGGGTTACGCCCACTTTGCGGTGCTATTTATTGGAGGTTTATAAAGATGGGGAAACAATGTATTTTCGGTGTTATTTAATTTTATTTTTATTTATGATTATTTAATTATGGCAGTATGCACTTGGTTATCCCAATGGAACGTTACCAATGGCTGATGTAGAAGAGAACCTAAATTGATATCAAGGGGGTGTGCTTGAAGATCAGATAGTTTCGTGTCAAAATTTTGTGGTGGCAATTTATGGATGCAACAACACAGGGGAAAATGGTTCAGGATTAATTTCTTTCACTCCGCGAAAAATGCTGTGATTATACTAAAGGCCTGGTTATCCAACATTCACCGGGAAATTTTAATTTCAATTGAGCAGAACAAATAAATATGTTGCGCCCATTTTGAATGTGATTGCTAAGAGACAAATGTTGAAGATTCTGGCAAGGATTGGCCACCATGGAGGAATAAACCAACTAAAATCAGATGCCATTCACAGTATTCAACATTGGTGGTAAATATAATGCCAATCCTTGGCAGTGTAATTATGTTGAAAACGCTGAATGAGCATTAAGGTCAATCATGATAGTTCGCCACCCACCCATCAGGCATTGAAGTTGGTATGTCCTTTATTGTCCCCCGTCGCACCGCGGAGCGAAAGGGGGACTATGGTTTTCCCCTCCGTCTGTGTGTCCGTCCGTCCGGGCGTGCGTGCGTGCGGGCGTGAGGGCGTGCATGCGTACTTGCGTGCGTGCGTGCGTAAGCGAAGGACCGCATTCGAATTTGGTGTGTGGGTGCAACCCACGTCAAAATCAAAGATGGCCGCCGCCATGTATGTCTGACGCCATGTATGTCTGAACCTTGTGAGCGGAATATCTTGAAAAATAAGCGAAGTACCAACTTATAATCTGGTGTGTGGGTGTATCTAGGCATAAGGAAGAACCCTATTGAAAATTGGGTCGCCACGTCAAAATCCAAGATGGCCGCAGCCATGTATGTCTGAACCTTGTGAGCAGAATATCTTGAAAAATAAGCGAAGTACCAACTTCCAATCTGGTGTGTGTGTATATCTAGGCATAAGGAAGAACGCTATTGGAAATTGGGTCGCCACGTCAAAATCTAAGATGGCCGCCACCATATATATATATGTCTGAACATTGTGAGCGAAATAGCTTGAAAAATAAACGAACTACTAATGTCTGGTCTGGTGTGTGGGTGTATCTATGCATAAGGAGGAACGCTATTGAAAATTGTGTTGCCATGTCAAAATCCAAGATGGCCGCCTTGCGTCTTCCACTTTGTCAACTTGCATCACTTCACCGACGGGGGACCTAGGCGTAACGCTTGTTATTAACTGGTACAAGACTGGTGTTGGCTTGAAGGTTAAGGTGATTGGCTTAGTTTAAGTTCAAGCCCCTGAGTTCAAGCTCATGTCAAGCCATTGAATTAACACCAGGTGGGTTGAATCAGCCTGTCTTCCTTCAGAGGTTGGCAAAATGAGTACCAGCTTTCTGGGAAGAATGAGACATTTGTGTATCCTGCGTCAAAGTGGCAACCCATCCAGGATTGTGCCCAATAGCCTAGAAACTGCTTCGGCAGACATATGCATCTGAAGATGCGAAAGGAGTGTTCATCATTAACTGGTAGGGGTACCCAGCATTGCCCGGTGCTGTTCTAATCCTTTTGGAATTTAGAAGAAATCAATTTTTTTTTCCTTCTATTTCATGTGGGTGCCTAAAACATTTCTCTCTACCCACAAAGGAATGGGGCCCCGGATCATTTGATATTACCTTTCACATAGCTACAAAGACTTAGGCATTATTGAGTGATTAAAACAAAATCCAAGGTTTTCATTCCAAAATTTTTTTTTTTTGCCGATAACACTCCCCAACACTCACAGATGAACCACCACTGAAAGCTGGACGATGATCCATTTAACGGTCTGAGAAAATTTGGCAACACAGAAAAACATCTCTCTTATAGTATAGACTTGGCATTTTTACCCGCCGCTTCGCTGACTGATTTTCACCCTATTATTTGCCAGAGGACATCTTTCTTCTGCTTGTAGGCTATGAGCCAAGGGGGTTGGTCGGTACCATACAGATGGAGTAAGGCTCATTGTGATTTTTAGCAAGATATATGTCCCTAGATATGAAAAAAAGTGATAGCAGTGTATAACTCTCGGCCATCTCTGTGTTATCACCCGAAATATTATTATACACCTGCTTCGCTTCGCCAAAAAATGTGATATTTGCTAAAATTGGAATAAATATGTTTTTAAGGACCACAGAGTGCCAATAATTTGCATACTGGATGCCAACTAATATAGTAATAGAAATATAGAATATTTGTGGGGGTTATTTATCAAAATATTGATATAATGACAAAAAATATGTTAAATTTAGTGAAAAAGTGGTCGAAATCGCTTCGAGTTCAGAATTCACATTGTACATTTTTGTCAATATTTCAAAAATGAAAACTCCCAGAGTAACATTTGACCCCTCAAAATCTTCGCAAGGAACCACTGCATTGGAATATATCATTACTTTGTAATATGGTGGTTGTTTGGGGCACATATTTTGGCAAAGTTCAAAATATGTTCAACCATACCCCCTAATTTTGATATTTTGGAATGAAACATAGCTTTTGAACATTTTAGGTTTATTCGTCTACTACTTTTGGTATCTCAGTGTAATTTTTGGTATTAGCTAGTATCCTAAAGTAGGTTTGTAACATCAGCTACATTATATTTCACAATGCATGCAAACTTGCTCCACACTCTAGGTTTATCATGATCTCTCGAACAAATACGATGTCGATCTCGATCTCGGCACTCTGTGGTCCTTAAAAACATATTTATTCCAATTTTAGCAAATATCACATTTTTTGGCGAAGCGAAGCGGGCGTATAATAATATTTCGGGTGATAACACAGAGATGGCCGAGAGTTATACACTGCTATCACTTTTTTTTCATATCTAGGGACATATATCTTGCTAAAAATCACAATGAGCCTTACGCCATCTGTATGGTACTGACCGGTCAATTTGGGGGGTCTGGCTCATAGCCTATTGGAAATCAGCTAACATCACCCACCCTCATCAGACAACTTCTTCTTCTTAACAGCCACAATTATTCACAGCCGGGGTTGGCCGGGGAAAGGTTGGCTCAAGTCTTTCACGAACCGGCTGGCCAGGCCTGATGTTCGACTAAGGTTAGGGCAGGATTTTGTAATTTGGCGAGGGTGCCGGCAATAGCTTGCCTACTTTTCGCAAAGGATACAGTGGGATCTTTCACGTCCACCAATTAACGACGGCCGATGAGACTCCCAGTTTAATGTTCATCCGAGGAACGGCACACATATTGATGAATCAACCCGCCTGTGAAACACCGGGATGACAGTTTATAGCAGGGTCAACATTCAAACCCAGGCTAGACAGCTTAGAGGTGAGTGCACATAACGCTAGGCAATACTGCCACCAAACTTCATCATCCAACCTTGCAGCTTATATGTGGCACTTGAAAAAAAAAAACACTTCCGTTTCGCCGTGAAGCTCATTTTATTTACTTTGGTTTTAACCTCCATTTAAAATAAGTGAAATTAAACATTTTGAAAATTTCGAATTATTCTCACTCAGATTTCAACATCATCGTAATGTTATTGTTATACAAGATGATAATTTGTAATATTGGTTACCACTGGGGGCTCCATACGATATACATTTAAATATAGAGAATTGGGGTCTTCCCCCCACCTTGAACCCCGTCCACAAATATGCAACCCAGACAGAAACCATAGTTGGAGTACCTTTCCTTATGCAACATGCACAATTTGGTTAAATTTAGTTCAGCTGTTTTTTTAGTTTTTAAAGCATATGTAAACAAACAAATAAACAAGAAGATGTCATGCAGACCACTTTTAAAATCCCTAAAACAAAGTTAACCTGAAAAAAATCGATGTTGACCTTTTAACCTTTAGACCTCAAAAATAATTTGTGGTTGAATTCAGTGACCTGATGTGTAAACCTTGGTCAAATGTCAAGTAAATCAGATGAAAATTGAGGTTTAAAAAAATTGCACCCAAATTGCTGACCTTTGACCTATGTTTACCTTTTGGCCGATGTTGACCGAAAAAATAATTGGTGGTTGAATTCACTGACCTGATTTGCAAATACTCCTCAAATGTCAAGTCAATCGGATGAAAATTGATTTTAGAAATTTTTCAAAAATTGGTTACCTTTGGCCTATGTTGACATTTTGACCTTAATATCAATATGACCAACTCTACTATTTGGTGAAGTTTCGTGAGAGTGGTTTAAAATTGTTACCTGTAGGCGATTGACATACAGACAAACAAACTAGACCAACCAATATACTTGCGAATCTTTGATTTCGCAAGTAACAAGTTCACTTTTATAGTATTTACATGAATGATCACACGCAGTCAGGTTAATTTGCATAGTGTCATAGATTATAAATACAAATATTGCACAATATTTTAATACAAAATTGAGGATCATGGAATTGCGAGGTTAGAGGGTAAACAGACAATGGCCCAGGCAGTGGGACCACAATTAAACACAAACAATGGAACACATGAACAAGAAACACAATCACTGTGAAGAGAATTGGGGTATGTAGGGTTAATGGGAGTATAAGTGAATTCAGGTAGGGATGGGGGTGTGACACGAGATAGTGGTGTACCACTGGAGGGAAGAGAGGGATTGAAACGTCTCCAGGAGGGATTTCCACCAATGGGAGAAAAGAGGAACAAAGGAGCGGATAAAGATCTAAAGATAAATAAATCTAAAATATCTAAAGATAAATAAATGTAAATAAATCTAAAGATAAAGGATCTCCATGTGTGGTAAGGATGGAGTTTGGGTGGTTTTCCAGAACATTCAGAAGAGACTATCGAGAGTACTGTATTGGCTTTCTCTATAAGTTTATTTCACTATAAAATCTATACTTTTAGCACTTCATGAGCATTGCTTTGCTTTTGGTCTTTCATCTCTTTATATATGGGATATAAAATACCAGAATCATTGTATAATTTCTGATAGTCGGTGTGTACCCCGGTTTAGAATAGGTACACCATATCCCTGCGTGTCGTAAGAGGCGACTAAAAGGGTTGGCGTCAGGAAGGGCATCCGGCCAGAAAAACATTGCTTCAAAAAGAGAACCATGACAATTACAACTATATATGGGTAGGGTACAGCCCGAAGTACCCCGTGGGGGACCCCACTCCCTCTCGTCAAAACTCAAGGTGGGGAACCCGATCGAAGCAAGGGTGGAAATCACTCCATTTATGACGACGAAACGTCTGATGCCCGAAGTGGAGATCGGTTTCTGAGGTTTGGGACATGGAATGAAGGGACAATGACAGGGAGATCAGAAGAAGTGGTGGAAGTATTGGTCAGAAGAAGAGTGGACATATTGTGTGTGCAAGAGACGAGATGGAAGGGAAGTGGTGTGAGAATGGTGAAGGGTAGGCAGGGACAGAAATACAAGTTTGTGTGGCAAGGGTGCCCGGAGGGCGTGCGTGGCGTTGGTGTCCTGTTTTCTGAGGAGTTTGTAGACAGTGTGGTGAGTGTGACTAGAGTGAGTGATAGGTTGATGATGGTGAAAATGATGATTGGAAAGCTCTTGGTGAACGTCATCTCGGGATATACTCCACAGGTTGGTCGGAGCGATGAAGAGAAGGACAAGTTCTGGTGTGCAATAGAGAAGCTGATGGAAAATGTGAAAGATGAGGAAGTTGTTGTGGTAGGAGGAGACCTAAATGGACATGTGGGAAGGAGTATGGATGGTTTTGAGGGAGTTCATGGGGGTTACGGATATGGTGTGAGAAATGGAGAAGGTGAAAGGATTTTGGAGTTTGCTGATGGAGCTGATTTGTTAATTTGTAATACTCAGTTCCAGAAAGAGGATAATAAGCTTGTTACATACACATCAGATGGGTCGACGACAACCGTTGACTACCTGATGGTGTGTAGGCGAGATAAGGGGCACCTCCGGGACACAAAGGTGATCCCGGGGGAGGAGGCTGTTTCACAGCACCACTTGGTTGTCTGCGACATAAGGGTGAAAGGTGCGAGGAGAGCTCGGCGGGTGAAGTACGAGCCGAGAATGAAGGTGTGGAGGTTGAAAGAGGTGACAGTAGGGGAGGCATTAAAAGAGAGGCTGAGTAGGGTCGAGGATGATGTGGTTGAGCTTGAAAGTGGTTGGATGTCAATGAAAGATAGTCTATTGGGAGCCATTGGTGAGGTATGTGGATGGACAAAAGGACCACCGAGGCACTCGGAAACATGGTGGTGGGATGATGAAGTTGGAAAGAGGATTGACGAGAAGAGGAAGAAGTTCATGGAGTGGCAGAAGGCGAAGGGTACGGGGGCAGAAAAAGCAGAGTATGAAAGTTATAAGGCAGCCAAGAAGGCTGCAAAGAAAGAGGTAGCAAAGGCACAGGAGGGATGTAGGAAAATGTTCTGAGAACGCTTGGATTTGGAAGAGGGTCAGAGAGCAGTATTCAGGATTGTAAAGCAGATAGCGAAAGAGAGGTGTGATGTGATGGGGGTGAGTTGCTTGAAGGATGAAGTGGGACAAATCGTTGTGGACCCAGATGGAATTAAAGGAAGATGGAAGAGATACATGGAAATGCTGTTGAATGCAGAGAATGAATGGGATGGCAACATAGAGATTAACCCAGTTTTAGGACCGGCAGAGAAGATAACTGAGAAGGAAGTGGAGGAAGTGATAAAAGCAATGAAGAGTAGAAAAGCAGGAGGGCCGACGGGAGTTGTGGGAGATATGTTGAAGGCAGCAGGAAGTTGTGGTGTGAAGAGAATAACAGAGATCTGCAATCTGGTGGTGAAAGAAGGACGCATACCAGTGGATTGGGAACTGAATACCCTCGTCCCTCTATACAAGGGGAAAGGTGACCCTCTGGACGGTGGCTCGTATCGAGCGATAAAGTTATTTGAGCATGGAATTTAGATATTGGAAAGGGTGTTGGAGAGGAGGATAAGGAAGGAAGTGAAGATTGACGAAACGCAGTTTGGATTTATGCCAGGAAGAGGAACGACAGACACGCTTTTTATTGTAAGGCATTTGCAGAAGTGCATGGAGAAGAGGAAGAAGTTTTTTCTTGGGTTTGTTGATCTGGAGAAAGCATTCGATAGGGTTCCACGCAAAGTAGTGACATGGGCATTGAGGATGTTAGGAGTTTTGGAATGGTTGATCAGACTAGTGATGGCAATGTAAAAAAGAGCGCACACAGCTGCAAGGACGAAGGACGGGAACAGTGGTGAGTTTGAGCTGAAGGTGGGAGTGCATCAGGGGTCGGTACTAAGTCCACTACTATTTGTAGCTGTGATGGAGGTGCTGGCACAGAACGTAAAGGAGGGTTTACCATGGGAGTTGTTGTATGCAGATGATCTGGTGTTGATTGCGGAAAGTATGGATGGACTGAAGGAAAAGATGAACAAGTGGAAGGAATGTATGGAGACAAAAGGCCTGAAGGTGAATATCGGAAAGACGAAGGGAATGGCAAGTGGTAAAGCATGTGGTGAGGTGGAAAGAACTGGGAAGTGGCTGTGTGCTGTGTGTAGGAAGGGTGTCGGAGTGAACTCCATTCAATGTACAATGTGCGCTGAGTGGGTTCATCAAAAATGTAGTGGTCTGAGAGGGTCATTAACCAGTGTGGCAGCTACATTCAAATGTAAGGTGTGCACAGAGGTAGCTGCAGATGGAGGAAATGTTGAGTTGGATCTTGGAGACGGAGTGAAGCTGGAAGGTGCGAAAACATTTTGCTACCTCGGAGACGTGCTGAATGGAGAAGGTGGATCAGATTTGGCAACGGTTGCTAGAGTGAGATGTGCATGGAAGAAGTTGGGGGAACTGAGTGGCGTGCTGATGAGGAGGGGAGTGTCGTTGAAGCTGAAGGGAAAGGTGTATGCTGCATGTGTGAGAAGTGTTATGATTTATGGGAGCAAGAAATGGGTAATGAACGTAGAGCAGCAACGAAGGCTGGAAAGGGTGGAACTGCGAATGGTTCGGTGGATGTGTGGAGTATCGTTGAGAGAGAGGAAGACAAATGATGAATTGCGAAAGATGATGGGTATAGAGCCTGTGATTGATGCTGTGAAGAGAAACAGGTTGAGATGGTTTGGTCATGGGTTGAGGAAGGATGAAAGTGACTGGTTGAGAAGAGTGATGGAAATGAATGTAGAAGGAAGTAGAGGATGGGGAAGACCGAGAAAGACTTGGCTAAAGATGGTCGAAGAAGAAATGCGGGCAAGGGTGTTAACAAGCGGAGATGCAGAAAATAGGGCAAAATGGAGAAGATTGTCATGGGGACCGCAAGGCAAACCCCCGCTCTCACAGGGAAAATGGCCTTAAAATGCCTGTTGTTGTATTGTATAATTTCTGATGTTCATATATTTTGGTGTCCTACTTTTCACTTGACATCAAGGCAAATGAAAGAGTTGGACAACAGATAGTAGCAAATTCGTCATACCAAGAACACGAAAGAGGAGTGTATGCGAAAAAGGGAGAAGCGGCTGAACATTAACATTCCTTGAAAAAGCTGTACAAAGAAAAGAGTGAGCAATAGTAGAGTTTGTTCACTCGCATGGGAAATGAAATAATGTGGTGCAATACCTCCACATCCTTACCCAACATCACATGCTCACAGTTAATGCATGGGACTTTACTTCTGATTATATATGTATGTATATATATATATATATATATATATATATATATATATATATATATATATATATATATATATATATATATATATGTCAGTATCTGATTCAGAACTCGAGACAGAGGAAAAAGAAGCAACTGAGATATTTATTTGGACTCGTTGTACACAAGCTTGTGGAGAACAGGATGTCGCATATGAAGCTCACAAATGACCGACACGACGGCAAATTGCTCTCAAAGGGAGCTGAACAGGGTTCACTTTATATAGCGATCACGATTGAAAGATAAAGGGTGACTCATCGGCTCACACTTTGATCTCATCCTTTGTTCAGTAAGAAAAGGAGGGTTCAACTGGAGACCATGCCTAGCTTATGTCCAGATAAGCACATGTCCGTAGTTTGGATAAACATTCGTTGAAGGTCAGTAAAAGCACACAAAGATCAGGGTAGCCGATCGTAAAAGTGTCGGCATTCATCTGATTGGTAGGTTTTGAGTAGTAACGGCTGGCAACTTTATACAATGGAGCCACAGTTAGAGCAGGAACAATAAAGAGAATATGCCAACACAGTAACTTAACTCCTTAACAGGAAATATTTAAAGTTAAGCAAAGCAACACATATAAATTGGTTATATTTTGTTAATTGAGCAACATCATTGGCATAATACCTGGGAGGGGGATCTCAGGTCCCACATACCTCCCTTTTGGCTCTATAACATAAAGTTATCTAAGAGCCAATCAAAGGCCTTTATTCAATCAAGGTAGGAAATAGAAAGGTATCATGCGAATGTTCTCCAAGGGAGCATGCCCCGCACCCAAAGCGCCCCGCACCGCACCCCAAAGGACGATTCGTGTGTGTGTGTGAGTATGTGATGTGAGTTGGCCATGGAGGCATTGAGGTCAATTAACGTGTCGGATCCACAACGAAGACGTCTGGCTCGGCCGGGGTCCACACCCGAGAGGTCTCCCGACCCACCCTTGGACCACAGAGGTGCAGCCGGAATTCCCCCCTAGCAAGGGCTCGCCCAAGCGTCCCCAGGTGCAATCCTTGCAGATCTTCGGCGCTAATCGATGTCTATGTCCATGAGGCCTTGTAGGTGCTGGTGTTCTGGGGAATACATAACATCATCAGCATCTGATGGCATAGGTTTTCTTGCCATAAAACAAAACATTACGATCCAAAGGAGGGAGAGAAACTTCCTTTGAGTTAAAGTCGAAGTTGTTCGAGTCAAAGTCGTCATCCTTGGACGAACATTCAGAGTCGGAATCCAGAGTATCATCGGTGTCAGGTCCCATGACAACCAGACCCAGTGTTGCAGTCGGGTCCGGAGTTGGGTCGACATCCAGAGTTGGGTCAATGACGATTGAACCACTGTGAGCTCGTGAGACATAAGGAGACATAAGAATCACTAGGCGGGGTCCGTGAAGACCAAATCAAATCCACATCCGCATCCAAATCCAGTTTTACAGTGTAATCAAAATCATTATCGGTAAAATCAATGTTGGCAGTAAAATCTTTATCGGGCAAATCAACAAAAATCAATGTTGGCAGTAAAATCTTTATCGGGCAAATCAACAAAAATCAATGTTGGCAGTAAAATCTTTATCGGGCAAATCAACAATGGAAGAACAATCTTCGGAAGTGGAGATCTCATCATCACTGCCCAGTGGCTCGTTCGGGTCGTCGTTCCAGGATCCGCAGTCCGCAGTCACGTCGACAGCCAGAGGTTCATTTGGATCCATGGTCAGCTTGACGGTCACCACCATGGCTTTTTCTGGTGTCTCCTTCAGTGTCCATCCTGAAAACACTTTCTCACACACGCAAGGACTAAAGCCTTGATTAGTACACCACAAACCACAAGTCCAAGGATTATTGCTAAGACGGTCAATATCCACTTTACTATTGTACCAGTCCATCCCTTAAACCAGTCGGTGAGCCACTGGTAGGAGGCTTCTCGGTCCATTCGATCCTCTGTCAATCTGTGTCCACTTTCCCTTAACCTTACAATAGCAGCTCTGACCCCTCTGATGGGTCAGGTATGTACATACAACACTTACCCTCAATTATCCCACATACACCCCCTCATTCTGCCAGCAACATATCCAAAGCGACCCTGGTCTGCATAACCATTGTGCGCATATGGACAACCATGTCCAACATTTCGTCGTGTGCTGTGGCGGTATCATTGGCCACCCTTTCTAAAATTAGTGCAATTTTGTCAATGCGGTAACTATTCATGACCGTTCCTGCCCATGGAAAGAAGAAGCTAACGCCTTTCTCCAAAATCGGCGCCGTGTAAGGTGGTGGTGTCATCATCATTCCAATAGGTTCCCCTCCGTGCTCTTATGGGTGCCGTGTTACCGTGTAAGTGTTGTCGCAATTCCATTTCGGGGAACACTGATCCCAGGTAGCATGTCCCTCCCAAATTATCAGGTAAATACGGGTAAGCTTTATTTCCGCACACAAACATGGTGCCGTGCGGCCACAACCACTTTCCCTTATACCCTGCCGTACCATCAACTTTTTACAACCCTTTTTCCTTCCTTCTCAACAAATCCCTGCAGAGTCACCTGTTATTGACAAATAATCCATCTGATTCGACTTTCCTTTATCATCTCTGCACTTCCCACAACCTTCTTCACACTTCCTCCCGAACCTTGCCTCCAGACACAACCCACATGAGTCTCGAAGGCCAATTCTGCCATCCTCATGCAGACATCAGTATCTCACTTCCCCCGTTACCTTTTGGCATCCCAATGCTCTTAAACAAACAGCTTTAACAACACCTGTTACAGTGAGTATATTTCCCCTGCTCCCTCCCCTTACTCAGGAGCCATCATTTTGATAAAATCATTTGAAAAATGCCCAATGGCTATCCATTCTGCTCAGGATTGCGTGCTCCTAACATAATACTGGATTCCAACCTCCAACCCAGCCACAGTTTCTCCGAAACAGCTCCAATTGTTTTCTTTTTCCTCGCACACAAGCCAGTCCAATCGTACCACAGACTTACAATCAGACAGACAGATAACAGAGGCGAATCACAAGCCCCAGAACCCAACCAAACTCGAATCCACCTTCAAAGGACACCACCTCTCCAGACAGTCTAATCCACAGTATCTATATGCCAACCTCGTGCATAAATCAACACCCCAGCTCTCCAATTACCTTCTGACATTGGAAGCGACATTGACATTCTGACATTGACAATCTGTGCGAGTGCCCCCTTCGCTCGTGTCACCATCGGCATGTTGCGTCCTATCCTCTGGTTGGCGGCTTTTCCCGCCGCCTCATCCGCCCTTGCGTTGCCCCAAGCAACATCAGTGTCCGCCCTTTGGTGGCCGCGACATTTAATCACCGCGATAGCGCGGGGAAGCAAAATGCTTTGGAGTAGCCCTTCCACCAATGCGCCATTTTTTAAATCACCGAACCTGCGGATGTGAGGAAACCTCGCATTTTCCAAATTGCTCCTTTGTTGTGGACTACCCCGTGTGCGTAGGCCGAATCTGTGTAAATGTTGGTGGCAAGGCCTTCCTTCAAGGAAGGAAAGAAAGGAAGGAAGTAAGGAAGGAATTCCTTCAAGGTCTGTGTCTGTCAAGGGCGGTAGTTCCCTCCAAGATTGTTTCAGCCTCTGGCCCAATGGCTGCCCAGGATCTACAATGGATCCCAATATCCCAAAATAAATTGTTTCAACTAGAATTACCACCAGCAAACCACCTCCCCCCGTTATTTATTTATTTTCGTAAATAAACAAATAATAAAAATAACCTGGTCTATTTATTGAAAATATAAATAGTTCTCATGTCTTACCGTCTGGTCAATTTTTCTCACCCACTGTGACTCACTCAAAATAGATTCTCACTGTTTGAGTGCAGGTGTCCTGTTTTACTCCTTCCCCTGTTGGTGTGCACACACGTCACTAATGCACCCATCCAAACACCATTCTACCACACGCACCACAGATGCCAATATCCACCACAATTTACCTATGCCCTCTACCTACTTTTAAGCTACCCTCCCCGGGTATTCGTGAAGGGGGTCCATCTTTCCCAACCACTCCCTTTGCACCAGCCACTTCACGTTGTCCACCATACTCACTCTACATTTGTCCATAAACCTCTAAGACACACACAACCTGTCCAAAGTTTCACAGTGAGGTGGGGTGCCGATCAATTCTGAAATAACAAAGAGGGTTTTGTCTGAAATTCGTCTCATGAAAACCCATCCAAGAGTCCAGTGTAACAGACAGACAAACACATAGACACACAGAAGACCCCAGGGTCCCATCAAACTAGCTTGTCCCCAGATCCACAAAACGAAACACGTAACTTACTCAATGAATGCAATTGTCATCCCAATTTTCATTCCCTGTGCAAATTAAAGCACTCCGGACAATTTGCAGCCAATGTCAACAACTGAAGTTGTTTGTCTGACTCCAGGCAGTTACATACAGTTACATACATCCCTGCTTATGTCACACAAGACAACAGGTAATCCGCTATCAACAGACACCACACCACACAGAAACCTTTGGCAATGCAACAACCGAACTCCCAGACAAACAACAACAAAACATCCAATCCACCTCAATGGCTCACCAAGCAGCTCATTGTGTCCCTGTCTATCTCTTCTTGCATCTACACTGTTCACAGCGAGTCCAATTCATCCTTTGTCACATGTACCCAGAGCATATGTAACAACCACTCAAACTTAATCCAGCTACACATACCGATTTCCCAAAAACTCACAGAGCAGTCCAAATTCAGACCAGTCATGCATTTACATGTAAATCCATTCCATACAAGTTATTTCACACAACCATTCTCCATACACCTGGTTTTGCACACCTGTGCCCACACCTGGTGCTTCCTGCACCCTCCTTCCTCACAGTCTTCTTCACGCACTACATTCACAATCACAATTACTCACTCATACACTGCTAATGAATGGCTGCTCACAACTCAGCCCATCAAATCTTTATATTCCATTTCCCTTGACAAAAGAAATAATTTTCATAATCAAATTATATTTCTATTTTATTTTACGGATTCTCTGGATATTCAATCCCATTCACATGAAACTATCTATTTCCAGACAGGCACACTGTCGGTGTAATCTGTTTCTTTTCCTGAGTCCCCCGGAACAACCAACAACACATCAACAACTTTCAGAAATCAATATTCTTCTGTTCACAAATTACGTACACAATTTCGGTTTCAACCAACAATACATCTCCTTCTGTCCCGATCCAAGTTCTATATCATGTCGTTGAATCAACACCAGGTTGGTTGACTCAGCCTCCCAAGGTTAACAACTTGGTAAACGACAATCAGTGAGACTCCATATTACAAATGCAAACACCCGATGTATGTACCAAACCAACAACCGCCAACAATCTGCCCAGGAACTCCCGCCAAAACCCCACAGCCTTTCTTGGGAGGCGTGCTCTACCATGCAGCACCCTCTCTACCTGGTGCACACCTTTCGCACCTGTGCTCATTCAACACATCATTCACCCGGCACAAGCCACACCAATACCGACCGCTGAACACCACAACCATACCGACAACCTCGGTCTTGGGGGAGACGGTCGCAGTGCGTGGTATCCCTCACGTCACCTACGCCGCCCTCGTCCCTCAGTCCACACAACTGCAGCCCTCAGTGCCCACCAAGAGTGCCCAATCCACGACCCACAATTTTCTCAGGGCACACACCTGCCTCTTTGAAATCCAAGTTTCAGAAATATAACTCCATTTAACCAGGCGGAAACACCAAGAATCCACAACTTCAAGACCGCAGCCAATTAGCAGCGGCACCCGACCTATCCATCCAACAACAACCGCAACAACACCCGCTCCCAAACCGAGTCCCCCCCCCCCCCCCCATACAGCGCACACATGACTCGCAGCTCGCTCGGCTCCAGCCCGAATGCACAATAACTCTATTCCCAAACTACATGCACCTTCCACGGAGCCGCACGGCAGGAACCACATCACATACCGACAGTTGAAACCCCGACCTTTCTCATCCCTCAGATGAGCGTTCGGTTGAAAACCCGACATTTCTACTCAAATTATCGAATTTCCAATACTCTCCCTCCTCCGCCTGTGGGGCAGCTTGTCCCACCTTATCTGCCCTGAGACCCACATGCATTTTCATAACTAAACCATACCACCATCGCTCGCCTGCAAAGGTCTTTATCCGGCGCATCGATCAACACAAATGCACCGATGCATCTTGCGTCTTCCAGCTGCCATTCCGCATCACATCCGTACCGTGATCTTGCAACTACCATTCCCTATTTCATCCGATCTAGACAACCTCATTCACCTCATTCAGAGAGACCTCATCCACACTGTACCTCATTTACTGTAGATAGGGTTTCCGGTTGGCACCGGAAATTCATTACTGTCCTGAAATCCTCCATTCGACCACGCCAATCGCCTCATTTTATATACTTCACGTTACTATCAACGTTTATTCAGCATTCCCCTTATAAATCCATCTTAAACAACGTATTCCTCATGACATTGCATGGCAGGAGTCACAGGCCCCCACTATACTGACATGGCACACAGCACACCGCATGAAACACCTTGCTGACAAGGCACGAACGTCCGACATCCAGCAAAGTCGCAATGGCCCACAATGCATTTGGGCACACATCCTCCGAGCAACCTCATAGCAGGGTTCTCCCCCATACTCACGCATCTTTCTTGCGCACTCTCTCCCGGTACATACTCCATACCACTCACCACAGGTGTGCACTCTTCTGCACGTGCAATCACCACCGCCACCCTTGCTCACCAACACTCCTCGCTCGTACACCTCATCAACACACCTGTTCCACACCTATATCGCATTCGTCCCGCCTCGCGGTTCCCTGCAAGGGCCGTTGCCTGGTGACCAGCCTGCACGTCGGACTCACGCGTTCACGGCGGGGTCTCATCTCTGGTTCGCAAATTATCGCAAAAAACAGAATATCTGACCCTTGACCTCTGACCCAGAATGCAATCAATCAATGACGTCCCACGTCACAAATTCATCACAAAGGTGAGCTGCCTCAGGGATATACTCATCCAATACAAACCTACAATACACAAGTAGCCAATACCAATCGACATTGCATAATTTCTGCAGGCAATACAAGAAATCCTTTCACACGTCAATGACACACACACAATGGACACAAATACATACTTCAATGATAGACATCCACATATACATTTATTCATTCATTCATTCATATACCAGTGAGTCTCTCAGACGTCGCGCGAACGCCGGATAGACTCCAACCATGCACCCCCAACTGCAACTCCCATGCCAACCTATGCAACGTACTTCGAATCATGCGTTTCCTTATACATTCACCATACCACGTGACTGACAAACCGGCTCGCATTTCAAACCACTGCGCACACCCAGCGGTGTTAACAGTCGCAAAATTCACAGCACAACGACCTGAGTGGGTCGTGTACAACGCCTATCCGACCAACTTGTCACTAACCACGTACAGTACAGCATAAATTCATGCACACGCGTCTCTTTGTAGGCTACAATCTTGTTCAACAATCCCCATTCACTCATGTTACGTCTCAATCATTCAAAAGAAAGGAGATTTTTAGACCAGGGTGGAAAGGGTGAGTTGGGGTGAAAAGGGTGGGGCAGGGAGGGGTATTGCCTGGAGCCCTGGGACAGGGCCCAGGTCTTGGGATGTTAGTGAGGGTAGGTTGGTAACTACCTCCCCTAGCGCGGGGTCTGGAATTTTGACAAGCGGCATCAGTGGCTCGTTGGCTTGCCTGTTTATTTCCTTAATCGTCTTATTCTGCAATTTGTTTGCCTGCTTCCTCAGGCCTTTGAGAGGCTCGCCCGCCTTCTCTTTCTGAGAGGCTCGCCCGCCTTCACAGATTTATTACCCATCCTTGGAGAGTTTTTGGTTTACCGACGTTGCCTTATTCCCGAGAGGCTCTCCTGCCTGCACGGGTTTACGGCCACCTAGCCTCACTCCTGAGAGGCTCGCCCACCTGCACAGCTTTCTAGCCTCACTCCTGAGAGGCTCGCCCGCCTACACAGCTTTCTAGCCTCACTCCTGAGAGGCTCGCCCGCCTACACAGCTTTCCAGCCTCACTACTGAGAGGCTCGCCCGCCTACACAGCTTTCCGTGTGCTAACCGTACCTTACTTTTCCAGGTAACCACCAGGTAAACAGGTAACCTTACTCCTTATTCCCGAGAGGTCTCTCCCGCCTACACGGGTTTATTTCTGAGAGGATCGCCCACCTACACAGCCTTGGAGATCTTACCTCCTTACCCTTACGTTACCCGAACGAATCCATAAACAGTCAGTTGCTCCGGAGCCCCAAACGGCTTGTTCTTAAATTTTGTTCGAGGATCAGGCTCGAGCAGGGGACGGGGCAAACGGCACCTGAGCGAGAGAGAGTGGGTTCCAATTTAGCCTAAATCCCAGTCTATAAAGGAAAAACAATATAAACCCAAAGCTCACCTCACCCGGACCAATTGAACCAGCTGGTTTTTTCCACTCACCCGCGCCTGGAGCCACGTCCCGGGTCTGCCTGAGCTGAATCCGAGTCACGGCACCATATGTCGGTATCTGATTTAGAACTCGAGACAGAGGAAAAAGAAGCAACTGAGATATTTATTTGGACTCGTTGTACACAAGCTTGTGGAGAACAGGATGTAGATAACATTTTTTGGGGAAATATTTTTTTTCAACTCAAGTTTTCAACTTCAATTGTTTATAAAATGTGATATCACGTATATTACAAATACATTTGTGCAAAATAATTGTTTGAATTATGATTGGTTTAAACCAGGGGTCGGCAACCTTTTTGACATGAAGTGCCAGTTTGAAATGTTCTTCTTAATTAGTGTGCCATATCAACATTAAGTTTAACATTAAGTTTAATTATGACACCACATCAATAAAATATTTCCAACAGACATGGAATTTTATTCCATCCATATAGGCTACATGCATAGCAACAACATTTTAAAGAAACATTTACCGAACATCTACCGAACCTGAACCGCTTCACTGCAATTCCTGTGGGAAATGTGAGCGGGAGGCCGTACCGTCAATCAAACTAAATAAGACAGGCCGCCTGTTACGAGAAAAACTACTACCCCCATTTTCATTATGACCACCCAATAAAAAAACTCAAAATAATGACGAGATTAATATTAAAACGCAGAAGGCAGCCTGAATGAGAACAAAGAGTGGAGATGCAGCCGCTGACCACCGGGTGTTAACACACAGTCGCTCTTACAGCACCTCAGGTTGCCGCGAACGGCGTATCGGGAGGCACCAAGCCTGCATCTCCTGTTTTATATCTGCGATTATTATACAATTCGGAATAATGATAAGATTAATATTAAAACTCAGAAACCAGTCCGAATAATAATAATGAGTGGAGATGCAGCCTCGGACCATCTGCTGTGAACAACACCACTGTTCTTACAGCACATCCGGTTGCCGCGAATATTGTGTTTCAATGCGCCAGGCCGGCATCTCATGTTGTTCATCTTTGATTATTATTCCACTAAAACAATTTGGAATTGGAATGTTGACTCTGCTCTGATCCATCTACCTCATCATCCTGCACAATCACACCGGAATACTGTTATAGTGCAACACGCGCAACAGCCAATGGCTGTTCAAGAGGTGATTTGGCATGCAGCGGAGAGGGCACTGCTTTCGCCAGTGTGCCAATTATTACGCTGCCGCGTGCCAATGGTGGCACGCGTGCCTAAGGTTGCCGACCCCTGGTTTAAACCATGACAAAACGGCAACTCGGGTACAGTAATTTATTTATTATTTTTTTTTGGTATACAAGATCGAGGCTCGTGAAAGAGCTAACATTAATCACACAAAAAGACAAACCGACACACAAAACACAAAAAACAAGGGGAGCGGCAGACAAGATGGGGAGAGAGGGGGAAGGACACAAACACAACATTTGAGAGCAGGGACATCGGGAGGACTTGGGGGGAGGTGGGAGAGGAATAAAACATTTGATCACTGCAAGGACTCTGGGGTGAATTACCGGGGGTAGAAAAGATCAAGGTTTTCGATGGGGGAAGATAAGAGATGGTGGTGAACAGCTGTTTTAAAGACCTGGAGGGAGGAGTGGGATTGAAGGGAGTGGGGGAGTTTCCAGAGGTGGGAGAAAAGGGGAATGAAAGAGTGAAGGTGAACAGAGAGCCTAGACTTTGGCAGTTTAACCATAAGAGGGTTGCAGGCAGATCTTGTGCGACCTGAAGGAATATTGGGGGGACAGAGCACAGAGAGAGCTGGGGGAGCAAGGCCGGAGAGGAGTCGGTAGAAGACAGAAATACCACCAACCTGCCTGCGGTGAGTGAGTGAAAGGCCCTCGGAGTTGACTACATCGCAGGAGATTCCAATGATTCTGAAAGCTTTGGCCTCAACAGCGTGAAGCCGAGCAAGGTGTGAGGCAGGAGCACCAGCCCAGAGGGGGGAACAGTATTCCATTGAGCTGTGGATGAAAGCCTTGTATGTGGTGAGGAGCTCAGGTGTGCCAAGGAAGGACTTCGCACGACGGAGGATGCCCAGTCGGCGACTGGCTTTGGAGGCCAGCTTGGAAATGTGGTTTTCCCAAGAAAGATCATGGCAGATAGTGAGACCCAAAAGCTTGAGCGACAGAACTTCTTGGAGAGGATTGTTGAGAAAGTAGATGGGAGCGTTGTCCAGTCGGTCCTTTCGGAGAGACATTGTAAGAGTGTGAGATTTGTCAGGATTGAAAGACATGTTCCACTTGTTTGACCAGTCTGTGATTTTGTCCAGGTCTGCAGAGAGTGAGGAGGCTGCAGACTGCCGATCTGAGGGATGAGGAATGGAGCGGCAGATAGATAGTATTTATCTATATATCTACACATCTGGGCAGTGTCTGTGTTGTAACTTAACGACTCCCTCAAACTTTTGTTTCCGTGGTTGTGAAGTGTTTTTAATAACGTTGTGGTGGTTTTGAATCACGTGATGGTGAGGTATTTTGAATTATGGGGTGGTTGAGGTGTTTTTAAATGACGTGGTGGTTAGGTGATTTTATATCACATGGTGGTGAGGTGTTTTTAAATGATGTGGTGGTGAGGTGTTTTGAATTACGTGGTGGTGAGGTATTTATAATTACGTGGTGGTGAGGTGTTTTTAATTATGTGGTGATGAGGTGTTTTGAATTACCTGGTGGTGAGGTGTTTGGAATTACTTGGTGGTGAGGTCTTTTTAAATGACGTGGTGGTGAGTTGTTTTTAATTTCGTTGCTGTGAGGTGTTTTTATTACATGTTTTATGGCTGTGAGGTGTTTTTATTTCGTGTTTTATGGTTGTGAGGTGTTTTTATTATGTGTTTTATGGCTGTGAGGTGTTTTTATTGCATGTTTTATGGCTGTGAGGTGTTTTCAATTTCGTGGTGGTGAGGTGTTTTTATTACGTGTTTTATGGCTGTGAGGTGTCTTGAATTACTTGGTGGTGAGGTGTTTTGAATTACGTGGTGGTGAGGTGTAATCGTCCCAAACTTCCAGTCTGCACCTACCCCTCCCCTCGGTATGTGCTGAGGGGTTCTTTCTTGAAAAAAAAGAACATTCAACCTAAATCTTCAACCTAAATTGCCCATCAAAATGTAATATCACAAACACAACAAATGCATTTGTGCAAAATAATTGTTTGTATTATGATTGGTGTAAATCATGACAACACAGCAACTCAGGTACAGTCATTAGCCTCAGCTAAAATAAGCCCGTTCCTCAGTAAAGACGCTTGGTGATGCGAGCGCAGCGAGCCGAGCCAAGGTAGTATATACGTACAGTATATATCTGTGCAGTTTCTGTCTTGTGTTGGGTTGTGTTGTCTTGTCACTGAACTACTCCCTCAAACTTTTGTGAAATCCTACCAAACTTCTGGTATGCACATATCTCTCCCGTCGGTATGTCCTAAGGGTAGTTCTTTTTGAAAAAAATTCCATTTTTTTTTCTTTTTTGGAATTTTTTGGGGAATTTTTTTTTTTAAACCTTAAGTTTTCAATTTTAATTGTTTGTAAAATGTGATATCACGTATATTACAAATACATTTGTGCAAAATAATTGTTTGAATTATGATTGGTTTAAATCATGACAAAACGGCAACTCGGGACAGTCATTTATCTATATATCTACACATCTGGGCAGTGTCTGTGTTGTCACAACGACTCCCTCAAACTTTTGTTTCCATGGTTGTGAAGTGTTTTTAATAACGTTGTGGTGGTTTTGAATCACGTGGTGGTGAGGTATTTTGAATTACGTGGGGGTGAGGTGTTTTAAATTACTTGGTGGTGAGGTGTTTTAAATTAGGTGGGGTGAGGTGTTTTAAATTACGTGGGGGTGAGGTATTTTAAATGACATGTGGTTGAGGTGTTTTGAATTATGTGGTGGTGAGGTGTAAATCCCAAACTTCCAGTCTGCACCTACCCCTCCCGTATGTATGTGCTGAGGGGTTCTTTTTTGAATTATATATATGTTTTTCAACTGAAATCTTCAACCTAAATTGCTTATAAAAATGTAATATCACAAACACTACAAATAAATTTGTGCAAAATAATTGTTCATATTATGATTGGTGTAAATCATGACCACACAGCAACTCAGGTACAGTCATTATCCTCAGCTAAAATAAGCCCGTTCCTCAGTAACGACGTGTATATATATATATATATAATCTTGAACATTGTAGAATCAAATCGCCCTCTTTGCACTTTCCAAACCCTTCAGTTTTGCAGTACGTGGATAATGACATGTTAAATAGGGTGGGTTATAAGGGTGATGTTTAAGAATGCTTCATAGCGCTAAACTTGCAGAATTTTTGAATGATCTGTAAAATCATTATTTTATTTCATTGGAGGTATATACAGTACTTGAACACTGTGCAAGTTGCTGGAGGGAATGTGTTCCATGTTAATCTGTTGTAGTTATCTCAGTGATGAAGTGGGACAATGAGAGTCAACAGTGTTAAACATAATTAATTGGCAAGGCTCTGAAATGTTCACAAGCTTATCAAAGGATTATGTTGACCTACATACAGGTAATATGTGTTTTACGAAACCCAAAGGACGTGGCTGTTTCCTTCTACCACTTCCATACCTTCAACAACATGCTTCCAAATCCTGGTACCTGGAGTGAATTTTTGCAAAACTTCATGATTGGAAAAGGTTAGACTTCCACATTGCACCAGAAGCTCGCTACTCTTTCTCTGTCTGTGTTGTTGCTGGTTTCAGATTCTCCTTTTACAAGTAATTAAACTATTGAGAAAAACATGTTTGAAAATTAATTTTATCTTACTTGATCAAAAAGAAGAAA
The DNA here is from genome assembly GCF_964187855.1 of Myxine glutinosa. Classification (NCBI taxonomy): domain Eukaryota; kingdom Metazoa; phylum Chordata; class Myxini; order Myxiniformes; family Myxinidae; genus Myxine; species Myxine glutinosa. Next base: position 46,549,519 of record NC_136267.1, read on the forward strand.
CAAATAATGTATCAAACACAATAATGAGCATTTCAAGGAATTTAAATTTGATGTTTTTCATAATTGAACGTTCTTGGGGCTTCTCTTACTTTCTGTTTATATGCTTCCTACTTCTGCTGTCTCAACAATGGATGGGGGTCCTCAATGCCAAACAGGAAATCAGAGCTGTCTCCCTTGACATATCTCGTGCATTCGATACGGTCTGAGGCCCTGCTCTGCTCACCAAACTCTCCTCTCCTATGGTATCCATGGAAATCTCCATGCACGTCTTGCGGACCTCCTCTATGGTTGCAGTCAAAGTGTGGCCCTGAATGTAATGCTCTCATCTCCCCCCTCCTCTTCAGGCTGGAGTTCCTCAAGGCAGTGTTCTGGGCCCTATGCTTTTTGTGGTATTCATCAATGATCTTGCTGACTCTCTGCAAAATCCTCTCTATCTCTTTGCTGGCGACTCCACTCACTGCCGCTCCATATCTCAACCCTCAGATCGGCAGGCAGCAGCCTCTTCACTCTCTGCAGACCTGGACAAAATCACAAACTGGTCAAACAAGTGGAACATGTCTTTCAATCCTGACAAATCTCACACTCTCACTATGTCTCTCCGAAAAGATCGTCTGGAAAACCCTCCCATCTACTTTCTCAAGAATCCTCTCCAAGAAGGTCTGTCCCTCAAGCTTTTGGGCCTCACTATCAGCCAAGATCTTGCCTGGGAAAACCATATTTCGAATCTGGCCTCCAAAGCCAGTCGCCAACTGGGCATCCTCCGTCGTTGGAACTCCTTCCTTGGCACACCTGAGCTCCTCACCACATACAACGCTTTCATCTGCAGCTTTATGGAATACTGCTCTCCCATATGGGCTGGTGCTCCTGCCCCACACCTAGCTCGGCTTCACGCTGTAGAAACCAAAGCTTTCAGGATCATTGGTATCACCTGTGATGAAGCTGATTGTTATCTGCTCCTCCCCAAACCCCCGTCACGGTGGACCTCCGAGCCCCAAGAGGAGTCACGGCAGAAAGATGTGTTATTCTGTGTGTTAAAGATCAATAGTGAAACCACACCAATTGTTACCAACAAACAAGTATGGTATTAAGGTCACACAAGAATAACAGTACAATAATAATATTATTCAATTGTACAACCAATATATAATTCCTATGATGGTACCATCAGTTTCGTACAATATAACTCACTGTGCTACAAGTGAGCGAAAAGAACATTCCCAATGTCTCTGTCCCAGCTTCAAACCAAAGTCGATCCATGCTCCAGTGATCGTCAGAACGATGTTGTATCGAGACCAGAATCCCGTTCAGTTGACAGTCACACTGCCAAAGATGGGCAAAGGTACCCTCAAGAGGCGACTGGGAAATCACACCTTCGGGTATGGACGTTCAACGGCTCCCAATCGACGAACCGCAAATTCCCACTCAAAATCCACGTTACACACACACACCAGGTTAACGGCTGGATGCGTTGAAATGGTGGAAGCGAGGTGAAAAACCTGGAGCGATGCGAAAATCCAGTGCGAGGCAAAATGGCCAATGGTCCGTTCTCGAGACATAACGGCACTCCAATGATTCTCTTCGGAATCAACTGCAAAACCTGTCACGCAGGTTTATCTGTCACAGCGATAACAACTCTGTCGCAGGAATCCCTTTCCCAGGAAACCCCAAAGTTCGCTAGTGACCCCTGTTCGCCAGCGTTTGCTCAAAACCTCAATGCAGCTCGGCTCCTTCTCCGACCTCACTCGCTCCACCTCTTTTTCCTCTTCTTCCTTCCTCTTCTTCGTCCGGTTCCTGATCCGGTTTCCGGTTTCTTTTAAAACACTAACTTTTTTTACCTTTTGAAAACAGTAATCTCTATTTCAATTAAACGATAACAATAATAGTACATGCAACCAAAAATGTTTACAGTGGATGAGAACCACAACAACTGAAGTGACAAATCCGTAACACTGATTCTGAAGGCCTTTCACTCTCTCACTGCAGGCAGGTTGGTGGTCTTTCTGTCTTCTACCGACTCCTCTCTGGCCGAGTTTCGCCAGCTCTCTCTGTGTTGCGTCCTCCAAATATTCCTTCCAGGAAGCACAAGAACTGCCAGTAACCCTCATCTGGTGAAACTGGAAAAATCAAGACTCTCTGCTCACCTTCACTCTTTTATTCCTCTTTTCCCCACCTCTGGAACAAACTCCCCCACTCTCTTCAATCGCACTACTCCCTCCAGGTCTTTAAAACAGCTGTTCACCACCATCCCTCATCTTCCCCCATCCAAATCCTTGATCTTCTCTACCTCCGTTAATACACCCCAAATCCACATCTTTCAATCATCGACATCCTTCCTGAAAGTCCTAGTGGTGTCAATTTGTTTTATACCGTGTACGTGTACCCATTCCCTTCCCCTTGCCCCCCTCCCCCCCCCCACCCACCAGCCCTCTCACTTCCACAGATCTCCCGAGGTCCCTGTTCTCCACTGTTGTCCTTGTGTGCTTTCCTCTCTCTCTCCATATTGTCTCCCCCCTCCCTTTATTATGTTATTATGTTTAATGTGTCCGTTTATGTTTTTTGTGTTTTATGTGCTAATGTGTGTTTAATGTGATGGCTCTTACACGAGCCTCGATCTTGTATACAAAAAAAACAACAGATAAATATATCTAATGGCCAAGGCTTGAGATTTACTTGTGTCAAGATGAATAATTACAGGACAATTTTTCTTTCCTGTGTGCAGTGGGGTTTAGTTCCTGGTTTGATCACGTGAAGGGTTGGTGGTCTCTTCGTAAACAGCCAAACATCTTCTTCCTGTTCTACGAGGCGATGAAGAAGGTTGGAAACTCAAAGGGAAAGGAGATGGTTTCTGAAATTGGCGATAGGAGGGATCTTTACAACTTGGGAAGTAAATGTATTGCATACATTAAATTGTAGTTTTATTGAATCTCATGTTTCTCAGGACCTGGGTTATGAGGCAGGCCGTCTGGCCTCCTTTCTGGGACGTGATCTCTCACCAGAGGCAATGAAGAATTTGGTTGAACAGCTTTCCTTCAATTCTATGAAGACAAACATGGATGACAAGTTTTCCAATGTTGCCTCACCGGCAGGTTTTACCTTCAAGCAGTTTCTAAGAAAAGGTATTCATCTCTCTTCTCTCACCTGCAGAACCATCTTCCTGAGTCTGTTGTATCACCTTCTTCCCTCCAAGATTTCAAGTCTGCTGCCCACCACACCCAATGGTCTTTCTCATTTATACTTCTGAGTTTAACAAAAACACACCTGGATCGTGTTCCCACCCATCACTTGCAATTTCTCCCCTTGTGCTGATTGATCTGTCTATTCATTCTTCCTGCTTTCCCTATGTCTCATTTGGTGTCTGTTGACCCTTTGCTCCTGTTATTGTGCTCTTTAATGAACCAATATGCAAGTAGAAAAACAAGTTTATCACAGCAATAATTGCACATACACTGTATAGTTCTTAAGCAGGTAAACCTATAATGCCTTAAGACAATGAATTCCTGAACATGTTAAATTTACTGCTATTTTTCCACATCTTTTATTTCCCACAGGGCAGGTTGGCGATTGGAAGAATCACTTTACAGTCGCACAGAACGAGGTCATGGATCAACTTATCGCTGATCAACTCAAGGGGACTTCATTGGACTTCTTCTATGAGTTGTAATGCAACGAAAGGCATATTGCAAGGTTGGTACGTAGGACAAGAAAATATACGACCAAGTTTACAGAGGACAAGTGTGAGAAATGATGCATAATCGTTTTTCCATTTATGTCATTTCTATCACAGAAAACTTCAAATCTTCTGAAGTGGAGTGCCAGAAATTACCCAATCTAGTCATGTGCTTCTTTGGTGTCATCGAAGCTCCGCCGCTTCTGCACCAATGAGGGGAGCACCATTTTGTTTTTTGGCAAGCCTGTCATCTTTGCGGGCTCGTTTCGTGTTTCTAGATTTTGTCGTACTCATGTGTGAGTATTCCTTGTATAATTACCATAAGCACATCATGTAGAACTTGTAGAAACAATCAATGCAACTGTTGGGATGGTAATTTGTTGATTTAGCATGGTGATAAGCACTTCTGTGCAACGGTGAATGCGGACACATTGTGTAAAATACGCGATGTTGTAGTAAATGCATCATCCTCATGTATGAACATAATTAATTACTTTCATTGATATCACACCATATTTCTCGACTTCAGGGATTCAATGAATCAACCTGTGCTGTAACCCTAATTGGTTGTGTCTAGTCATCCGCTATAGTACTGGGGGTAAGTTTTACATGAATTGATTATGTGCACACGATGTAGTATTCCTGGGCATTGGGAATGTTGTTCAAATGATGATTATTTACCTGAAATTTGATTTACCTGATTTACCTGACTCCTGGCCATTCTATTGTTTTGGGTCGAGTTGCTGACATAAGCAGATTGTGAATTCCTTTGAGCTAACTCAATACATGTAGTGGACCAATGTGGCAAGACTTGATATTTGGATAGTTTACTCTTCCCCTGGTCTATAACCTGGTAATATTGCACTTAAGTGATATATTTACCTGTGCTTTGATATTGACAAGGTTGTAATACTGGTGTATTGAGTCATTGGTGTGTCATTGGCTTGGCAGGACTTATTTACCTATGGTTCCTTTTGGTGGAAATAAACCACACAAAGAGACCCCTTGTTTTTTCTTTCTTACAGGAGGGGAGGGAAGGTTTGCCCCTTATATGGTGTTAGAGGTGGGATGTGTGGAGTATTTCTCTCAGTGGCAGGACTGTCTCAATCTCTATGTGATCCTTGGTTGATATTGTCGTGGAATTTAAACAGACTAAAATGTCCACACCAATGACAATTTTGAAGATTTAATTCTTTGGAGGAAATTCACTCAGGATACAACAAGATTTAAAACAAAATACTTTGCCGGCGTACATTGAACAGGACTCAACATGAACGTTCCAGGAATCTCCTGTCGATTCAGCTGACTTCACTCCCTTTATAGTAAATGAAGACAAATGATTAGACTGGGTCGGGTTGTCTTCAAAGTAGCAGGAAGTAGGGAGGGGGAGATCGGAGGACGGGGAATTTTTGATAATACTGAGTCAGACATTATCTTATCAGTTGGTCAACAAGGAACACAATTGAATCACAAAAAGTAGGAGTGCCAAAATATGTTTTGTAAGACAAAGCATTGACAGATCATATCCCCAAGTTGGTATTTACACAGCCCTGCAAATAAGAGATATGTAGATGTCTTTCCATCACATAGGCAACTCTTGGCACTGAACAAAGTCTAAGTTATACTTTCAAATCCCTGAACTCAGTTGAAATATACAGACTTGGCATTTAATATGGAATATTTTTTTTTTCTTGACTTGGGCTTACTTTCTTAACTCAGTATATCAATCTGGTGAGTTTCTTTTACACTTTGGTGATTTATTTGTTAAAAGAACCATGTCACTGATTGTCTGTCACAGCAAGAAGTCAACAACAGGATTATATCACAGGTGGCGTGGCAAAATGTACGGACAGGTGCATTTGACGATTGGCTTCACAGTCGGGTATACAAGGGTTGTTGCGTTCTGTATTAGTGGAAAACAACTGCTGAACGTCTCCAAAAGTTATTGCCGCTTCCTCTGGAGATGGTCCATCAACTCGACAATGCTGTTTGTCATGGAGTGGTGGCTTTACGAAATTACGGCATGAAAGACTGTGCTATTGCTCGGCAGTATGGCATCACTCAAGGTCAGGTGTCAAAGATCCTGAAACGAAATGCTCAGAGGGGTGTCCCTACTCCAATACCGAGGCCAGGACATCCCCGCAGTACCACAAGGAGGGATAATCGCCATCTGCACCGGTTAGTCTGCAATGGCCGTACCAAGTCAGCTAATCGGCTTAGGGCTGAGTGGCAGCAACTGACAAATGTGCCTGTATCCAGAAGGCTAGTCAACCAACGACTGGTTCAAGCAGGCTATCGTGCCAGGCGTCCCCTGAGAAAGCCACACCTGACCAGACAACACCGCCGGCGCCGATTGCAGTGGGCCAGAGAGCACCGTCAATGGCAGCCAGGACACTGGAATCACGTGATCTTCAGTGACGAGTCTAGATTTCTGGTCTATCGTCAAGATGGCCGTGTCTGAGTGCGCAGACAAGTGCATGAAGCCTACAACAAAGATTGTATAGTGCCAAGAGTCCAAGCTGGAGGTGGTGGGGTGACCGTTTGGGCTGCTTTTCATGCAGGGGGCAAAACTGACCTGGTTGTTCTGAATGGAAACCTGAACCAGTTCAAGTACAGGGCCATTCTGGAAGAAACATTGCTTCCATTTGTTCGTGCAGCCTTTCGAGGAAACTTTGTCTTCCAAGATGACAATGCATGGCATCATCATGCTCGCATGATCCAACACTTTCTTGCTGACCGTGGTGTAGAGCATATGGAGTGGCCTGCCATGTCCCCGGATATGAATCCGATAGAGAAACTGTGGGCAGAATTAACGCGTCAAATCGACCACTTGGACCAGCATCCGACCTCTGTGCGTAAATTGCAGCAGGCTATTGTCACTGCATGGCAAGCAATTCCTGTCCAAACCTTGGCAAATCTCGTGAACAGCATGCCTCAATGTGTACGTGCTCTCCTGAATGCTCGTGGGGGTGACACGGAATAATGAACTGTAATTTTACTGTCCGTAATCCCAGTCGTAATTTAACTTTTGTTTTTGTTAAAAAATGTTTTGGCTAATGTGCAAAATAAAGTGATACTTCTGGAAAATGTACAGAAGTTTAACACAATACTGTCCATGAATTGAGTTCGATATCAATTTACATCACTTTCAAGGATCAATTTATTTGTTTCGAAATGTCAAATGTGGTTTTTCTTTCTTTTAAAGGTCACATTAACAAAATCTAGAATAATTTCAATATAATTCCAATGAACTTTTGGTTCTAAGACATCTTGAAAAGTAAGTTCACCCCCACAAAAAAAATATTCCATATTAAATGCCAAGTCTGTATATGTATATTTGTTGAAATATATATGTATATTTGTTGAAATATATATGTATATTTGTTGAAATATATATGTATATTTGTTGAAATATATATGTATATTTGTTGAAATATATATGTATATTTGTTGAAATATATATGTATATTTGTTGAAATATATATGTATATTTGTTGAAATATATATGTATATTGGTTGAAATATATATGTATATTTGTTGAAATATATATGTATATTTGTTGAAATATATATGTATATTTGTTGAAATATATATGTATACGGCTAAAAATATAATTAACCCTTCTTTTACAAGAGTCTCATAAACCGTAATACAGTATCGTTAAGATTCATCAAATAATTATTACTGAAACATTTCTATCACCACATCTAATATTAGTGTTCTTCTCATGAGCTATGCATTGGAGATTGGTGCCTTCATGAGGATTTTGATAAGAAGAGACCAGAAAGGAGATTTGTCATTGTAATGCATGTTATTTAACTATCTTGACAAGTAACCCTTCGATACATTTGTGGGTCTTTTTGTCTGGCATGATTTTGTTTTGTAATAACTTTGTTATAAAAACGTTTTTACACATGATCTTTCAGATTTCCTTCAAATAAAGACCAATGCATATATCTGTGTGTGTATTGGGGTTTTTTTTCTCTGGATTGGGGTGGATTTGTTTTTTTTATTTATCCCCGATAATGCAATCATGGGTCTTTTCTGGCCTCAGGCTATGTCTCTACAACTTTGTTATGAAAAACGTTTTTACCCATTATCTTTCATATATGCTTTGAGTGCAGGGTAATGCATGTTCCTCTCTGAGTTTGGGGGGCAGGGGGGGAGGAGGGTTCAGGATGGTGAGGAATGAATTATTTTTATTTTTACCCCATCACATTGCATGGCATGATTGTTTCACTGTAACTTTGTTATAAAAACGATTTTACACATTTTTTTTTCTTTCAGGATGGGGGGAATTTATTTTCATAATTCCCCCCACCCCCACAAATGCAGTCATGGGTCTTATTGGACTGTTTTAGCATTTAGGTTATTGTAAAAAAAAACAAAAAAAAAAGTAATTTTCTTTACTATTGTATTATTTGAGATGTATTTTTTTATTTTTTTTATTTATTAAATTATTGCATTCCCACCCCCAACCCCCGCACCCTTTTATAAAGCGGTGTTGTATGCGTGCGTATGGTGTGTTCTGATGTACCTTCCACACATTCTTTGACCCACAAGGCTCAAACTTGGCATGAACATTGTTTGCTCCCCCAGAATAGTTTTGCACTATCACCTACCCCCACTCATGAATGTGTGTGAGAGGGGGAGAGGGGGAGGGGGTAAAAAAACCAGATGAATTCCAATGGCATGTACAATATTTACAAAAAAACACAACACAATAGATCCATTCACTTGCAAATTTGTGTATTACTCTTTGCTAACCCCTGCATAATTGAGCTCTTCCCCATAGTCACGCCTGTATTCATCTTCAAAACATGTCATCTACCCTTAGTATATGTCTGTACCTATAATATAATTGTATTCTGACAAAATCCAACTTTTTTATATACACCAGAAATCTATGAGCCGAGAGTACTCTGCTGAATCCATGTAAGATTCATTACAAATTTGGCTAATTTTCCCAAAGATCCTATTCCCCAGAATTGGTGAACACAACCCCTTTACACACAAACAGAATCATGTCATCACATGATAATTATCAAATTGCATCCCAAGGTTACCCACAATCCCCTTCTACTGTTTATTAATGGCTGCTTGTAACGTAGCGAATCATCAAGAGAAGGAACAATTTAGCATCTCCATCTGTTTTTCTCATTTGAGATAACCTTGTTAATATAAAAATATGTCTCCACTTTCGTCAATATTTTCAACAGTAACATGTTCTTTATTTCTAGACATGTATACTATCATACCCTTCATCAATTATACACATATACACATATGATTGATTTAAAAATGGACTTCCACAATATCTACAAATTGAATAATTTGTAGATTACTTTTGATTTTGTTGCTGTCACACTAACTTTGTTGTTGTTGCACTGTTTTAATGCTAAATTGTTGACACTCATCAATAGTTACCATGGTATCTGAGGATAATATAGCTGCACTTTTAGCTTAGTTCCAATAACTCAGGAATCAAATAAAACAGCAGGATGAGGTCATGAGGGGTATTTCATCTGCTGGTGCTTAGGCTGCATCTGAGTATGATTTGTTGATCAGCAAAGACAATTAAAACAACTTCAAACCAAACGCGGTTACGTACGTAATCAGCAAAACAGATGACGATATAGTTTTTTGTGATGACATCGAACACAGAATTATTATGGAAAATGACTTTCCTATGACGATACCTCACACTCACAGACGTGTACCACCACACCAATAGCAGGAGGTACATGAATATTTGGGATCATTGCCGGATACTGGTGTAATCCGAGAGTCTTTGAGCTAGTACGCGTCACCAGTAGTACTTGTACGCAAGAAGGATAGTAAACTCTGAGTTTTGTGATCAACGCTCGATAGTCACAACATAATCTGAGATGCTTATCCTCCAGCAAGAATGAAAAAGACCTTTGATGTCTTGAAGAATGCAGCATACTTTTGCAGTCTGGACGTGGCCCGTGGTTTTAACCAAATTCAGGCTGGACTACTACTTTATTAGTAGTCCAGCTGGAAACAACTTTTTGCACTTGTATTAGTGCTGAAAACCCACTTTTCGCACTGGTGTTGGTGTAGGAAACCACTTTTCGCACTCGCGTTAGTGTTGAAAAACCACTTTTTGCACTTGTGTTTGCAAAATAAACCACATTTTACACTTGTGTTGGTGAAGGAAACCACTTTTCGCACTTGTGTTAGTGTTGAAAAAACACTTTTCGCACTTGTGTTGGTGTAGGAAACCACTTTTTGCACTTGTATTAGTGTGGAAAAACTACTTTTCGCACTTGTGTTAGTGTTGAAAAACCACTTTTCGCACTTGTGTTGGTGAAGGAAACCACTTTTCGCACTTGTGTTAGTGTTGAAAACCCACTTTTCACACTTGTGTTGGTGCAGGAAACTACTTTTCCACTTGTATTAGTGTGGCAAAACCACGTTTCGCACTCGTGTTTGTGTTGAAAAACCACTTTTCGCACTTGTGTTGGTGCAGGAAACCACTTTTCGCACTTGCGTTGGTGTAGGAAACCACTTTTCGCACTTTTGTTTGTGTTGAAAAGCCACTTTTCGCACTTGTGTTAGCGTTGAAAAACCACTTTTCGCACTTGTGTTGGTGTAGGAAACCACTTTTCGCACTTGTATTAGTGTGGAAAAACCACCTTTCGCACTTGTGTTGGTGTAGGAAACCACTTTTCGCAATTGTGTTGGTGTAGGAAACCACTTTTCGCACTTGTGTTTGTGTTGAATAACCACTTGTCTCACTTGTGTAAGTGTTGCAAAACCACTTTTTGCACTCGTGCTGGTGTTGAAATACCACGTTTCGCACTTGTGTTAATGTTGTAAAACCACTTTCCCCACTTGTGTAATTGTGGCAAAACCACCTTTCGCGCTCCTGATAGTGTTGAAAACCACTTTCCGCACTCGTGCTAGTGTTGAAAAACACTTGTCTCACTTGTGCCAGTGTTGAAAAACCATGTTCCGCACTTGTGTTTGTGTTGAAAAACCACTTTCCGAACTTGTGCTGGCGTTGAAAACCACTTTCCACACATGCACTGGTGTTGCAAAACTACTTTCCACACATGCACGAGTGAGCAAAACCACTTTTTGCACTTGTGCCAGTGTTGAAATTCCACTTTCCTCTCTCAGGCCAGTGTTGAATAATCACTTTTCGCACTCCCCTTCAAGTTGAACAATCACTTTTCGCACTTGTGTTAGTGTTGCAAAACCACTTTCCACACTTGTGATGGTGTGGCAAAACCATTTTGCCCACCTGAGTAATTGTGGCAAAACCACCTTTTGTGCTCCTGTTCGTGTTGAAAACCACTTTCTGCACTCGTGCCAGTGTTGAAAATCCACTTTCCACACATGCACTAGTGTTGCAAAACCACTTTTCGCACTCGTGCCAGTGTTGAAATACTACTTTCTGCACTTGTGATAGTGTTGTAAAACCACCTTCCCCACTTGTGTTGCAAAACCACTTTTCGCACTCCAGCCAGTGTTGAATCATCACTTTTCGCACTCCCCTTCAAGTTGAACAATCACTTTTCGCACTTGTGTTAGTGTTGCAAAACCACTTTCCACACATGCACTTGTGTTACAAAACCATTTTTCACACTCGTGCCAGTGTTGAAATACCACTTTCCGCACTTGGGCCAGTGTTGATTAATCACTTTTCGCACTCCTTCGTGTTGAAATACCACTTTTTGCACTTGTGTTACGTTGCAAAACCACTTTCCCCACTTGTGTTGGTGATGCAAAACCGTTTTGCGCATTTGTATAATTGTGGAAAAACCGCCTTTCGCACTTGTGTTGGTGAAGGAAACAACTTTTCGCACTTGTATTAGTGTGGAAAAACCACTTTTTGCACTTGTGTTCGTGTTGAAAACCCACTTTTCGCAATTGTGTTGGTGTAGGAAACCACTTTTCGCACTTGTATTAGTGTGGAAAAACCACTTTTCCACTCGTGTTCGTGTTGAAAAACCACTTTTCGCACTTGTATTAGTGTGGAAAAAACACTTTTCGCAGTTGTGTTAGTGTTGAAAAAACACTTTTCCAACTCATGTTGGTGTCGGAAACCACTTTTCACACTTGTGTTAGTGTTGAAAACCCACTTTTCGCACTTGTTTTGGTGTAGGAAGCCACTTTTCGCACTTGTGTTGGTGTAGGAAACCACTTTTCGCAATTGTGTTGGTGTAGGAAACCACTTTTCGCACTTGTGTTAGTGTTGAAATCCCACTTTTCGCACTTGTGTTGGTGTCGGAAACCACTTTTCGCACTTGTATAAGTGTAGAAAAACCACTTTTCGCACTCATGCCAGTGTTGAAATATCACTTTCCGCACTCGGGCCAGTGTTGAAAAACGACTTTTCGTGCTCCTGTTCGTGTTGAAAACCACTTTCTGCACTCGTGCCAGTGTTGAAAATCCACTTTCCACACATGCACTAGTGTTGCAAAACCACTTTTCGCACTCGTGCCAGTGTTGAAATACTACTTTCTGCACTTGTGATAGTGTTGTAAAACCACCTTCCCCACTTGTGTTGCAAAACCACTTTTCGCACTCCGGCCAGTGTTGAATCATCACTTTTCGCACTCCCCTTCAAGTTGAACAATCACTTTTCGCACTTGTGTTAGTGTTGCAAAACCACTTTCCACACATGCACTTGTGTTACAAAACCATTTTTCACACTCGTGCCAGTGTTGAAATACCACTTTCCGCACTTGGGCCAGTGTTGATTAATCACTTTTCGCACTCCTTCGTGTTGAAATACCACTTTTTGCACTTGTGTTACGTTGCAAAACCACTTTCCCCACTTGTGTTGGTGATGCAAAACCGTTTTGCGCATTTGTGTAATTGTGGAAAAACCGCCTTTCGCACTTGTGTTGGTGAAGGAAACAACTTTTCGCACTTGTATTAGTGTGGAAAAACCACTTTTTGCACTTGTGTTCGTGTTGAAAACCCACTTTTCGCAATTGTGTTGGTGTAGGAAACCACTTTTCGCACTTGTATTAGTGTGGAAAAACCACTTTTCCACTCGTGTTCGTGTTGAAAAACCACTTTTCGCACTTGTATTAGTGTGGAAAAAACACTTTTCGCACTTGTGTTAGTGTTGAAAAAACACTTTTCCAACTCATGTTGGTGTCGGAAACCACTTTTCACACTTGTGTTAGTGTTGAAAACCCACTTTTCGCACTTGTTTTGGTGTAGGAAGCCACTTTTTGCACTAGTGTTGGTGTAGGAAACCACTTTTCGCAATTGTGTTGGTGTAGGAAACCACTTTTCGCACTTGTGTTAGTGTTGAAATCCCACTTTTCGCACTTGTGTTGGTGTCGGAAACCACTTTTCGCACTTGTATAAGTGTAGAAAAACCACTTTTCGCACTCATGCCAGTGTTGAAATATCACTTTCCGCACTCGGGCCAGTGTTGAAAAACCACTTTTCGCACTTGTGTTAGTGTTGAAAGCCACATTTTGCACTTTTGTTTGTGATGAAAAGCACTTTTCTCATTTGTGTTAGTGTTGAAAACTACTTTTCGCACTTGTGTTAATGTTGAAAAACCACTTTTCGCACTTGTGTTCATGTTGAAAAACCACTTTTCGCACTTGTGTTCATGTTGAAAAACCACTTTTCGCACTTGTGTTCGTGTTGAAAAATCACTTCGCACAGTCATAACTGGCACATAACGTCTCCCAATATGGGCAAACTCGTACGTGGCCGAAACTCGTTTTGGCATTGAGAACGAGTGGTAACTTGCACTTGGCATCTCCAAGGACCGGGCATACTCGTATGTGGCAGAAACTCGTTTGTATACACAGTGGATCTGTTGAGTGCCCGGTAATCTCCAAAAGGCCGACAGTCTCCTGGTGTGTTCTTTGGGACCATGTGTTAATGGGGAGGACCAGGTACTGCTAGAGGGGTGGATAATAACAAGCTCAAGCATATGATTATACTCTGCCTTGGCAATATTGAAGCCTTCTCCCTCTCACAGATCTCCCGATGTCCCTGCTCTCAAATGTTGTACTTTTGTGCTTCTCTCTCTCTCCCCATCTTGTCTCCCACTCCAATTATCTTATGTTTTATGTGTCAGTTTGTCGTTTTGTGATTAATGTTAGCTCTTACACGCCTAACAAATAACAACACGCTCTTACTCCTAACAAAAAACAAAAAAAAATACTCTGCCTATGTTTCCCTCTCTCTGGTTCACTGGTACATCGCTCTGGTACATCTGGTTCACTGGTACATCGCTGTACACTGGTTGAGTTATGCTAGGGTATTCATGAAGGAGGGTACTAAATCGTGAGGATTTCGTCCTCTTCGCATCCATCGGACTGATGGTGGATACTTGTGATCCAATCCCTCACACAGTTGGTCGTGGTGTCAATAAGCTGACTGTTTTACATCCACCAACTAGAATGGCACTCAGCAGAGAGCATATCTCCGCCAGGTGAACAGTTTAAGTTTTGTATCCCAGAGTAGACCAGAAAATCACAATACAGAATCACATTTAATCAAAATCATCCGTCCACCACTTTGAGATATCCTGCTATATATCGTTTTTGGCCCGATCTCCCAATGGTGAAGAATCACTTTTAAAATTGTACTAGCTGGATCCGGATCTTCACCAAAATGGAATCAATTCTTCCTTGTCACACACACAACCGGTCCACCAAGTTTCGTCCAAATCCGTCCACAACTTTTTGAGATATCCTGCTATGTATAGTTTTTGGTCCTATCTCCCATTGGTGACGAATCAGTTAAAAAATAATACTAGCCGGATCCGAATCCGGATCTTCAATAAAATCTAGTCCATGTCACATACTGCCAAATTCTCTCATATCTCTGCCAAATTTCGTCCAAATCCGTTCACAAGTTTTTGATATATTTTGTTCACAAACAAACGGACAAACAGACAGGGGTGAAAACATAACCTCCATCCACCTTTGGTGGTGGAGGTTAACAAGCCAAACTGTTTGAGAAAATCAGCTCTGACAATGGGTGTGGGCAGCTCAGCGAGGATGAATACCCTGCGAAAAACTCAGCGCAGTTCCAGATCAAGCGTCAATGATCTCTCTCTGAAGGTGGTGATAGGTGAGTGGTTAACTGCTTGAAGTTGTGGTGCAGTGTTGTTATATCTAGTCTTCTAGTAAGCCGGCCAAATTTGAAAAATTGACTTTGAACGGCGTTTTTTGTTAATAGCTGGCACTCATGCCAAATCAATGTACCTGTGGGTGGGGAATAAAATGCAGGTGGATGGCACTCTCGCATTTGGCTTTGAAGGTTCTTTTTGTGGTTAAAAGTGAATAAAATGGTATTATTTACTTTATTTTTTTTAAATATTATAAGCCAATTTTTTATTTTGCCACAATTATTGATAAACATGACAGGGTGACACACCTGAAGGTCAAAAAGAAGGTGTGATTTTTTTTGCGAAAAAGGCAAAAAAATTACAAAAAGTGAGAATTGTGAAAAAGAGAAAAAATTGATGGCATGAATTAGGTACTTACGGTAACAGAATGATCACAACTCATTCAGAAAACTAAATATAGCCCGATAACTAAAAAAATTAATATTACAAACTACAAACACAAGAAGTTCACATACATACAGGAGAGAGACATAGTATTGTCGCGTGAATCCCTCGGTTAATACCGTGAGCTCGCGGATGACTGAACGGGCTTTAACTGGAGGCGACGATCACTGCGGATTCGACTATAAAAGCACGGGAAGAAGAAGGAAGAGGAACAAGCGGCAAGCGCGTACCTGTAGCGATCCGACGGCAGCTCCGATCCTGGAGGAAATGAACTCAAACGGGAATCCGGGGTAAAAAGTACAAAAATAAACATGTTTATTTCGGAACCCGATACAACGAAACGCAACGGAAGAACTAACTATGGTTCCTAAACCGGGATCCCGCACTCAGACTTCATATACGAGACAAAGGAAGAATGAATAAAAGAAATCGTCGAGTGGTGTTCTGTGGGTGCGAGCTTATCTGTAGGGCAGTGTAGCGTCGTCAGGAATTGACGGCTCCAAGCGCACAAGCCCGCCGCGGCTCCGATGTCGGCGGGAAGTAGGCCCCGATGCGCCCCTGTTCGCGCGCCGTCAGGCTTCACCGAGCGCCTCACTCCACCTGCAGGCCTCGCTTGTAGCATGAAGCCTCGCTCCTAGCGCACCAAGCACCAAGGGCACCGCTTCAAGCGCACCAAGCACCAAGAAGAACCGAGCACCAAGAAGAACCCAGCACCAAGAGCACCAAGCACCGCTCCAACTCCGGGAAGACGCCAACGACCACCAGGGAAGAAACCAGTCAAGAGCTCCGAGCTGCATGCGCAGGACCAGCACAAACTCACTACGAAGACTGAAGAACTCGGAGACTCCAGAATGCCCGCCAACCACCCGTTTTGTTCCCCGTGGTCTGACGTCAATTCTGGCACGTTCCAATCCATCCCTCCCTTCTTTGCGATCTTTTCGCGCCTTCCCACGTCACTTGCGCTTGTCCTTTAATCAACAACCTGTTTCAAAATGGTCGTTTGGTGCCTTCCTCCCTGATTGGCCAAATGTTCGCGCCTTCCTTTAACCAATCAGTCAAAATGTTCCCTGGGTTCGGTTCCCTGGGCGTGGCTCCAGCCTGCCACGATGTTCGTCGCCCATTGTGGCATACTCCACAGCCACTTCCTGCTTGGCTTTCTAAAGTCATTGTTGTAACGGAGGGGAATTATTTAATGTGTGCACTAAGGGACCTATCTAAGTGTCTAAATGAGTGTGTTGCCAGATCAGCTTCTCCCATGCTCCTTCGTCGTTCCAGAAGTCGATTACAATAAATTGTAGTGTAAATCGACTCCAAGACCTCTCTTCAGAATATGAGGCTTTATTGTAATCGACTTGGCATTTACCTATATAAACACAGCAGCCATCTTATTAGCTCCACAAAGCAACTGAAGGCACATCAAGACCGTTTATAAAATGAACTTAGCAATCTAAATCACTAGTCAAAGCTCGTAATCACATCTCACCAAGATCTCTCAGAATTCATAGCAGCACTGGCAGTGTGGACTCTTTCAGCTAGTTAAATACTTATATCCGCTTACATCAGCAGGCGTCCGCCCATGGCAGACAGATATGTTTATCGTTTATGCCGCCCTGCAACACGCCTCTACTTCTTCTTCCGATTTCATCACAGTCACATGCCCAACCTGTTCATCACGTTTCGTCCAAATCTGTCAACAACTTTTTGAGATATTGGGTTATATATCGGTTTTTTTGCCCAATTTCTCAATGGTGAAGAATCACTTAAAATTTTCTAGATCCGGATATGGATCTTCTCCACAATCGAATCATTTCATCCGTGTCACATACCCAACCTCTCCATCAAGTTTCATCCAAATCCATCAACAACCTTTTGAGATTTTGGGTTATATATCGTATTTTTGCTCGATCTCTCAATGGTGAAGAATCACATAAAAAAATTTCCAAGTCCGGATGTGGGGAGGGAGTGGGGAGGGAGAAGGGAGTGGGGGAGAGACAGGGGAATTGGGGAGAGAAGGTGAGAGAGGGAGAGGAGCGGGGGAAGGAGTGGGTGGTAGAGACAGGAACAGAGGAGGAAGAAGGTGAGGGGTGGAGACAGGAGAGTGGGGAAAGACAGGAGAGTGGGTGATCCACCTTCGTACAGGGGAGTGGGGGGGGACAGGGGAGTTGGGGAGGGGTGGAGAGGACTGGGGTAGATAGTGGGGTATAGAGAGAGCCGGGGGGGGGGGGATAAGGGGAGAGACAGAGAGGAGGGAGATACTTTTGATAGCTTTTCCCTTGGGATGGGTATTCTTCCTATTATGGAAATAACCTGAAATGGTGATGACTCGACATTTTAAATGAGTGAAGAGGAAAATACAATTGGACAGACTTTAGGAGAGGTAATTCCACAGTCGAGAGAATGTAGGGACAAAAAGTAGATGTCACCAGTTCGGCTGGATATGGGGAGGGTAACAACTTTGGGTTGCTTGTTTAGCGAGTGTGGCTGGTTCAGACATGTGAAACAAATAGCTGAGAGGACAGGTGAGGTTAATGTCAGAAATTATGCATTCGAAAACTTCTAGTCCAGTATAACCTGTCTGCAATATAAGAAGAGTTTTACATCTCGGTCTCCGATTGAGTCATTCGAATTTGCCTTCGGGACTTTTATTCCCACCATTTCCAGGAGTGCTGCAAAGTGAGATCTGCAGCATCAGCCCACATTTGACACCAACATGGAAGATCTGAGTGATAGGGGTGATGTTGATAAAGTGATGAAGCAGAGAGGGAGCAGTTTGTATGGTGAAACGGGGAAGGAATCTCATTCTCATTTGCTCCTCATTTTTCTCGCATGTGGAACGAACATCCACATCCGCTTCGATCTCATCCTTCCCTTCAGGTCTTCAAGACAGCTGTTCACCACCATGTCAGATGTTTTCTCTCCCCGTTATTAACCTCCCGCACCCCTCCACCCCAAGCCCACTTCCTTCCAAATTTCCAGTTTTCCCTCCAAAAGGGCTTGCATCCATCTTGTCCACCCATGCGATTTGCCTACCCCTCATTCCTCCCCACACCTCCAAGTCTATCTCTATTTTGTCCCTTCCACCTTGGTGTTTCCCCCTTCTCTATTCTTTTCCTCTTGTTCTGTTGCGTCTTGATATGTTCTGTGTTCTATCTCTTCCATGAGCCTCAACTCTGCACATTATACAGTACAAGAAATATTTTACCTTTCTGTGTAACTAATCTCGTACCTGAATGTTATCCAAGGTGACGTTATTTATCACTTATGCAAATGATATTCAAATGAAGTTTTTGGGTGCATTCGGTTTTCTTTATTCCTAGGATTGATGCAATTATTTTGATTTGATTTTTGCCAGAAATTTGGGACAAATGGATCCATTGTCTTGTGCTTGAGGTACAATGGTAATTAAAGAAGAAGTTGTCGAAGATTGCTGCGCACCAAACATGGCAGTAATTGTAGTCAAACCAGATTCCGTGTGGAGTCGAGCTCAAGGTGAGAAGCTCAAGGTGATAAGCTCAGTGTCGATCAATATCGCTGGCTTAAAGTAATCCAACGTACCTGTTCCCAAGTGGAATTTTGATGTTTTGACCACAAGTTGCCCCGCCTCTATGAAACTTTTCACGAATCAGTCATTGATCCTTGTTCCACCCCTGAATCCGATCCGTCCACTTACTTGTCCCTCCTGCAAATAATGGACCAATGAGCGAGCAGTTTCCTTGTTGTTCCAGACGAGTCACAAAATAAATATCCTGTCCTACATTCAGTTCTGCTTGCACATCATTGCATGCCTGTCGATACTTCCCTCTTTATCCACCTGCATAGCATCCTCACCATCAATCTATGTCTTCTCAAGGTAAGGGATGAACGGATTACCTTTGTTTTTGTTTGTTATCGTTCATGTAAACTGTTAAGCCATGACATGATGAACTTTAAAAAAAACTTTCGTAGCTGTTAACTAGTTGTGAACGAAATGCGTAGTGGAAAAACATTGCTCCTCCTTCTTCTTTGTTTCTCATGTTTGTTTTTTCCATCACAGACATGTTAATATGTCCGTCTGTCTATCGATATTGTTTGGCTTCATTTTGCCTTTGGTTTCATCATACAGTATGCGAATATGCTTTAGTTTTGGTTTTATCGGGCCATTTTGTGGTATGGGTTTCCCGACAGGAGCTTGAGAGGTTTTACGTTGTGGTTTAATAAAGGCTTGACTCGGACGTTGAACCTATCGGATGTCTTTTCTCGAAAGCTAAAATTGAAACAGTCAGCAGATCCGAGTAAGTCAGAGCTCATCTATAAAGTATAATGAAGAACTAATCTTGCTGGTGTTACCACAACAATGAGTGAGTGTTCATCCTCAGTATAATGTCAATTATTCTTAGGACAATACCACTTCAAATATAATTAGTAAGGGTGATCTTAGTTGTGCAGTTTATGTGACATACGGTAATCGACTGTCATTATGAGAATAATGTAAAACTCCAAGTCATGTAAAAATCCAAGTCATGTAAAAGTAACTTTTTATCTAGTTTGGTATTATTAGCAAAGAGCTCTCTCTGTGTGATCAATGTGTCATTACCTTTTTCTTTTTTTTTTCTTTTTTTTGTATACTGATTCGAGGCTCGTGAAAGAGCTAACATTTACTTCACAAACAAATCAACCAGACAAACGAGATATATAAAAAGAGGGAGTGGAAAACAAGATGGGGAGAGAAGGGGAAGCACACAAACACAACATTTGAGAGCAGGCAGATGTGTGGAAGGGAGAGGGCTTGGGGGGAGGGAGAAGTATAAAACACAAGGACACCAAGGACTTCCAGGACAGAAGTTGGTATTTCAAAAAAGTGGAATTCGGGTGAAATTAGCGGGGGTAGAAAAGATCAAGGTTTTGGATGGGGGAAGATAAGAGATGGTGGTGAACAGCTGTTTTAAAGACCTGGAGGGTAGAGTGGGATTGAAGAGAGTGAGGGAGTTTGTTCCAGAGGTGGGAGAAGAGAGGAAAGAAGGAGTGAAGGTGAGCAGAGAGTCTTGATTTTGGCAGTTTAACCATAAGAGGGTTGCAGGCAGATATTGTGCGACCTGTAGGAATATTTGCGGGACAGAGCCCAGAGAGAGCTGGGGGGGCAAGGCCAGAGAGGAGTCGGTAGAAGACGGAAAGACCACCAACCTGCCTGTGGTGAGTGAGTGAGAGACCCTTGGAGTTAGCTTCATCGCGGGAGATTCCAATAATTCTGAATGCTTTGGTTTCAACAGCGTGAAGACGAGCTAGGTGTGAGGCAGGAGCACCAACCCAGAGGGGAGAGCAGTATTCCATTGAGCTGCGGATGAAAGCCTTGTATGTGGTGAGGAGCTCAGGTGTGCCAAGGAAGGACTTCGCACGACGGAGGATGCCCAGTCGGCGACTGGCTTTGGAGGCCAGATTTGAAATGTGGTTTTCCCAGGAAAGATCATGGCAGATAGTGAGACCCAAAAGCTTGAGTGACAGAACTTCTTGGAGAGGATTATTCAGAAAGTGGATGGGAGGGTTGTCCAGTCGGTCTTTACGGAGAGACATCGTAAGAGTGAGAGATTTGTCAGGATTGAAAGACGTGTTCCACTTGTTTGCCCAGTCTGTGATTTTGTCCAGGTCTGCAGAGAGTGAGGAGGCTGCAGACTGCCGATCTGAGGGATGAAGAATGGAGCGACAGAGAGTAGAGTCATCAGCAAAGAGATACAGAGGATTTTCAAGAGAGTCAGAGAGATCATTGCTGAAGACCAGAAAAAGCACAGGGCCCAGAACACTGCCTTGTGGAACTCCAGCCTGAACAGGAAGAGGAGATGAGAGAAACCCATTCAGGGCCACACGTTGACTATGACTCGAGAGGAAGTCCGCCAGCCATGCGTGGAGATTTCCATGGATACCAAAAGAGGAGAGTTTGGTGAGCAGAGCAGGGTGCCAGACCGTATCGAAGGCACGTGATATGTCAAGGGAGACTGCTCTAATTTCCTATTTGGCATTGAGGACCTCCATCCATTGTTGAGAAAGCAGAAGCAGCATGTCCAGAGTAGAGTGTCCAGGTCTGAAACCAAATTGATGATCAGAGATCAAGCCATTGGAGAAGAGGAAAGATTTCATATCTGAAGCAATGATGGATTCCATGACTTTGCTGATAATTGGGAGAGGCTGAGGTCTGTAGTTGCTGGGATCTGTTTTTGCACCTTTTTTGTGCAAAGCGGTGATGTTGGCAGATTTCCAAGCAGATGGAAGATGATCTTGAGCAAAAGAGAGGGTGAAGAGAACAGAGAGAGGGAGTGAAATAGCGGAAGAACAGGATTTTAGGACCCGTGGGCTGATGCCGTCAGGTCCAGTTGCAGAATCCGAGTCGAGGGTTGACAGAAACTTTTCCACCTTGTCAGTGGGAAAGGCCACAGAGTCCAGGAGCAGCTGGGTACGACTGGGTACGGTGGGTACAGAGAGGGATGGGTTTGGGACACAAGATTTAGAGGCAAACACAGAGTTGAGGCATTCAGCTTTTTCACGTGCGGAGTCAGCCGTGTGGCCATTTGAGGTGAGGGAGGGGATGGAGGGGGAACAAACACCAGAAACAGATTTGACCAGACGCCATCAGGATTTGGAAGAGGGAGACAGATAAGAGAGTTCGGTCCTGAGAACGGAGAGATATTGTTTCCTGGCTCTCCTGAGGGTGGACACAAACTTGTTTCGGGCTTTGTGAAAGGAAATGAGATTTCCTTCCGTTGGATTTGCTTTCCAGGAGACGAAAGCAAGTTGTTTCTGGGCAATAGCCTCACCACAAGATTCCGTGTACCATGGACGGGAGGAAGGGTATGACAACAGAAGACGAGATGGGATAAATCTGTGCATGAGAGAGAGCAGTTTGCTTTGGAAGAATTCCCAGGAAGAATTTATGTCAGAGGCAGTAGAGATGGGAGACCAGTCCAGATGATTGATGGCTGCTTGAAGACCGTGCCAGTTGGCCTGAGTGAAATTCCAGACTCGTCGACGCTGAGGAGGCTCTCTGAGAATGGTCAAGTTTAAATTTGTTTTTTTGCCAAGTTTTTTGCCAAATTTTGTTTGCCAAGTTTAAATTTATATTACCTCCACCACCAAAGGTGGATGGAGGTTATGTTTTCACCCCTGTCTGTTTGTCTGTCTGTTTGTTTGTGAACATATCTCAAAATGTTGTGGACGGATTCCGACGAAATTTGCAGAGATGTAGTGTATGTGACAAGACCGAAATGATTAGATTTTGGGGAAGATATGGATCCGGATCCAGCTACTAGAATTTTTAAAGTGATTCTTCACCATTGGGAGATTGGGCCAAAAACGATACAGAGCAGGATATCTCAAAAAGTTGTGGACGGATTTGGACGAAACCTGGTGGACCTGTTGGGTGTCTGACAACGACACATATGTTCGATTTTGGTGAAGATCTGAATATGGATTCGGATATGAGAATTATTAAAATTTTAAAGTGATTCTTCACCATTGAGTGATGTGGCCAACCAGTTGAAGGTATGCTCTCCACTGAGTGCCATTCTTGTTACCCTCACCAAAGGAGAGGGTATTGCATTTGAGTCTGTTTGTTTGTCTGTTTGTTGAGACATGGCTCATTGTAAAGAACTCTCCATGGGGAATAAAATATGTAAATGATGACGTCATCGGTCACGTGGTTCGGCCGCCATCTTGGAAAAACCGAAAAACTTATCTCCTCTATATCTCCGAAAGTGCTGAATAGAAAAAATTGAGACATGGCTCATTGTAAAGAACTCTCCATGGGGAATAAAATATGTTAATGATGACGTCATCGGTCACGTGGTTCGGTCGCCATCTTGGAAAAACCGAAAAAATTTGCACCTCCATATCTCCGAAAGTGCTGAATAGAAAAAATTGAGACATGGCTCATTGTAAAGAACTCTCCATGGGGAATAAAATATGTTAATGCTGACGTCATCGGTCACGTGGTTCGGCCGCCATATTTGTCCTAAATGGCTGATAAAAAAGTAAAGTCTGGCAATCCTCGGTCTCTGACCGATTTTTCATCTGTCTGTTTGTCTGTTTGTTACTTGCCGGAAAAGATCCCGGCAAGTATGTTGATCGGTTGGTTTGTCTGTCTGTTTGTTACTTGCCAGAAAAGATTCCGGCAAGTATGTTGATCGGTTGGTTCGTCTGTCTGTCTGTCTGTCTGTCTATTTGTCTTTTTGCAGCACTACGTCTACACCGTTGCATGTAGAATCGCCAAACTTTGCACACATATTTGTCTTGTTCGGGAATAGACTGTGCCCAATTGATGACGTCATCGGTCGCGTGGTTCGGCCGCCATTTTGGAAAAACCGAAAAAATTTGCACCTCTACCTCTCCGAAAGTCCTGAACAGACAAAATTGAGCCATGGCTCATTGTAAAGAACTCTCCATGTGGAATAACATGTGTTAATGATGACGTCATTCGTCACGTGGTTTGGCCGCCATCTTGGAAAAACCGAAAAACTTAGCACCTCCATATCTCCAAATGTGCTGAATAGAAAAAATTGAGACATGGCTCATTGTAAAGAACTCTCCATGGGGAATAAAATGTGTTAATGATGACATCATCGGTCTCGTGGTTCCGACCGCCATCTTGGAAAAACCGAAAAAATTAGCACCTCTATATCTCCGAAAGTGCTGAATAGAAAAAATTGATACATGGCTCATTGTAAAGAACTCTCCATGGGGAATAAAATATGTTAATGATGACGTCATCAGTCACGTGGTTCGGCCGCCATCTTGGAAAAAACGAAAAACTTAGCACCACGACATCTCCGAAAGTGCTGAATAGAAAAAATTGAGACATGGCTCATTGTAAAGAACTCTCCATGGGGAATAAAACGTGTTAATGATGACGTCATAGGTGCCTCCATTATGATGTCATAATTCCATAAGTACAAAACTTCATCCCATCAAGATGCAATTTCTTGAGCATCATCAAGGAATTAATTTAGTTTAGAAAACAAATAATGATGACGTCATCGGTCACGTGGTTCAACCGCCATATTTGTCCTAAATGGCCGAAAAAAAGTACATTCCGGCAAGTCCTCGGTCTCTGACCGATTTTTCATCTGTCTGTCTGTTTGTCTGTCTGTCTGTTTGCAGCACTACGTCTACACCGTTGCATGTAGAATCGCCAAACTTTGCACATGTATTTGTCTTGCCCTGGAATAGATTGTGCCCAATTGATGGCGTCATCGGTCACGTGGTTCAGCCGCCATCTTGGAAAAACCAAAAAATTTGCACCTCTATATCTCTGAAAGCACCGAGTAGAAAAAATTGAGACATGGCTCATTGTAAAGAACTCTGCATCGGGAATAAAATATGGTAATGATGATGTCATCGGTGCCTTCATTATGATGTCATAATTCGACAAGTACAAAACTTCATCCAATCAAGATGAAATTTCTTGAGCATAATCTGGGAATAAATTAGTATTGAAAAAATATATATGAAAAAATGATGTCATCAATCACATGGTTCACCGCAAGGATATATCAGGGCACGCCGAATGACATTTGCGCTCTTGCACAACCAGTTCTCTCTGGCGCAGCACGTCCCTCTGGCCCTCTTGCACATCCAGCTCGAACCCTTGTGCTTTCTGGCTGTCTCTGGCTGTCTCGTGCTCTCTGCGCTTCCCTGCTTGGTCTTGGGAGATCCCTGGTGGTCGTTGGCTCGGGCCTTTATGGTGCAGCGGAGATTGGAGCCAAGTGGGGATGACAGACCACAGACAGATAAGGACGCACCACAGAACATTACACGACGAGACATTTCCTTTCGTAATCCATTTGTGTGTGGCGTCTTTGAAGTGCGGTGTGTGGTATCCCAAATTAGGACTTTTATTTGATTACCGTCGTGTTTCATTGTTATCGGGTGCCGGGAATAAACGTGTTTATTTTTGTACATTAAATATTGTGGTTGTTCAGTTCATTAATTCCCTGCAGGATCGAAGCCGCGGTCGGCGCGCTCCAGGTAAGCGCTTTTGCCGCAGCTTTCCACTTCCCTTCCTCTTCCCGCACTACATAAGTAAAATCCGTGTTTGGTCGTCGCCTCAAGTAAATCCGTTCTGGTCCATCTGCGAGCCCTGGTATTAACCGAAGGGTCCACACGACAATATTATACAGAGCAGTTGAATGTTATTCATCATCTTTCATATTACACTACACCTTGCCTAGAAGTACACAGACTGAAGAAATCACAGATGGATGTCATGGGCATATGCATCAACATATATGTGGATTTAAATCAAACGACAATAGCACCCAGACTCTGAATAAATCACTGGTAGATGTCATGGGTTAGTATGGGATGTAAGCGTCAACATATATGTGGATTTAAATCAAACAACAACAGCACCCAGACTCTGAATAAATCACTGGTAGATGTCATGGGTTCGTATATCATGTAAGCATCAACATAAATGTGGATTTAAATCAAACGACAATAGCACCTAGACTCTGAATAAATCACTGGTAGATGTCATGGGTTAGTATGGGATGTAAGCATCAACATATATGTGGATTTAAATCAAACAACAACAGCACCCAGACTCTGAATAAATCACTGGTAGATGTCATGGGTTAGTATAGCATGTAAGCGTCAACATACATGTGGATTTAAATCAAACTACAATAGCACCCAGACTCTGAATAAATCACTGGTAGATGTCATGGGTTAGTATAGCATGTAAGCATCAACATATATGTGGATTTAAATCAAACGACAATAGCACCCAGACTCTGAATAAATCACTGGTAGATGTCATGGGTTCGTATAGCATGTAAGCATCAACATATATGTGGATTTAAATCAAACGACAAGAGCACCCAGGCTCTGAATAAATCACTGGTAGATGTCATGGGTTAGTATAGCATGTAAGCATCAACATATATGTGGATTTAAATCAAACGTCAATAGCACCCAGACTCTGAATAAATCACTGGTAGATGTCATGGGTTAGTATAGCATGTAAGCATCAACATATATGTGGATTTCAATCAAACGACAATAGCACCCAGACTCTGAATAAATCACTGGTAGCTGTCATGGATCATGGATGTAAGCATGTAAGCATCAACATATATGTATATTTAAATCAAACGACAATAGCACCCAGACACTGAATAAATCACTGGTCGATGTCATGGGTTAGTACATCATGTCATATATGAAGACGGAATTGAAATAAAACCACCAATGGGGTGGAAACAACTCAGGGAAAAGTTATCACATGCATAGACGTCAATCAACAATTGAAACATTACTGTAGATATGAGTCTATGCACTAACTGAAAACATTACTGTAGATATGAGTCTTTACGACATCAACACAATCAGGATAAGTCAGCAATCGTGCAGACAACCAGGCGGTCGCCAAGCGTGACTGGAGCCATGCAGGTCGGGTGCAGACGATAACTGAGGGTCGGTCAGTTGTAGCACCGAAGCACGGATGACTGGCTGACCCGCTGACCACAGCGTGGAAGGTAGCGATCCATACAAGTTTGTACGGCTGTGGCAACCTCCAAAGGGACCACCGGGACCAGGAGCGGCACAGGCGGCAGAAGTGGTATAGGTGGTGAAACAGGGGGTGGTGGTGTCCAACAATCCCTGGTATACTCCAGGTTGCAATCAGACTCACAATGATAGGGTTGCAAGATCGCGCCGGCGGAGGAAGGATGGACGTGAGCCGGAACCCGCCAACATCAGTCCTGGCGAACCCCATCGGCGGATGAATGCAGCTGTCCGCCCATGATTCCGTGGACAGAACACCACGGGAGGTCCAGTGATGCCACAATATGTCGGTGTCGTGCCGAGGACATGCCACGATCCACAGCGAGGCAAACGAGGCCACCAACGGGAGGCAAATCCACACACAAAGGAGTCAGAGCAATGAGCAGTGTCACCCTATGCCCGTCGTTGACAATACAAGCGGTAGTAAAGGAAGTGACAGTCCCACGAAGAACAAGGACCAACCGGCGGTAGTATTTAAGGATGTCGGTAGCAAAGGAAACTGCCACCGTGTCCGGGGAGCTCACAGTTGTCTGCTCAATAGCCAGGTAAGGAAAGTATGGACCGAGCTTTATGGGGAGGTCCGTGGTGCTAGAACTTCCGCCCTGACCGGCCACAGAGTGAACAAAGGAAGGCTCAGGCCAAAATTGTGTAGGTTGCTCTCCACAGTAAATCTGTTCAATGTCAGAGGTCGTCATGAGTTGCGAAGCTTGATGCAGGCTGATATCATTTGCAAATCACCCATAGGGTTCCCACGAGCAGATTCCCATTCACACATCTGAGCCAGCTTGGGGCTGGCAATATAAGGTCTCACATCAAAGTAGTCTTCTTCTTCAGAAAAGTGAAAAGTCTTCTTCTTGCCTCAACTCTGTGTTTGCCTCAAAATCCTTAGTCCCAAACCCATCTCTCTCTGTTCCCACCTTTCCCAGTCGAACCAAACTGCTCCTGGACTCTGTGACCTTCTCTCCTGACAAGGTGGAGGAGTTTTTGTCAAACCTCGACTCTGATTCTGCAACTGGACCTGACGGCATCAGCCCACGGGTCCTAAAATCCTGCTCTGCCGCTCTATCTCACCCTCTCTCTGTTCTTTTCACCCTATCCTTTGCTCAAGGTCATCTGCCAGCATCCTGGAAATCAGCAAACATTACCGCTTTACACAAAAAAGGTGCAAAAACAGATCCTTGCATCTACAGACCAATCAGCCTGCTCCCAATTATCAGCAAAGTCATGGAATCCATCATTGCTTCGGATATGAAATCTTTCCTCTTCTCCAATGGCTTGATCTCTGATCATCAATTTGGTTTCAGACCAGGTCACTCTACTCTGGACATGCTGTTTCTGCTGTCTCAACAATGGATGGAGGTCCTCAATGCCAAACAGGAAATCAGAGCTTTCTCCCTTGACATATCACGTGCCTTCGATACGTTCTGGCACCCAGCTCTGCTCACCAAACTCTCCTCCTATGGTATCCATGGAAATCTCCATGCATGGCTTGCGGACTTCCTCTCTGGTCGTAGTCAACGTGTGGCCCTGAATGGATTTCTCTCATCTCCCCTTCCCGTTCAGGCTGGAGTTCCCCAAGGCAGTGTGCTGGGCCCTGTGCTTTTTCTGGTCTTTATCAATGATCTCTCCGACTCTCTGGAAAATCCTCTGTATCTCTTTGCTGATGACTCCACTCTCTGCCGCTCCATTCCTCTTCCCTCAGATCGGCAGTCTGCAGCCTCCTCACTCTCTGAAGACCTGGACAAAATCACAGACTGGTCAAACATGTGGAACATGTCTTTCAATCCTGACAAATCTCACACTCTTACTATGTCTCTCCGAAAAGATCGACTGGACAACCCTCCCATCTACTTTCTCAACAATCCTCTCCAAGAAGTTCTGTCGCTCAAGCTTTTGGGTCTCACCATCTGCCATGATCTTTCTTGGGAAAACCACATTTTCAAGCTGGCCTCCAAAGCCAGTCGCCGACTGGGCATCCTCCATCGTGCGAAGTCCTTCCTAGGCACACCTGAGCTCCTCACCACATACAAGGCTTTCTTCCGCAGCTCAATGGAATACTGTTCTCCCCTATGGGCTGGTGCTCCTGCTTCACACCTGGCTCGGCTTCACGCTGTTGAATCCAAAGTTTTCAGAATCATTGGAATTTCCCTGCGATGAAGCTATCTCTGAGGGCCTTTCACTCACTCACCGCAGGCAGGTAGGTGGTCTTTCTGTCTTCTACCGACTCCTCTCCGGCCTTGCTCCCCCAGCTCTCTCTGTGCTGTGTCCCCCAAATATTCCTACAGGTCGCACAAGATCTGCCAGCCACCCTCTGATGGTTAAACTGCCAAAATCTCGGCTCTCTGCTCACCTTCACTCTTTCATTCCTCGTTTCTCCCGCCTCTGGAACAAACTCCCACACTCACTTCAATCACACTCCTCCCTCCAGGTCTTCAAAACAGCTGTTCACCACCATCTCTTATCTTCCCCCATCCAAAACCTTGATCTTTTCTACCCCCACTAATTCACCCCAGATCCACCTTGTTTGAAATTCCAACTTCTTTCCTGGAAGTCTTGGCAGTGTCCATATGTTTTATACCTCTCCCACTCCCCCCCCCCCCCCTTCTCATGCCTCCCCCCAAAGCCCTCTCCCTCCCACAGTTCTCTCGATGTCTCCATGTCTCTCGGTCCCTGCTCTCAAATGTTGTGTTTGTGTCCTTCCCCCTCTCTCCCCATCTTGTCTACCGCTCCCGATGTTATTTGTTTTGTGTGTCTGTTTGTCTTTCGGTGTGATTAATGTTCGCTCTTTCACGAGCCTCGATCTTGTATACAAAAAAAAAGAAAAAAAGAAAAAAAAAGTGGTTAAACCCACGTGCTGAGCACTAACCTCAGAGGCATGAGGGACAACATCAAGGTTGGCTTCCTCTTCTTCTTCTACATTGCAATCGCTAATGGTTAATGGGTAGTCGTTACTCCATATGCCACAATCACTGACCTCGTAGTTGTGAGGCTCAGGTTTCACGTCAAAGTTGTGTTCTTCTTCTTCTTCCCCGTTGGAACAGTCGGTAATCCACAGTTTGTTGTATTCTTATTCTTCTTCACTGTCATAGATCCACAAAGGCTTCACATCAAGGTACTCATAAGCATGAGGGTCAGACTCTACACCAAGGTTGGCTTCCTCCTCTTCTTCTTCATAACAGTCATTGAGCGTTAATGCGTAGTTGTTAATCCCGATGTCACAAGCACTGACCTCGTAGGCATGATGATCAGGTTTCACGTTAAAGTTGTGTTCTTCTTCTTCCCCGTCGGAACAGTCAGTAACCCACAGTCTGTTGTATTCTTCTTCTTCTTCTTCTTCTTCACTGTCATAATCCACATAGGCGTCACATCAAGGTACTCATCAGCATGAGGGTCAGACTCCACACTGTCATGTATGAAGCTGCAAATATTCACCGTTGTATCCCTACACCGTGACCGCATTGTATCCATACGCCCCAGCTCGGATGGCGCTGCAGTTAATCGGGCCTGTATCGGCAGGGTCAATAAACGTGTGCTACAATCAATCGTAGTTTGTCGAGATACCTTACATGGCGACGAGGATAAACATCTAGACCATGACTTCTTTCGGCCATATCGATGAATTCGACCCTCATGAGGGGGATTTTGACACGTATTCTGAGCGGTTGTCTTTCGACTTCGAGGCAAACGACATCGCGACCGAAGCCCAGATGAAGGCCGTATTCCTGTCCGTTTGCGGGGGTGAGACGTTCACACTCGTTAAAAACCTGATTCGTCCTCGGACAATCCAGGAGCTCACGTATGCAGAGCTCAAGGCCGCTTTGAAGGAACATTGTAATCCATCTCCTTCAGTCATCCTGTGTCGGTTTAATTTTTACATGTGCAGACAGCATCATGGTCAGTCGATCGCAGACTTCATTGCACACCTCAAAAAACTGTCACATCTGTGTGAGTTTGGGGACACGATTGATGACATGACCGTGACTTGCTGGTGGTTGGCATGTCCGATGACCGCACTCGTAGATGCCTGCTTGCTGAGAGAAGACTGACGTTCCAAAATGCCAGAGACACTGCCATTTCCATGGAAAGTGCTGAACGCAATGCTACAAG
Source organism: Myxine glutinosa (assembly GCF_964187855.1). NCBI lineage: Eukaryota > Metazoa > Chordata > Myxini > Myxiniformes > Myxinidae > Myxine > Myxine glutinosa. The sequence continues at coordinate 46,580,347 of NC_136267.1, forward strand.
CATCGGTGCCACTCGCTCATCTGGTACCAGCCCTGCTGTGAATCGGTTGGATCATGATCAGCCAAAACGTTGGAACAAGTCTCTTCGTCAGAAGCCAGTGCAGTCTCAAACACACAACAACTGTTTTCGGTGCACCGGAAAGCACCCTCCAGAGACGTGTCGGTTCAAAGATGCAACCTGCCATTTCTGTTCGAAAACTGGCCATATTGCTCCAGCTTGCATCACTCGCAAATTGGGAAAAGGGAAAGCTGCTGACAAGAAGATTCATCAGTTTATCGGTTCGGAGGAACCTGAGTTTGACCAGGTGAGCTCTGTTTCCGACAACTCAGAATCGTGTGACCTGTTTCATATTGATTCTCACCATAAGCGGGACCCTCTTCTTGCCATTGTTGTCGTCAACAATCGACCATTGCAAATGGAGGTCGACACTGGTACGGCCGTCTCGCTCATCAGCCATGCTGTTTTCACAAACCTGTGGAGTGATGCTGACCGACCCCATCTGAAACCTACTACCTATGGACTCTCCACCTATACAGGTGGGAAGATTGTTCCCTGCGGTACATGTGACGTCACGGTGGGCTACGATAACCGTGAGTTTCACCTACCCCTGATCGTCATTCCTGGAAAGGGCCCTTCCTTACTCGGCAGCGACTGGTTGAGCATAATTCGACTGAAGTGGAAAAGCATTCATCAACTCCGGGCAGCCAACGTTTCTCCTACCGCAGCATACACACTCAAAAATGTGCTGGATACATACCGGGATGTCTTCAAGGATGAGCTTGGAACCTTGAAAGGACATACGGCTAAACTCAGGGTTGACCGGGATGCCAATCCTATATTTTGCAGAGCTCGCCCAGTCCCTTTCGCCCTGTGGGAGCGGATTGACAAGGAACTGGATCATCTTGAAAATCTGGGCATCATCGAGCAAATCCAGTATGCCGAATGGGCGGCGCCCATCGTTCCGGTCATAAAATCGGACCAGTCCATCCGTATATGTGGACATTATAAAATGACCGTGAACAAGTGTTCTTCATTGGATAAATATCCAATCCCGAGGATCGAAGACCTTTATGCTCGCCTCACGGGAGGCAAGACTTTTACGAAACTCGATCTCAAATCCGCCTATCTACAGCTCCGCTTGGACGAGAATTCGAAACAGTATCTTCCCATCAACACACGTCGTGGGTTGTACAGGAACCACCGACTCAGTTTTGGAGTGAAATCTGCACCTGGAATTTATCAGCGTGTCATGGACAGTTTGTTTGCCACCGAACGCAACGTCGTTTGTTACCAGGATGTTATTCTGGTTACTGGTCGTACGGACGCAGAACATCTACAGAACCTGGATAGAGTTCTGAAGAAGATTTCGGACTCCGGCCTACGTTTGCGTCGAGACAAGTGCAAGTTTATGGTGCCATCAGTCACGTAACTGGGTCATACGATTGATGCCGAGGGTCTACACCCGGCAGATGAGAAAGACCAAACTATCAAGGATGCTCCTGCTCCACGAGACGTGACCGAATTGAAGTCATACCTCGGTTTGCTTCAGTTCTATGGTCATTACATCCCGAATGTGACCGACGTTTTGGGCCCCCTTTATCAGCTTTTGAGGAAAGGAGTCTCCTGGAGCTGGGGATCCACTGAACAATCAGCATTCCAGACCTCTAAGGATCTGCTCAAATCGTCCAATGTTCTCGTTCATTTTGATCCAGAGAAGGATCTTGTGCTGACATGCGATGCCTGTCGGTATGGAGTGGGGAATGTATTATCACACAGGATGCCTGATGGTACGGAAAGATCTATCTCAAATGCAGATGCCATGAGTCGGTTACCCCTTCCAGAATCCGTTGACGATTCGCCTACACCAGGATCCATTATCGCACTAATGGATCATCTGGAAGATTGTGCTGTCGATTCCGGCCAGATCCGCACTCATACTCGACGAGACCCCGTTCTGTCCAGAACTGTCTCGGCTGTACAGCTTGGATGGCATTCGCTACCTGAGGGTGACCCAGCTATTGCGGCTTTTAAAGCACGTAAAAACGAACTCAGCGTGGAAAATGGTTGCCTACTCTGGGGATGTCGTGTCGTGATCCCGGAAAATCTGCATTCCAGGGTCATGGATGAAATCCATGACTGTCACCCCGGGATTGTGAAGATGAAGTCACTCGCTAGAAACTATGTGTGGTGGCCGAATCTTGATGCTGATATCGAACATCATGTTCGACATTGTTACCCCTGCCAGAGCACCCAGAATACACCTGCGAAAGTGCCACTGCATCCCTGGGATTGGCCCAGCGAACCGTGGCATCGCCTACATCTCGATTATGCCGGGCATATTAACGGCAGCATGATTCTAATAATTACGGACGCATACACAAAATGGATTGATGCCTATGTGACGCATGGTACTACGTCAGCCATTGTCATCGAAAGACTCAGACGCTGTTTCGCCACTCATGGTCTGCCCAGGATGATCGTGAGTGATAACGGTACGTGTTTTTCCAGTTCCGAGTTTGCCGAGTTCACACGTCGGAACGGCATCAAACATAAGTTTGTCAGCCCACATCACCAGGCTTCAAATGGCTTGGCCGAACGATCCATGGGAATCATCAAATCCGGATTGCAGAAACTTCAGGAGGGAACCCTGGAAACAAAGCTTTCTCTTCTCCTGTTCAAATACCGCATCACGCCACAATCAACAACCGGTGCAGCTCTGTCTGAGTTATTGATGAAACGACACTTGAGATCGACACTTGACAATCTCAAATCAGACATATCATCAAACGTTTATCAGAGCCAGCTTCATCAAAAGTTGGTGCACGATAAGACGTCCAACAGTCGCTGTATCAACATTGGAGATCCAGTGTTTGCCCGAAATTTTGGTGCAGGTGCGACGTGGCTACCGGGGGACATCATCGAGAAGCCAGGTCCACTGTCCTGCGTGATTCGCCTGCAGGACGGCCGCGAAATTCGTCGACATCAGGACCACATAACCTACCGTCACTGTGAGTCGATAGAGCCTGCAGCATTGTCACAGTCAAAACGACAGTTCGACCCGCCACTGCCGGAGATTGTCGTGGCCGCTCCAGCCGGCTCGGATGCCACGAAAACCTCTGCGAACGCTACACCCTTCGTGGAGACCAACGGAATCACCTCGGACTCTGTATCCACTGGTACACCGCCACTCAAAGGGATCACCTCGGACTCTGTATCCACTGGTACACCGCGACGCTCAATGTGTGAGAGAAAAGCACCCGACCGGTTGAATCTTTGAAGATGTTTTTTTCACGTTCATTGGGCTTGCTCAGTATTTCCAAAGGTATGTCAGCAACCTAAGCACTGAGCTTGCAGCGCTGACTCAAATGTTGCGTCGAGATGTTCATTGGAGATGGAGTTCGGCGGAACAAGCAGCATTCAAATGAGTCAAAGCTCGCCTTACTGCAGACGCGGTGCTCGGTACTCGGACATTACAAACCTTCACGTCTTCTCATTTTGGCGTGTGCACCTCGACGTACGACGTCGGTTGCCGTCTTGTCTCAGGTAATGAGAGACGGTGCTGAGCGTCCGGTGTGTTTTGCGTCACGTGCTCCGACACCTGCAGAGCAGAATTATGCTCAAATTGAGCATGAAGCGCTGAGTTTGGTATGGGGCGTGTGAAATTTCGTCAGTACATGATAGGTCTGCATTTTCTTCTGCAAACTGATTACCAGCCGCTTCAGTTGTTGTTTAATCATCAGGTCATTCCAGTCACTACCGCTGCTCAGATACAGAGATGGTGTCTTGTCCTCAGTGTGTACGACTATGAAATCAAATTCTGTGCTTCCGAATGGCACACTAACTGCGATGGCTTGTCTCAATTGCTGTATACAATGGCCGGTGCTGAACCTGGAGATGAGGTCGAGGTGTTCATGTTGGAACAGATTGAATCTGGTCCGGTAATCGCTGCGGAAATGGCTGCTTACGCTCGTCGTGATCCCGTGCTGTCACGTGTTGCACACGTTTTGTTACGTTATTGGCGCGAGTTGTCCTCAACGTCAGAATATACTCCATATATGTCGTGTGCGTCCGAGCTGTCTTTAGCTCAAGGTTGTGTGATGTGGGGCATGAGGGTGGTCATTCCTGCTTCTTTGCGTCAGCCCTGTCTCAATATGAGTTGCATGAGGGTCATTTGGGTATATTCAAAACAAAGAGTTTAGCCCGGAGTTTGTTGTGGTGGCCCGGGCTTGATGCGGACATCGAGCAGACGGTAAAAGCATGCGATACGTGTCAAACCGATGCTGATAATCCTTCACGTGTGTCGTTGTTATGGCCGCCTGCTGATAGAACGTGGCAGCGCGTTCATGTAGATTTTGCAGGGCCAGTCATGGGGCGGGCTGCATGTTCCTGGTGGTTGTTTTTGTTTGGTATACAGCCTGTGGCTGCTGGTTGCATCATTTCTCTGGAAGTCCATTTGCGCCGCTGATGCAGTGCCCCAATTACCAGTGAGCTGGTACTCAATTTGCCGACCTTGAAAGGATGACAGGCTGAGTCAACCCCCCTGGCGTTAATTCAACGATCACCGTAAATTCAAACTCAGGATCCTTGGATCCCAAGCCAGCACCCTAACCATTAAGCCAACACAAGGCTCTTTCTGGTGGTGATCGACGCTTACTCAAAGTGGAAAGAAGTAGCTACAATGCAGTCCACCTCAACAGAGAACATGGTGGAGCGTCTGCAGAGTATTTTTTGCGAACAAGGGGTTTCCAGAGATTTCAGTTTTGGATAATAGTTCGCACTTTGTATCTAAGGTGTTTGCTGTGTTCATGCATGCTAATGGTTTGAAATACCTGAGGTCAGCGCCTTACCACCCTGCTACAAATGGTCAGGCTGAGTCATTTGTCAAAGTGTTGAAACATGCCTTGCGTAGAGGCCAAGCAGTCCGATCTGTGCAGAGTAGGGTTCATGTGTTTTTGCATGCTTATCGTAATTCAGTGCATTCCACTACACAGGAAACGCCTGCATTCCGCATGTAGGGCAGACAGTTGCGGTCGCGCCTGGATTTGCTTCGACCTGGTGCACCTGAAGTTGTTACGGAGACCAATGTTCGTTCATTCACGGTGGACCAGCCGGTTTTGGCATGGGACAATGTACACCAACAGAAATGGGTGCCGACTGTTGTGGTCCGAGTTTTTGGTCTGGCTAACTACATTGTTTTTACTTCGGCCAGGCTTATCTGGACACGTCATGTGAATCAGTTGTTGGCTCGTGGGTCCGGTCATTCACACACAACCAATTATTTTCTGTCGTGCGATTGTCCTCATCCATTGAGGTGCCCGTGACCACATTTCAGCCAGCTGCCAATCCATCTGTGGATCCGGATGTTCAGGGCAGTGAGAGTAGCATGGATGTTCCTCTGGTTCCGGTTGAGCCTAATTTGGTGTCTGGTGGGGAGTCGTCATCTGTTTCCAATGCCTCACCGTCGCCGGTCGTGTCCATGGCTCAATTCCCGTGTGTTTCTTCTAGACGCATTGTGCGACCAGAATATTTGAAAGACTATGTGACTTAAGGGGGGGAGAGGAGTTTATGCCGTGCACGGCTGATTGGGAGCCGCTGTGGGTAGGCCGAGTGAGGCCTGTTTTTCCTGGAATTAAGATGGGGCTTAATCCTCTCTGCATGTCTGCATCTGTGTACTAAAAACACCACAACATGTTCAGGGACATGTCAAGAAAGATTTTAGAAATAGAGGGAACTTTAAAAATATCAAGGGTGACCATCTTCCAAGATGATTCCAAGATGGCATTCCATCCAATCCCCGGTACACTGGCCAGCAAGGAGAGTTTATGCGCCGGCTCTTCTGAGCTTACCACCAGATCGACAATCCACCCTCACTTGGACAGTTTTCCCACCACCTCACACCCCTCAAGGATACTCCATGCTGCGCACGCCGCGAGGATCCTGTAGTGCCAACGTGGTTTCCAAATTCACCAAAATTTTCTCGCTCACGGATCCTGTAGTGCCAACGTGGTTTCCAAATTCACCAAAATTTTCTCGCTCACGGGGAGCTCACCAGTCCCCTCAGTCACGCTAACCACTACCCATGTTTGGGTCGATGCCTCACTTGCTAACTGATGCACTCCATTTTACCGATGCACTCACACTCCGCACAATTGGCACTCCAAAAAACCCGTCTCAATCCCACAACAAATAAAATACACAACTGCACCAGCCCACACTGAAACGCTACAACTACCTCTAACATAGATATATTCATGCAATTGTTACTATTGTCACCTATGACAGAAATGTAACATGTTTTTTTTAATTTTTCATCCCACATGGTTTTTTCGTTTTTATATAATGTTTTTTCTGACTTGTCATAACATAATGGTACAACATATCACAGGGTAGTACTCCTGGTTTTACTTAGATCGTTTGAGCAAAATTATTCTCAACCACATACAAACACTTTGTTGTTGGCTCTCCATTCCGTGTGACAAACTTTTACTTCCCATATTTTCCTCCTTTCTGAATCATGAGGGAAACGATGCATCTTCTTCCTGATGTCCAGACATTTGGCATCTATTACACCCCAAAACTTAGAGACCACACAGATACACCCAATCTTGCATTTTGCTTGGTGAATATGGGTAACAAGATGGTGTCTTGCAGTTATGTGATAACGTATCCTCCAATCACAGTCGTTTTCACTGAAAGCAAGTTCGCCCAACTCTATTGTTCTTGGGCATTGTAGTCACCAAACTCTCCCCCAACCCATATCTTCACAGATCCCCTAGAATGACACAGATGTGATTGATTGGGGAGATGTCCTCTTCATGTATTCACACTCCTTTTAATTCCCTGTGTTATTTGTATTATATTGCAGGAGATCACAAGCCAGGATCAGTTGGCAAAGGTGCAGCTGTTGGAGAACATGAAAAACCTGAACCAGTTATGGCTGATGGATTGTTGGTGATGCCAGGAACTCTGCGGCAATGGGAAGAAATAAAGAGTTTTCAGGCCAGGCCTGATGACACCTTCATTGCTACATATCCCAAATCAGGTGTGTGTAAATTTGGGTACTTTTTTCCACTGATTCTTTTTAACGTTTTGAACGTGGGGTAGCATGACAAAAGTTCTGCACGACAAGCAAAGGAATGACCACACATGAAAAAGAGGAGGGGAGGCAACATAGTACCACCATAACCTGCAAGAACGAGGGGGGTGGTGGTGGTGGTGGTGTAGTAGTAGTAGTAGTAGTAGTAGTAGTAGTAGTAGTAGTAGTAGTAGTAGCGGTAGTGGGAGTAGTAGTAGTAGTAGTGGTAGTAGTGCTTTTGTTGGAAAGGCTATAGAGATTTGCGTTCAGAGCTCATGCAAGCTCAGGCAAACATATTATGTTCCCAGTTTAATGTCGCTCAATTCCTCATCTCTGCAAGTCCATGGTTTGAACTACAGTAGACAAGGTTGAGCATTTTGAAGAGAAAGCACCACCAAGACAGATAAGGGGAAGGTAAAAGAACGCCAAAGAACACCAAAAAAAAGAACGCCAAATAACACATTTATACAAATAAGAGCAAAGTATCTTGTGGGGAGACCGTACAAAGTGCATCATTTATAGTCCAGGTTTCCTTAAACTTTTGAACAGTGTTACTATATTCTGCCGCCTTGTACTCCGAAATAATGCGTGAGCGTATTAAGCCCTTCAGACATACAGAACTGTGTTCCACCACATCTCTCTCAATTTTTGCCTTCCTGGTTTTATATATTGCCATTTTTGCACAGGCTAAAATAAAGTTAACAAGGAGATCTCGTGACTTGCTTAGTTTCTTTACCGGTGCCCGATGATAAAAAGTGTTGGAGAGAAGTGAAGCCAGAAGCGCAAGAGAAGATTTTTCATCAGTAAGAACACTGGTTCAAGACGGTGGCATTGAAGGTATATGTGAAATATAGTTTCCCTTTCACCACAAAAGCAGCATTCCTTTAGAGAGTTAGTGAAATGGCGCATCATAGAACCAGAGCTCAGTGCACCATGTAGCAACCTCCAACTTAAGACTGCCATCATTCTTGGCGTTGGGTAGAGATAGAGTGAATACCAACGTGGATGAACAGTCAAAGGAAGTGGAGGAATCTCACGCCAGGGAGTATCTCTAGTCGGGTTGCAAGAGCTATATAATGGAGCGAGTGGATCACTAGCAGGTATATATTTTTCCTTGATAGCCCACAGAACGACATTTCCACTGTGCCAGGGGTCTTACTCATATTGTTTGCTGGTATTGGCTGAGAGAGCTCGCAACATCGTGGTCTGATTTTAAAATCCATGGAGTTACCGATGGACATCTGTCCAGATCCATCACCCTCTTTGGGATTCTCTAGATATTCCAGACAATCGGGAGGCAAGGAGCTTTTGACCTCTTCAAGTATCCTGGAGGGGATCCTGATTGTCCTTAGGCCCATTTTTGCTGTGAGTTCCTTTGGTAAAATAAGCCTTCTCTTCCCATTGGTCAGAAGGTCTCCCACTGTGGATATGCTACCAGCTAAGAGGTTCCTTCTTACTGAAAAGGAAGCCAGAGTTGGGCCCTGTAGAAGAGGGTTGAGAATGAGCGGTTCTTCTAGCAGGTCCTTGCCTGGATAAGGAACTGTTCTTTGTACGTCGACTACATTCCAAGCCTTCAGCATTTCTTGATAAAAAAAGAGGCAATGTAGCACTAGACAGGCTCCGAGATGTAATGATGAAAAGGTTCCTTTTGTACCCAAGATTGAGCACTTTGCTGAAGAAGTTTGATGCCAGTGAGCACCATTGCGGTGCAGGGCTCACATGTAGGTAACGTTGTATGGTCTTCAGCCTGGATGCGTGGAAGTGGCTTCGAAGGCAGGGAAAAGACTGTCCACCTTTTGCAAAAGGCAAGCTCAGAATGCCCAGGGAAACCCAGTGTTTACCATTCCCAAAGTAGTCCAATAGCTTCCTCTGCATCTTAACCAGAAACTCCTCGGGAGTGCTTATGCAAGAGAGCCTGAATACTAACTTCGGAATTATAAACTGTTTAATAAGGAGTGTTTTCCCCTCAGAGACAGGACTTTTAGTAGTCCACTCCAGTCTCTCAACTTTGCTTCGATCTTGTCCCCTAAAGTGTTCCAGTTAATGAGTGGTGAGTACCCATGGGAAGTGGACAAGTGCACCCCCAAATATTTGAGCCCATTGCGACTCCAGGTCAATTTCTGAAAAAGTGTTGGTAACTCCTTTACCTGCATTTGTCCAATTAGAAGCCCAGAGCTTTTCCTCCAATTGATTGTAGCAGACGATGCTGCTGAATAGACCTGCTGACAATCATAAAGTACTTGCATATCCCTTGCATTACTGGCAAACACGAGAACGTCATCTGCATATGCAGACAGCTTGAGGTTGACCCTGTTGTGTGGCACCACAAATTCACAATGCCAGTTAGCCTTCTTCTCATCAAACAAAGGAAGGGTTCAATACATAGGGAATATAATTGGCCGGACAGGGGACATCCTTGTCTTATTCCTCTCTCAAATGGAAAGGGCGCGAGCAAGAAACCGTTGACCTTAACTAGGCATTCTGCTGACATGTACAACATCTGAATCATGCCTACAAATCTCCTCCCCAACCCAAAAGTTATCAAGGTTTCAAAGAGATACTCATGGTTCATCTGATCAAAGGCTTTCTCCTGATCCAAGGAAAGGAATCCGACTTGAGTCCGAGTCATGTCCACATACTGTATCAGGTCTCTGACAAGGGATATGTTGTCATGTATTGTCCTGCCTGGAATGGCATAAGATTGGTCCGGGCTGACTAATTTTGTCAGGACTGGTCCGAGACGGAGTGACAACATTTTAGCCATGACCTTGTAATTCACACACAGCAGAGACACAGGGCGGTAATTCTTCAAGGCTCTCAAGTCACCCTCCTTGGGGATCAAGACCAGAATCGCTCGACGCCAAGAAAGGGGCATTATACCTGTATCACATGCTTCCTGAGCTACGCTTAGGTAATCAGGTCCAACCAAGTCCCATACTTTTGTATAGAATTCACATAATAAGCCATCCATGCCGGGAGATTTATCTCTTGATAGGCTGTGCAGGGCGGTTTTCAATTCTTCCAGAGATAATGGAGTCTCCAGCTGCTCCCGGTCTTCTACAGAGGCTTCAGGAAGATTACTCCACAAAGTGCCACCTGCACCTGCATCTGTGCTCTTACCCGAATATAGCTGAGCGTAAAAGGCTCTAATTCGTTTTTGAACACCCTCAGAGCCATTTAGCAAGAGACCATCTTCTGCGAGAACACTCGATATAGTCCTGAATTGACCTTTGCGTTTTTCCACCCCTTTGAGATAATTCAGGACATATTCATCCTCAGAAATAAACTGTAAACGAGAGCGCACATACGCCCCTCGTGCCTTCACACGACTACATGCTTTACGGGTGCTCTTATTTTCTTCGTATGCCTGCAGTTCAGTAGAGGTAAGGGTGGTCAGGTGCTTCTCAAGGTGCAGCAGTTCCTCTTCCAGTCTTTTGATCCCTACCCCAAGTGTTTTGCTCGAACCATACGAGTATTCCTGACATAGCAATTTCAATCGTACCTTGCCTACATCCCGCCAGAATCCAAGTGAGCAAAAATCTCCTTTTTTATTCCTCCAGGCTTGCCAAAAATTCAAAAAGATTGACAAAAAGGCTTCATCCTGACTTAAAGCATTGTTCAGGTGCCACAAGCCAGGGCCTCGCCTTGTTTCCGCCAGGGAAAACTTAATCCAGGCCAAGTTGTGATCTGTGAAATGGGCAACTTTTATGCCGGAGTCACTGACACTCTTACACCAACGGTGAGACACGTAAATTCTATCGAGCCGGGATTGTGATATATGACCACCTCTGATACTCGTATACGTGAATGTTCTGTCTGTGGGGTGTTGTATGTGCCAAGTATCTCCCAAGTTTAACAGTGTTATGGTTTGTTGTAATATTCTAACAGAGGGATTATGCGGCTCCTGACCTATTCGATCAAGGGAGGGGTCTAGAGTGCAATTAAAGTCTCCTCCAAGAATTACACACTCTTCACCAGGCAAGGTGAGCATGAATCTCTGCAACCGGTTGAAGAAAATCCCCCTTGCAACTCCTACACAAGGTGCATAAATGTTGACGAAATTGACAACAAATTCTTCAAACGTTGCTTTTATATGTAGCAACCGCCCCACACTGGCTTCCTTTACGACAAGTATTTCAGGTTTCCTCTTTGGTGAAAAGAGGGTAGCCACTCCACAAGATGTGTCCATTAGGTGACTGAAAAAGGCCAAACCTTCCCATTGGTTTTCCCATCGGGATGCAGCCTCTGGGGTCGTGTGGGTTTCCTGCAGAAAGGTTACTTCAAGTTTTTCCTTCACACAGAATGACAATACCTGGTGCACACGGAATGCATCCTTACAGCCGTTGACATTCAATGATCCTATTCGTAAGTTTGATGTTATTATTGTATTGAGAGTTTTGTTTCTGTGAAATTCATCATCTTAAACCAATTTATATTCAGGCCGTAACTCAACAGCTTTGCTATAAACTTCCTGACTCGGGCTTGTTCGGCCGAGCCTGAAGTCCTTGTTTTATGTCCTTCTCTCCTTAGTACGTACAAGGAATGCACTAGCAAGTCATAATCTTTCCACCGTTTCAGCGCATTTTCCACTTTCTTCCTGCTATGCAAGCTTTGTTCCAGGAACTCGAGTATCTCCTGGCTGGGAATGCAGAAATGGCGTCCTGCAGGTAGGTCTGTCTCTAAACCAGTCAGTGACCCTTGATAGTCTTCCCCATCACCAATACTTTCCTCATCATCGCTGTCTGGAGGTTCAAGATCCTTCTCCTTTGGTGTACTTGTACAATGTGTCAAGTCTTCTGCCATGTCGTCTCTCAAGGCTGACTTGGCATAATCTTCTGGTGCAGAGGAACGCTCCTTTGGCTCTGATGCGGCAGACGTTGCTTCACCTGTGGGAATGGATGCCTCCTCCTCAGTTGGTATAGGAGATCCAACCTTTTGGGGTGGTAAAATAGAGATGTGCTCAACTATTCCCCTTTCTGCACCAACAGTGAGTGAAGTGACATCACCTGAGATGTCGGTCAGTGCCAGCAACTTTATTGATGCTTGTGTGTCTGGTTCCCTCTCTCTGTCTGTCCCACCGATGAATGCTACTTCAGCATCCTTTGAAACTTCGGTGTTAATCCTTCGGTTCAGAACTGCTCTTGTAGATGTTTCAATCCCTGGTTTATTTTGAAGCTTCGTTGCAGTTGTTAGATAGTCAGATGTGCGGGGTATCGTTGAGTCAGATACGGATGTGCGGGGTATCGTTGAGAGAGAGGAAGACAAATGATGAATTGCGAAAGATGATAGGAATAGAGCCTGTGATTGATGCTGTGAAGAGGAACAGGTTGAGATGGTTTGGTCATGTGTTGAGGAAGGATGAAAGTGACTGGTTGAGAAAAGTGATGGAAATGAATGTCGAAGGAAGTAGAGGATGGGGAAGACCGAGAAAGACTTGGCTAAAGATGGTGGAAGAAGAAATGTGGGCAAGGAGGTTAACAAGGAGAGATGCAGAAAATAGGGCAAAATGGAGAAGATTGTCATGGGGACCGCAAGGCTAACCCCCGCTCTAGCAGGGAAAATGGCCTTTAAAATGCATGTTGTTGTTGTTGTTGTGTTGTTGCAGTTGTTATTATTGGATGCATTTTCTCAGGAACCAACATCACAGTATCGTTTGGCCCTGTCAAGTCAGATACCTCTATGTTGTTTATCTTTACCATGCTGGGTTTACTACCTGACGGTCTCCCTTCCTGTTCATTCTTCAAACTGTCTTTGGGTGGATCTGAGAGAGAAGACTCTCCATATCCTGTCGTTTGATAAATAGTTTCCTCTTCTTCTACTTCCATTTCTTCAGATTGGGTTACCACTCTTTTCTCATTCAGAATACTGGGCCTTACAAATCCCTTTGACACATTACTTCCCGTGTCATCCTCAATTGTACCAGGGTGTTCCGTGGTCCCATCCTCTGCGGGTTCTGATTTCCTCTTCTGTGCTGTCTTTGCCTTCCCTGCTCCCACTGTCTGCCATTGATTTATGGCAGCGGAAGAGATGGGATGAGAAGCTGGTATAGAACTTTCTTGAGGGGCCACTGCCGTCGAGCACAAAGGAGCAGCCGCCTCTCTTAGGATACCTTCAGTGACGCTGGGATCCTCTCGAGGCTGATCTGGACATTGAGGAGCTGCAACCTCTTTAATGATAGTGGGGCAGTCTGTTCTCCTGTGATCCTTCGCTTTGCATACAAAACAACGGGGTTCGTTTGTCATATAAAACACCCTGTAATTCTTTCCGTCAAAAGGAATAACAAACGACCCCTCACATTCAGCATCCTTTCCCAATTCAATGGAGACTTGTCTTTAAAAAGACCAGACATGTTGTAGGGAGGGCTCATGACAGCCCAAAGACACAGGCTTGATGGGTGATCTCAACACTCCCAGTCGTTCCAGGAAAGGCACCACGACATTGTCAGGCACGTAAGGGGGTATATTAGATATAATTATCCTTGTACCAAGACTTGAGAGCGGCTCGACTTGTACAAAGAGGCATCTATATAATAATAGCTTAAGGACTCGACTTTGTTATCCCTTTTACGCCGCACCCAGTGACCCGATGCCCACGGCACTAATGGATTTATGATCTACGAACCGCGCTCTTTGTTTATCACGTACAGACATACTCGAAGAATCTGAATTAGCCGACGTTGGGGCCCAAAAGCATCCGATTAACTGCCGATACGATGCCATCTTACGACTCCATCGTATTGGCGTCTGCTGGGCGAAGGCGAAGCAAGCCGTCCGCTGATTGGACAGGCGAAGGCGAAAGCAAGTCGTCCACTGAGTGGACAATCCAGAGCATGCATTTGTGCCGGCGTCGGCGATCGTTGTTCATATACGCACTCTTCATTCTCATCTTTCTTCCTAACTCTTACTCGGACAAGCAAATCCCCTATGCCATCCATAATGGTACACTCTATCCATACACCACATCCTCCCTTCCGTGGATGTTCCACGGGTTTCGGCTAGTGATTACTATTAACGGTATATTTCCCGTCAAATGAAAATGAAAAAAAAGTATCAATTAGCTCATTCAAGCTTTTGCTTATTTTAGCACGACCGTACCGGTATGCTAATGATTAACTCAAAAGGATAATCAAACGCGAGCTGAGCAAATAACTTATCGGCTTAATCGCCAAAACTATGCAAATTTAGCACAGAAAGTCAAGGGTGATTAAGCAAAAACAAGGAAGTCAAACAGTTTGTGATACGCCACAAATCGGGTGCGGCAAAACTAGTCCCACACGGGTGCTGCCGCACGCCGCGGCTAGGCCCGAACACAAAAGGACTAATAACTCAAACGGGACGTCAAAGTAAAATAACAAAATGAACCAGCTCGGTTCAGATAACCCAAATAAACCAAAAATACAAACGAAAACGGAAGAGGATGAGGAGGAAATGTCGAAAATAGCACGGCTCGAGGAGCAGCAAAATGGCGTGGCATAGTAGTAGTAGTTGTAGTAGTAGTAGTAGTAGTAGTAGTAGTAGTAGTAGTAGTAGTACTACTACTACTACTACTACTACTACTACTGCTACTACTACTACTACTACTCCCACTACCGCTAATACTACTACTACTACTACTACTACTATTCCCACTACTACTACTACGACTACTACTACTACTACTACTACTACTATTCCCACTACTACTACTACGACTACTACTACTACTACTACTACTACTACTACCACTACTACTACTACTACTACTACTACTACTACTACTTGTAGTACTGTAGTATAACCCCAGACAGTTCTCTCGACCAAGCCTACGGCAGAGGGAGAGAGATACAGAGACAGAGAGAGAAAAAAGGGGAGGGGGGGGGGGGGGAGGGAGATAGAGAACGCATGGATAAGCCTCGACCCATTTTGTAAACATATCTACGATTACTAAAATATAGCTGAACGACATGCTCGGTTGCATGTTCACAAAATCGAATTGGATGTGTACAGTTGGACCCCATGGTTGAGGGTGGAAAGCATCATGTGCATGTCTCGGCGGTGCCCCCCTATTGTGTTGTTGGCGAACCACGCATGACTGACATACGAGGGACGCAATAGCTGACAACCCCGGTGCCGCCAAAGAATATCTTACCTGCTCCATCACCCCCCTCTTGCACACATGGCCATTCTGGTGCACCATACGTGCAAGCCAAGGTAGCAGTTCCTTAGGTGCTATCGGTTTTCCTCCGAGGGTCCAGATCTCACCGTTCCTGGGTCGTGCTGCCCCCCTTCTTACCCAATCGTCATGTTCCTCTGGCGGTGCTGCTTCTTGCAACCTGAGAATGTCGTTATTGCCTCTCCTCAGTGAAAGACACATGAAAGCCCGCTTGGAGTTTGCAAAAAAGCACCGAAAGGACTCTCAGACTGTGAGAAAGAAGATTCTGTAGTCTGATGAAACCAAGATTGAACTGTTTGGCTTCCATCTGGCCACTCTGCCTTAAAGCCCAGATTGGTGACATATCACAGTCTGACATATCACAGTCTGTTGCAGTGATGGTTGTCCTTCTGGAAGTTTCTCCCATCTCCACACAGGATCTCTGGAGCTCAGCCAGTGACCATCGGGTTCTTGTTCACCTCTCTTACCAAGGCCCTTCTCCCCCGATTGCTCAGTTTGGCCGGGCGGCCAGCTCTTGGAAGAGTCCTGGTTGTTCCAAACTTCTTCCATTTAAGAATTATGGAGGCCACTGTGCTCTTGGGAACCTTCAATGCAGCAGAAATTATTTTGTATGCTTCCCCAGATCTATGCCTCGACACAATCCTGTCTCTGAGCTCTACAGGCAGTTCCTTCAACCACATGGCTTGGTTTTTGCTCTGATATGCATTGTCAGCTGTGAGACCTTATATAGACAGGTGTGTGCATTTCCAAATCATGTCCAATCAATTGAATTTACCACAGGTGGACTCCAATCAATGTGTAGAAACATCTCAAAGATGAAGAGAGATGGGAGGCACCTGAGCTAAATTTCAAGTGTCACAGCAAAGGGTATGAATACTTATGTCAATGTGATATTTCAGTTTTTTCTTTTTAATAAATTTGCAAAACTTTCTAAAATCCTGTTTTCTCTTTGTCATTATGGGGTATTGAGTGTAGATTGATGAGGTCAAAAATGAATTTAAACGATTTCAGCATAATGCTGCAACATAACAAAATGTGAAAAAAGTGAAGGGGTCTGAATACTTTCTGAATGCACTGTGTGTGTGTGTGTGTGTGTGTGTGTGTGTGTGTGTGTGTGTGTGTGTGTGTGTGTGTGTGTGTGTGTGTGTGTGTGTATATATATATATATATATATATATATATATTGTTGTGGATATGAGAATGTTTTTTTTTTTTGTTTTGTTGTGGTAAAATGTTGTTGTAAAAGTTTGTGGTAAAATGTCACCCTCCTTCCTGCAATTGTTGTTGTATAAAGATCAAAGGGCGTTCCCCTAGTTAATTCCATAAAGCATACACGAAGGACACCATATATCCCTGTTCAGTAGTTATATCCTTATTATGTGTATTAGGCTAAGGATTTGTCTTCCATTAATTTGACACTCCATTGCACTGCATTAAATAAAGTAGATCCCTCCGACATGGCATCTTCCAAGTGCCAGGTTTAGCCACTTTGCTGCATTTCATCTGCCGTCCACTTTGCTGCATTTCATCTGCCGTCCACTTTGCTGCATTTCATCTGCCGTCCACTATGCTGCAATTGCCAACTGCATTTTGGGCGGTTTTCTTCATTGCCATTGCTGCCCTTTGGCTGGGGCTAGCTCGAATCGCCCCCAAAACCACCATTGGCCACGAGGCAAGGTCGGGGAAGAAGGGCGTGTCTCCACCTCGTCATAGAGGGGAGGAGTGAACCAGCCCTTGCCGACCAACCCAGAACGAGGGGTTGGCTTTAGAGGGCGGAGAGAGAACGTTTGGGGGAGGTTCGCAAAAGGGTCAAGGGTGGGGCTTATATAACCCGAGGCAGAGGCCCCCAGAGAGAGTCGAGGAGGGAGGAGATCAGAACACCGAAAAGCCTGGAAGTTGTTGTTGGACTAAGCAAGAGAGGAAGTTGTTGGACTGGGTTGGACTAAGAAAGAGAGAGGAGAGAACCCGTCACGCCAGACCCCCCACCAGCGCGTCGGCTCCACCAAGCAGCTCCGACCCATGATCCCACGCACACGACAGGATCGGTGGCATCGGCGGCCGTCGAGGTCCAGCCCGACATCCCGTGCGGGATCAAGCTCCAGCCAGTGCCGTGCCTTCCTCCCCCTCCAGCCACCCACCTCCTTCCAGCCAATCCACTCTGCAATTCCCCGTGTGAGTCCGTCTTTGTTTGTTCTGTCCAGGGAATAAGTTAAGCCTGTTAGGTAAGCTAGTATTTTCACTGTGCCTCTGATTTCTTCTGTAAACTGTTTTATTATCCTTCCTTCTCCTTGGTTTCTTTGATTGTGTAAATAGTAGGAATAAATTTAGTAGCATTTCAAACCTTTTTGTCTTCTTCTTCTTCTTCTTCTTCTTCACATCCGTGTCGCCTTTGACTTTTCCCTATTGAATATCTGTGGCGCGATTCGGCCAACGTCCAGGAATCGGGTTAGTCGGGGTAACTGTTAGGGCCGCGGCGCCATCCGCTCGGCAAATCAACATCTTATCCGCAGTCCGTAACAATTGGTAGTCAGGAGTTGGGATTCGAACCTGGGACTAAATTTATTTAGCCCAAATTTCGGGACACCAATTGTACTATTGGCCGTAACAATTGGTGTCTGGGAGTGAGATACGAGGCCCGAACCAAATTTTTTTTTTAAACATCTCGAAAAAATTTGGTCAAAATTTGGAGCGGCCGAAATTTGTTTTGTTTAAAAAAAAAAACCCGAACTTTGAAATCGCGCCATGGCTAGTCAAGGCGATCGGATGCAGGTGGGTGAGCTAGAAGAGGGGTTAGGGGTAACACAGGACCACAGGGAAGAAATGGAGGAGAGCAATGAGGAGGTGGTTGAGGAGGTATCAGGTGCACAAAATGGCGCTCTCGCGCACGTGGTATCAGACGCACAAAGTGGCAGCTCGCAGGAGCGCGGGGTAGCCGCGCCCGCTGTGCAAATAGGGGGAATTGATGTGTGGGACCTCATGGCGCAGATTAATGCAGCTATACTAATGGCGAATATGGGGCTAGAAGCCAAAATGGGAGAAATGGGGGGCAACATGGGAGAAATGGGGGGCAAAATGGGAGAAATGGGGGAGCGGCTGGAAGCTAAATTTGAGGGGTTAGACAATAATTTTAAGGGGTTAGACAATAATTTTAAGGGGTTGGACAATAAATTTGAGGGGTTAGACAACGGGATAAAAGAGGTGAAGAATGGGTTAACGGGGGTGGAAAATAGAATGGCTGCCCAGGAGAATCAGATAGAGGGGGTGAAAAATGGGTTAGAGGGGTTAGAAAACAATATGGAAAACAAATTGCGGGAAATAGGGGAGCAATCGGCCCGGGAAATTAAACAAATGGGAGAGCAGATAGAGGAGGTGAAAATCGGGGTAGAAACCAAATTGGATGCCCAAAGGGATGAATTAGGACAGATGAGGGCGGCATCCACAAAAGAGATGGAAGAGATGGAGGAGATGAAGGAGGAAATACGACGAGGTGTAAGCGAGGAGGTCTCGGGGGTAAAGCGAGGTGAGAAGCGTATGGAGAAAGAGGTGAGGAATAATACGGCTAGGTTACAGGGGGGCATAGAGGGTCTGACGAGGGGAGTAGAACAGCTGACAGTGGGACAAAAAGAACTAGTGGATCAAGTACAAAAGAACACTGCGGTACTAGGAG
Organism: Myxine glutinosa; assembly: GCF_964187855.1. Lineage (NCBI taxonomy): Eukaryota > Metazoa > Chordata > Myxini > Myxiniformes > Myxinidae > Myxine > Myxine glutinosa. The sequence continues at coordinate 46,599,240 of NC_136267.1, forward strand.
GGTTAAAAGCGACACAAAAAGAAATCAAAAATGACTTGATAGCGACGAAGAGGGAATGTCAGATGGTACGTGAGGGACTGACAACGAGGTTGGACGAGGTGACAGAAGTAATGGAGACGAAGGACCGAGAGGTGAGGACGCACATAGAAACGGTTAAGGTGGCGTTAGAGGAAGAAATAGAGGGGGCGCACCGGGAAATGAAGGAGGTAAAGGAAATATTAGAGGAGGTGGAAGAGGGGGTGAGTGAAATTAAGAAAAGACGGAGGGAAACTAAAAAGGAGATAAGGGAGGAAGTGATGGAGTATGTGCAAGGTCTGTGTTCAAATCATGATGATGTGCTCATTAACCAAATAAAGAGTTTGCAGGTGGTGAAGGAGGTGCGGAGACGAGGTGCCAAGGTGAGTGGCGATATACGTGTAAATGTATATGATGTGAGGGGAGCTTCAGTCGGCTTGGGGGTTGATTTGGATCCGGGTGTTCGTGAGAGGCCGTTGGTGAAGTGTGCGACAGGTATGGTGTGCGAAAGAGGAGGTGTGCGAGAATGTCCGACTCTGGGGTGTGTGAGGAAAAAGTGCGCGCCGAGGAGTGAGTGTGCTGTCGAGAGTGAGTTGGTCGTAGCGCGTGTGCGAGGGGGCACATGGAAGCGTGGAGTGGGGAGTGTTACAGAGGATGTAACGAGAGAGTGCACACCTGTGGCGAGTGTTACGGAGGGTGTAACGGGAGAGTGTGCGCAAGAGGATGCGCAAGAAAGGTGTGTAACGGACGGGTGCATGAGTACAGAGTACGCTGTCGAGAGTAAGGGTGAGTGCGCGACCGAGTGTGGAGGTGAGAGTAGTAAGAGTGACACGGAGCGTGAGTTGGTTGTGGCAGGTGAGAGAGGATGTACACCTGGAATGGAAGGATGCACACCTGGAATGGTAGAGCGTGTGTGGGAATGCACACTTGAGTTAGTAGTGAGGCACATGGTTGGGTGTGCAAGTGAGAGCACACCTGTGGTTGTCACAGAGGAGGTGACCGAGGAGGGGGCGCGAAGAGGTGTGTTGGTGAGGTGTGCGAACGATGAGTGTGTGCAAAGTTGTGCGATGGTCAGGTGTGTGACCAAGTCTGTAAGCGGATTGAGTGTACCTGGGTGTGTCAGGGAATGTGCAATGACAAAGAGCATGGAGACAGCTGGATGTACGAGCAAGGAACGGGCTGCGGGGTGTGAGCATGCAAGTGGAGCATCGACGGTAACCGGGTTAGCGGTTAGAGCGACGTATAGCCGAATCGGGCCTTCGGTGCGAACCGGGCAGCTTTGCGTGCCGCGGGGATCCGCGGCGGTTTGGAAAGAACCGCCGTGCGAGATCCACGCCGGGCCGCGCTTTGAACGGCCGCGTCCGTGCTCCACTAAGCGGAGCGGGCGGCCCTGTAGGAAGGGTCGTCACGACAACCTTTTGTGGTTGAGGCGTTCCGGCAGGTCGAAATCGGGCCATTGGACGGCTCCATGCCGAGATGGTGCGTGGGATCTCAGCCCGGGTAAGCCCCCGTCCCTGCACCGAATGCCGGACAGACCCATCCGCTGGCAACGAACCACCCGCATCCATTGCTCGGCTTTATGAAGCAGAGCTTTGGAAACGAATTGGCGCACCGAGAGGATCCAGTGAGTAGACGGGTGATGATGATAGTGGTTTGGACCCGAAATTGCAAAACAAAATTTGAGAATTGGCAAAGGATTGGCAGAGTGATGATTGGTAATGGTAGAGTGATTGGTAGTGATTGGCAAATTTTTGATTGGCTGGAATTTGGTGAGCAAAATTTATAGTGAAAGATGCCCGATGTGGTGGGATGGCAACTCTGCCATCGCTCACACACAACGGGGGCAAAGGAGCACTAGTTTATGGGGTTTATGGCAGTGAAAACTAGCCCGGGAGGGTTAGGATATAACGGTAGGGATCTAGAGAAGATGACAATAGGTAACGGTAAGGTTTAGGTAGTGACAATGATATGATAGTGGGGACAATGATAGTGGGGACGCAGGTAGGTTAGTGTGGATGATAATGACGAGGGAGCGCAATAGTTTAAAGGGACGACTGGGAAGCGCAAGTTCCAGAGGGGAGTAGTTAGATGAGATGATGCCGTGTGTGTGAGAATCGAAAGTTTATTGAGCAGGGTATGAGTAAATGATTGTGAGTGTGAGTTGGAGGTGAGATTGCACAGGTGTGCAACTGGACAGGTGTATGGAGCAGTGTGTGAGTGAGTGAGTGATAGTGATGTGAGTTGTGCTGACCAAATGGTCCAGGAAGGAAGGAGGGTGCAGGTGGCACCAGGTATGATGGCACAGGTGTGCAACTACCGGTGAATGGAGAATGGTTGTGTGGAATACATGGAGTGTGGAATATATGGAGTATGGAATGGATGGTCGTGGAGTGAGTATGGTGGAAACTGTGGAGTGGAGTGGATGGTGCAAAGGTGTGGATGGGGGAAAGGAGGATGGACCCCATCACGAATACCCGGGGAGGGTAGTGTAAAAGTTAGGTAGAGGGTACAGGTAAATTGTGGTTGGATACTGGCATCTGTGGTGCGTGGTGGAAGAATGGTATTTGTATGGGTGCATTAGTGGAAATGGCTGGGCGTGTAGCCTGTTAGTGTGTGTAGTTGGTTGACACTCCGCCACTGTTAGGATGTCGGCCAGGTGAGGCCGCAGGTGGGCTCTGGGAGCCGGTAGAGTTGTTGTGGATGGGGCCCGAGGATCCGGAGGACGGACCCAGGTAGCCCAGTGCCAGAGGGCACCAAGGGGTGACAGAGCCAGGAGGGGCCTTCCCCAGTTAGATAGGTTAGGGTGAGGAGCTAGGTAAGCTTGGGTGGCAACTGCAGTGGTGGAGGTGTGCAGGTGGGTAGGCCTGCTGAGAGAGCTACACGCCCCAGTCCTGAAATTGTGCAAGGGCACAGGGAGTTGCATCGGGGGAGTGAGACCTCAAATTGAGAAGCACCACAGTTTGGTCAATGGGAATTGGGTTTTTTAAACCGCATAGAGTGTAAGATTGCCAATGGATTGGCAGGGAAAGACCCCGGGTAGTGTAAAGTGTGTTAATGTCATTTAGAATGTAGATAAGATTAAGAATCTCCTCGCACCATCTACATCCACTCACCTGGGATGACGTAACTCCACACCATGCCATGTTTTATTATTTTTATTGTGCAGATGTTTGGAATGTGAGAAGCATCATGACGTGGGTGTGACATTGTGCTTGTTGTTCCATCTCTCCCTCCTTATGAGGATTGATGATGAATTGGGTGATGGCAAATTTTGGTTAGAGGGATTGTGGTGACGAATTTGGTATAGGAGAGATATGGGGAGAAGTGACAGTAGCGACCAATTTGTAAAGGTGTAGATTTTGTAAATATGGGGTAAGGGTAGAGTAGGTGACAGGGGGGGTGACATACGGTAGGGACGAGCTTTCTCACTTCGCTCTCCGTACGCACTTCGCCTTGCATTGCCTTGTTTGATGTGTACCCTTGAGACCTTACCCCTCGCTCATCTGTCTTTCCTCCCCTTTTGTCTCCCACATGAGGACCTGTGTGCCACTGGGCGCCGAGGGGAGCGTGCGTGAGTCCGCCATTGGGCTCCCGAAACTCTCGCAACCACAGCTGTCTGCATCGATGCACCACCTTATGGACCACATGTCTGTGGCTGAGCACCACTTATGGACCCCATGGGTTGGGGCATGGCCCCTCTGCTGGAACCAGCCATGAAGGCCCGAGATCTTGCTGGCGGACCTTGGTCACAGGGCACCGATGCCCCACAGGTGAACCACACTAGTCGGGCCTGTGGGCCATAAATAAATAAAAAATGGACACGTTGGGTGCATTTTATTATTGCAAATAGGCCGCCAGCAAAGAAGATGACAACACCTGGAAGATAGCAATAGCCAGCAGAGGGAGCCGAAGAGCAAGACACCACCAAGGGTTTGTTGTTTTTATTTTCATGAACAGTGATGACTGTGCACCGATTGGTGCTTGAGGGTGCATTGATGCAGAGCAGACTGTCTCCCCCCCCCCCTAAAGAACGATCACAGGTCCTGGGTTACGTTTTGTAAATAAAAGTAGAGTCATTGTAAATAATGCGCCCCCACCGTAAATGTATAGTTTGAAGACCATTCCGCAATTCGGTTAGCTGTGGGCGTGAGTCTGTTAGGTAGGGTGCAATGGAGCAGTGGGACATATTTATTGGTGTTTTAAAACTGTCACACTCAGGGTCAGGTTAAAAGTAGAGGGAACTACACCTACGTGCCACACTAAGGTAAAAGTTATAGGCCCGGGATGTGCCTAAGGGGAGGAGGGTGCAGTGTTGTGGATATGAGAATGTTTATTTTATTTTATTGTTGTGGTAAAATGTTGTTGTAAAAGGTTGTGGTAAAATGTCACCCTCCTTCCTGCAATTGGTGTTGTATAAAGATCAAAGGGCGTTCCCGTAGTTAATTCCATAAAGCATACACGAAGGACACCATATATCCCTGTTCAGTAGTTATATCCTTATTATGTGTATTAGGCTAAGGATTTGTCTTCCATTAATTTGACACTCCATTGCACTGCATTAAATAAAGTAGATCCCTCCGACATGGCATCTTCCAAGTGCCAGGTTTAGCCACTTTGCTGCATTTCATCTGCCGTCCACATTGCTGCATTTCATCTGCCGTCCACTATGCTGCAATTGCCAACTGCATTTTGGGCGGTTTTCTTCATTGCCATTGCTGCCCTTTGGCTGGGGCTAGCTCGAATCGCCCCCAAAACCACCATTGGCCACGAGGCAATGTCGGGGAAGAAGGGCGTGTCTCCACCTCGTCATGGAGGGTAGGAGTGAACCAGCCCTTGCCGACCAACCCAGAACGAGGGGTTGGCTTTAGAGGGCGGAGAGAGAACATTTGGGGGAGGTTCGCAAAACGGTCAAGGGTGGGGCTTATATACCCGAGGCAGAGGCCCCCAGAGAGAGTCGAGGAGGGAGGAGATCAGAACACCGAAAAGCCTGGAAGTTGTTGTTGGACTAAGCAAGAGAGGAAGTTGTTGGACTGGGTTGGACTAAGAAAGAGAGAGGAGAGAACCCGTCATGCCAGACCCCCCACCAGCGCATCGGCTCCACCAAGCAGCTCCGACCCGTGATCCCGCGCACACGACAGGATCGGTGGCATCGGCGGCCGTCGAGGTCCAGCCGACGTCCCGTGTGGGATCAAGCTCCAGCCAGTTCCGTGCCTTCCTCCCCCTCCAGCCACCCACCTCCTTCCAGCCAATCCACTCTGCAATTCCCCGTGTGAGTCCGTCTTTGTTTGTTCTGTCCAGGGAATAAGTTATGCCTGTTAGATAAGCTAGTATTTTCACTGTGTCTCTGATTTCTTCTGTAAATTGTTTTATTATCCTTCCTTCTCCTTGGTTTCTTTGATTGTGTAAATAGTAGGAATAAATTTAGTAGCATTTCAAACCTTTTTGTCTTCTTCTTCTTCTTCACATCCGTGTCGCCTTTGTATTTTCCCTATTGAATATCTGTGGCGCGATTCGGCCAACGTCCAGGAATCGGGTTAGTCGGGGTAACTGTTAGGGCCGTGGCGCCATCCGCTCGGCAAATCAACATCTTATCCGCGGTCCGTAACAATATATATATATATATATATATATATATATATATATATATATATATATATATATATATATATATATAATATTATATATATATATATATATTGTTGCGGAGATGAGGACTGTATTTTTTTGATTGTGTGCTGTATTATTATTATTATTGTTTATTCTGCGCCCCCCTACCTCCGGAGCTGTGTAAAGGTGAAAGGGCATCCCATAATTAGTCCACAAGCATACACGTCAGCCAAGTAATAGAATACCCCTGTTGATAGTTATCTCTTATTCTGTGTTCTAGGGTAAGGCTGTGTCTCCCATTAATTGAAGTACTCCATTGCACCAGTGAAAGAGAATAGATCCCCTTTCATTCCCATCCCCAAAACCTCCATTTCCTATCACATCCCCTTTCGTCATTGCCGAGCCTCGATTGCCCATATTACATCCCCTCTCGTCATTGCTGAGCCCTCGATTCCCAATCACCTCCCCTCCAATAACCGCCATTGACCACGAGGCAGGGTCGGAGAAGAAAGGCGTGTCTCCACCTCGTCATAGAGGGGAGGAGGGGCGTACCCGCCCGTCGTCATCGAGGGCGGAGCCCGAGGGTCGCGCGACCAACCAGGGCCGAGGTGAGCACCCCGATGGGCGTGTCCAAAACGCCGGCGGCTTAATCGCTGGAGGCGCTATAAAAGGCGCGCACGGAAGTGAGTCGTGAGTTGGTCTGAGTTGGTTGAGAGTCGGTCGTCAAGTGGAGAGTGGTGAAGAGTCAGTCAGTAGAGTCGGTGGTCAGTTGGTTGCATTGGTTGCGGTGAGGAGTCGGTGGTGGTGGTCAAGTGGTTGCGTTGGTTGCGGTGAGGAGTCGGTGGTAAAGAGTGAGGGACCAAGAAAGAGTTGAGGGTTTGGACCAACGAGTCAGACAAGTCCTGGGACCGCAGCGGAGGCCGCAGCAGCAAGAACACCCAACAGCCACTTGGGGCCTGAACGGCGGTTTGGAGCAGGGCCGAAAAGGAACGGCGGCTGCTAAACGCGCCGGTTGAGCTGCAGGACCCCCTTGGACCTCCCTCTCCCTCCAGCCATCCACCTCCTGCCTTTCCATCCTTCTTGTGTACGTGAGTTTGTTTTGGTTTGTTCTGTCCCTGGGTATTTAATTAAGTCTGTAGGTAAGCTAAAATTTGCACTGTGTCACCTGCGTCTTATGTGTTGTAAATAAACCTTGATTGCTCCTTTTTGCTTGTGTAAATAATAAATCCAATTACTCTTCTGTCCGTCTATTCGTTTTATTCCTTTTCCTCTTTGCATTCGTCGTTTTAGTCTTTTCCCCTCATTGAGCAGCTGCGGTGCGATCCGGCCAAAGTTCTGGGTGAATCGGGTGAGTCAGGGATCCTGTAACGGTCGCGGCAATACCACCGCTCGGTAAATAACATCTTAATCCGCGATCAGTAACAATATATATATATATATACTGTACATATATATATATATCTATATATTGTAGCGGTTACCGGAAGCATGACACAATTACCGTGCACCGGCCGATGACGCAACCGGCGAGCGGTCATGTGTCCGGACTCGCCCGGGCGTATCCAGACTTGCCCTTCTTGGGCGAACACTTGCCTTGCATACCACGCCCCGTCGGGAGGCGTGACTTACCTATTTTGCATACCATGCCCCGCCTGAGAGGCGTGGCTTTTGTGTGTTGAGTTTGCGATATAAATTGCCGCCCGTTCGAGGGGCGGATTCAGTGTGCTTTTGAGTTCTTTGGTTTTGAGCTAAATAAATAGCTCGGTGAAACTTCGTTCCTGTGTCGTCCATTTTGTCTGGCTTTATTGTGCGAGAACAGCTCCCACAATTGGTGACCCCTTTCTAAGAACATGGCGATGGAGTCAGCTGCAGCTTTGAAGCTCCCGGGCTTCTGGGAGTCGCACGCGGCCGTTTGGTTTGCTCAAGCGGATTCTCAATTCGCCCTGCGAAAGATTACGAAGGACACGACGTGCTACAACCATGTGGTCTCTGCGCTCACCGCCTCCTCCACTGCCCGGGTCCTGAGCTTCCTCCAGCACCCGCCGAACGCCGAAAAATACGGCGCTCTCAAAGGCCTACTCCTCGGTGCGTTTGGACTCACGGAGACCGAACGCGCACGACAACTACTACACCTCCCGGAGCTGGGCGAGGCCCGTCCATCTGAAAGCATGGACCACATGCTTGCTCTTCTCGGTGACCACAGCCCGGACGTCCTCTTCCGCGAGCTGTTCCTCCAGCGGCTACCCGGGCAGGTACGGTTAGCTTTGGCTAATTCGCCCATCACGGACCCTCGCGCCCTGGCCAAGGAGGCCGATAAATTTTTCTCGGCCAGGCGACATGTCAGAGCGGCCACCTGGGACCCTGGGCCGACCGAGGCAACGCCTGCACCATGACCAGCGCCTCCACCGGCCGTGTCCGCGCCACTGACAGCAGCGGCCGCCGCGACACCCCGTCGACCGAACCCGACGCGACCGCCGGAGCCTCCACCAGAGCGGACCATGTGCTATTACCACGCCAGGTTCGGGCAGAAGGCCAGAATGTGCCGCCCACCGTGCACTTTCGGCAGGTCGGGAAACGACCAGGCCGGCGCTCGCTGCCTGCCATGAGCGTTGGCCTTTCAGGCAGCCTTCTGTTTATCACGGACACGGAGTCCGGGCGGCGTTTTTTGTCCACCTTGGTCGCCGCAAACGGTTCCTCCATCCACACCTTCGGTTCGCGCAGTGTCGCATTCTGCTTCGGGGGCCAGCGCTTCAGATGGGACTTCATCACGGCGAACGTGCCCATGGCCTTGCTGGGTGCAGATATTCTTTGTGCGCATGGGCTTTTGGTCGACGTCAAACGGCGTCGGCTCATCAACGCGGAGACCTTCAGCTCGCTCGCTTGCTCATTGAGCGGCTCCGCTCCGACCAAGCTAGCCTGCGTGCTCCCGGCCGTGGACGATTTCACCCGCCTACTCGCCGAGTTTCCCGCCCTCACGCAGCCGACGTTTTCGGCCGTCACCGTCAAGCACAGCGTCGAGCACCACATCCCGACCACAGGTCCACCGGTCGACGCCAGGGCTCGCCGCCTCGACCCAGCCAAACTCGCCGTGGCGAAGGCGGAATTTGACGCGCTGGAGCGATTGGGCATTGTGTGACGCTCGAATAGCGCATGTGCCTCGCCCCTGCACATCATGCCCAAACCGGGTGGCGACCATGCGGCGATTACCGCTGCCTCAACGACGCCACCACCCCCGACCGGTACCCGATACCACACACACAGGACTTTTCCGCCAGTTTGGCGGGGCGGGTGATCTTCTCCAAGGTCGACCTTATTCGGGGCTACCACCAGGTACCTGTCCGGCCGGCCGACGTTCCGAAGACGGCTGTAATTACACCTTTTGGCCTCTTTGTGTTCCTACGAATGCCGTTCGGCCTTAAGAACACGGCCCAGGCCTTCCAGCGGCTGATGGACAGTGTGCTGCGCAATCTCACCTTTCTGTTCGTCTACCTGGATGACATTCTCATCGCCAGCACTTCCTGGGCGGAGCACCTCGTACACCTGCGCATGCTTTTTGAGCGCCTCGGCCAGCATGGCCTCATCATCAACCCGGCGAAATGCCAGTTTGGCATAACGGCCGTCGACTTCCTGGGGCACCGCATCACGAAGCGCGGGGCCGTCCCACTGCCTACCAAGGTGGAGGCAGTCACAAGTTTCCCGCGCCCCCGCTCCATCAAGGCCCTACAGGAATATTTGGGGATGGTAAATTTCGACCACCGGTTCGTGCCTTGCGCCGCCCAACTCATACGCCCCCTGTACGAAGCCCTCCGGGGCAAGCCGGCCAAGCACGACGTCGCCTGGACCACAGAGATGGACGCGGCGTTCACGGGCGCTAAGCTGGCCCTCGCCAACGCGACCATGCTGGCGCACCTGGCGCTCGACGCACCCATCGCCCTCACCACGGACTCTTCCGACTACGCGGTGGGCGCCGTGCATGAACAGTGGGTGAACGGGGCTTGGCAACCGCTGGCCTTCTTCAGCCGGCAGCTTCGCCCTAACGAGCGCAAGTATAGTGCATTCGACCGCGAGCTCCTCGGCCTTTACCTGGCTGTTCACCATTTCCGCCATCTTTTGGAGGGCCGCCCGTTCACGGCGTTTGTAGACCACAAACCCCTGGTCTTTGCTATGGCCAAGGTTACGGAGCCGTGGTCGGCCCGCCAGCAGCGCCACCTCTCCGCCGTGTCCGAATTTACGACGGACATCCGGCACGTCACGGGCAAGGACAACGCTGTGGCCGATTGCCTCTCCCGGTCCGGCGTGAACGCCGTCCACCTGGGTGTGGACTTCGCCCGCATGGCGGCCGACCAGACCACTGACCCCGCGGTGCAAGCCCTCCGGACAGTGGACACAGGCCTGTGGTTGGCCGACGTCCCCTTCGAGGACACAGGCACAGTTCTCCTGTGCGACGTTTCCCTGGGCCAACCTTGCCCCATCGTGCCCACTAGATGGCAGCGGCACATTTTTGACGCCCTCCACGGCCTTTCCCACCCGGGCCGGGAAGCATCACCGAAGCCCGTGGCAGCAAACTTCGTCTGGCACGGGCTCCGTAAGGACGTCCGCGACTGGGCCAATGATGCCTGTGTCACCTGCCAGCGTGTAGTATAACCCCAGACAGTTCTCTCGACCAAATGCCCATCTTCATTCCCCATATTCTCCGACCATGTCATCACTCTCACCCGCCCCCAACTCCAAATTACATGTCCCAATTTAATAAGCAAGTCCTGAAGCCTGGGACAGTAAACATCAAGGCCTTACCTCTACCTTGATGAGCAGGTAATTACCGGTTGGTCAGGTCCAAAAGTGCCATCCACCCATAAAATCCCAAAATTTCTCATTGGACCAATCAAATTTCACCAAATCTCACTTTTCTCCCCACTATACTGGCAGGTATGTGGGTCCGCATCCAACGGTGATTATCACTACACATCTACCTGTGGCCACGACAGCTCCACACGCCACATGCTCGGGCGGCGCCCCGACGGACAAGGGACGCCACATTCCACCAAACCCCCCATGGGGCCGAGGTCGTACCTCGACACACAAGGCTGGACCCCACGTCCAAATCTCGCCAGCACAGCCCCCCAGCTGGCTGGCATAACATAATTTCCAAAGGGGCAACTTTTGCCCGAGGCCATCACCAGTGACCTCGCCTGGTCCACATTCTGCAGCCCACGGGACCAACTCCCGTCAAGGCTGTTCCAAATCACATTCCCATTTCCATTTAATTTTAAATTTCCTTTTAACAATTTTTATCTCCCACCCCAAACCACAGCTGCAGGTAACAACCCCTACCACAGGTTGTTCTGCCCCTCCCTGCAGCTGGTCCAAATTCCCAAACGGGGACCAAATTATCTGAGGCTCGATCTCCCGATCCTCCAATGTCCAAATCCAGCCCGGAGCCAAAACACTCCCCCAACTGGTTGTCCAATTTCGGAGCCTCCGCCACCAAACCGCAGTGCGTGGTGAGGGTCCCTTCGGTCACTTCAACCACCTCCTAGGACCAACTCAACTCATCCCCAAAGCTCCATTGGATCTGGTCAACCTCTACCTCCATGGGACTGTCCCAGGTCCCCAGCCGCTGTCACATCATGTACATCCCCATTAATCATTTGCGGCCCCCACAGGCCTTGATCAATAAATACCCGGTCCGGCTCCATTACTCGGACCCCCTATTGTTATCCCCTCTTGCTCTGCACCACCACCCTGGTGCTGCACCATTCCAAATCCATCCCCCTGTTGATGTGTTGTGGCATCCACCCGGCCCCGATAAACCTCCAGGCCAGCATGTAACAAACATTCGCCATTACAATTTTCACATTCCCCATTTCCTTCCAAATCTCCTTCCCTACCTTCCCCATTTATTTCAATTGCCATTCCTGGCTTCTGACCCCCATGTGAATCATTCTTTTGTTCTTCCTCCAATTCCTTTGTCCATCCTTCAATTTTGTTTTCCACTCGCTCACTCCATGCATCCATTTTGTTAATCATTCGCCTCATGTCTCCCTTCAATTCGCATTTCATTCCATCAATTTTATTTTCCAATCGCTCACTGCTATCGTTTAGTGCCTTCGTGCTGTCATTAATTTGCTTCATCAATTGCATTATGACCTGGTTGTCTATGGGGGCCGTCCCTACGGCGGGGAGAGCTCCATCGCTATGCTCCACCCCAACCACCTCCGATTCACTTCCAATGCTATGCCCATATTCCATTCTCCCTTCCTCCATATCGCTCACCTCCTCCTCCGTTTACAAGAAGTAGCTTCCCTGTGCGTTTTATCTCAGAAACCGATTACATTTAATGATGCGCCGTTCGCGTCTCGCACACCGATCGACTATTCAAATTTATCGCCTCGGACTACGAAAATTTTGTTTCCAAATTATCCACACTCTTGACACCAAATTTATAACAAGGTTCTATCCCACTTCTGACACCAGTTGTCGTGCGAATACCCTCCGGTTAATACAAGGGCTCGCGAATGACCAAACAGCTTTAATTGATGCGACGACCAAATACGGATTTTGCCATCACAGCATGAGAGAAAGAATGAAGAAGAAGAAGCGGAAGCGCTTATCTGGAGAGGGAACGAACTTAGATGGGAATCCGGGTTTAGAAGGAAATGGAAAAGAATACAAGGGTTTATTTTACAAGATATAGCGGGACAGGAAAATGCGCGATGATAAATAAAGTGTCCTATATCGGGATCCCGCACACCTCACCTCAGAAACAAGACAAAGGAAAATGAATTACCAAAAATAACTGTCCGTCGTGTAATGGTTCGTTGGTGCCAGCTTATCTGTCTGTAGTGCAGTGCCCGCCGTCCAACACGGCTCCGAGCTCCGGCGTGAAGGAACCCTCCGTCTGCCTCGCTCGCACGCTTCGCCAGGCCCCGCGTAGCCCGCACCGCTCCAAAGTCCGAGTCGATTGCACACGAAGCCCCAGCACCACTCCAAGCTCCGAAAGCACCGAAAAGGACCGCTCCAAGCACCACACACCACGAAGAACGTGATCTCCAATCCCAGCGCCGAGAGCACTAAATTTGCATTTATGTTTATTTAAATTATACAATGAACTACAAAATGTAAATGTTTCATGATATTTGTTATATTATATCACCTTTATATGTCAATATATATATATGTACACGGAGGAATGATCAGTGTGAAATCAACAGAGAGATACAGACAAATGGTATATTAATGTTTTTACACACATACAGATATGTACAGTACGTACTGCGGTACTGCTCTGCATTTCATCAGTGACATCACATTATATTCCCATGTCATCGTTTGGAACTTGGAAGTGCCGTCGTCTACAGCTCACCAGAAATATTTCCTCTCATGAGTGAAACTCTTTGACATGTACACAAAAATACGATTAAAACAAAACAAAACAACCTATATGGAGGTTTTCGTATTTTCGTCGTTAGAAGCACATGCCGTGGCAAATTTGGGTTTTTAATCACTTATTCGTATATGCGGATTCGTTTAACCCATTTTATCCGAATGGCATTTGGCCATTGGCCAACACTCCTGTGTTTATTTACATCATTACGTCAATACAGCGATTAATTATCATTTAAGAATTTATTTTTTTTTTTTTTTTTTTTTTTTTTTGTATACAAGATCGAGGCTCGTGAAAGAGCGAACATTAATCACACAGAATGACAAACAGACACACAAAACAAATAACATCGGGAGCGGTAGACAAGATGGGGAGAGAGGGGGAAGGACACAAACGCAACATTTGAGAGCAGGGACCGAGAGACATGGAGACATCGAGAGAACTGTGGGAGGGAGAGGGCTTTGGGGGGGAGGCATGGGAAGGGGGGGGGGGTGGGAGAGGTATAAAACATATGGACACTGCCAAGACTTCCAGGAAAGAAGTTGGAATTTCAAACAAGGTGGATCTGGGGTGAATTAGTGAGGGTAGAAAAGATCAAGGTTTTGGATGGGGGAAGATAAGAGATGGTGGTGAACAGCTGTTTTGAAGACCTGGAGGGAGGAGTGTGATTGAAGTGAGTGTGGGAGTTTGTTCCAGAGGCGGGAGAAAAGAGGAATGAAAGAGTGAAGGTGAGCAGAGAGCCGAGATTTCGGCAGTTTAACCATCAGAGGGTGGCTGGCAGATCTTGTGCAACCTGTAGGAATATTTGGGGGACAGAGCACAGAGAGAGCTGGGGGAGCAAGGCCGGAGAGGAGTCGGTAGAAGACAGAAAGACCACCTACCTGCCTGCGGTGAGTGAGTGAAAGGCCCTCAGAGATAGCTTCATCGCGGGAGATTCCAATGATTCTGAAAGCTTTGGATTCAACAGCGTGAAGCCGAGCCAGGTGTGAGGCAGGAGCACCAGCCCATAGGGGAGAACAGTATTCCATTGAGCTGCGGATGAAAGCCTTGTATGTGGTGAGGAGCTCAGGTGTGCCTAGGAAGGACTTCGCACGACGGAGGATGCCCAGTCGGCGACTGGCTTTGGAGGCCAGCTTGGAAATGTGGTTTTCCCAAGAAAGATCATGGCAGATGGTGAGACCCAAAAGCTTGAGCGACAGAAATTCTTGGAGAGGATTGTTGAGAAAGTAGATGGGAGGGTTGTCCAGTCGATCTTTTCGGAGAGACATAGTAAGAGTGTGAGATTTTTCAGGATTGAAAGACATGTTCCACATGTTTGACCAGTCTGTGATTTTGTCCAGGTCTTCAGAGAGTGAGGAGGCTGCAGACTGCCGATCTGAGGGAAGAGGATTGGAGCGGCAGAGAGTGGAGTCATCAGCAAAGAGATACAGAGGATTTTCCAGAGAGTCGGAGAGATCATTGATAAAGACCAGAAAAAGCACAGGGCCCAGCACACTGCCTTGGGGAACTCCAGCCTGAATGGGAAGGGGAGATGAGAGAAATCCATTCAGGGCCACACGTTGACTACGACCAGAGAGGAAGTCCGCAAGCCATGCATGGAGATTTCCATGGATACCATAGGAGGAGAGTTTGGTGAGCAGAGCTGGGTGCCAGACCATATCGAAGGCACGTGATATGTCAAGGGAGACAGCTCTGATTTCCTGTTTGGCATTGAGGACCTCCATCCATTGTTGAGACAGCAGAAGCAGCATGTCCAGAGTAGAGTGACCTGGTCTGAAACCAAATTGATGATCAGAGATCAAGCCATTGGAGAAGAGAAAAGATTTCATATCCGAAGCAATGATGGATTCCATGACTTTGCTGATAATTGCGAGCAGGCTGATTGGTCTGTAGTTGCAAGGATCTGTTTTTGCACCTTTTTTGTGTAAAGCGGTAATGTTTGCTGATTTCCAGGATGCTGGCAGATGACCTTGAGCAAAAGATAGGGTGAAAAGAACAGAGAGAGGGTGAGATAGAGCGGCAGAGCAGGATTTTAGGACCCGTGGGCTGATGCCATCTGGTCCAGTTGCAGAATCAGAGTCGAGGTTTGACAAAAACTCCTCCACCTTGTCAGGAGAGAAGGTCACAGAGTCCAGGAGCAGTTTGGTTCGACTGGGAAAGGTGGGAACAGAGAGAGATGGGTTTGGGACTAAGGATTTTGAGGCAAACACAGAGTTGAGGCATTCGGCTTTGTCACGTGCGATGTCAACTGTGTGGCCATTTGAGGTAAGGGAGGGGATGGAGGGGGAACAAACACCAGAAACGGATTTGACCAGACGCCACCAGGATTTGGAGGAAGGAGACAGGTTTGAGAGTTAATTCTTGAGTGAGGAGAGATAGTGCTTCCTGGCACTCCTGAGGGTAGACACACACTTGTTCCGAGCTTGGTGGAAGGAACTGAGATTTCCTTCAGTTGGATTAGCCTTCCAAGAGGCAAAGGCAAGTTGTTTCAGGGCAACTGCCTCACCACAAGATTCAGTGTACCATGGACGGGAGGAAGGGTAAGACAACTGAAGGCGAGATGGGATAAATCTGTGCATGAGAGAGATCAGTTTGCTTTGGAAGAATTCCCAGGAAGAATTGATGTCAGAGGCAGTGGAGATGGGAGACCAATCCAGACGATTGATGGCTGCTTGAAGACCGTCCCAGTCGGCCTGAGTGAAATGCCAGACTCGTCGACGCTGAGGAGGCTCTCTGAGAATGGCCAGAGAGATGTCCACTTTGACAAGCACATGATCAGAAGAACCGATTGGAGCAGAAGAAGAGCAGCAGACATTAGCAGGGAAGTTAGTCATAATCAAGTCTAGAAGAGAAGATACTCCATTGGCTGAGATCCGGGTCGGGAAATTGACAGATTGTGTCAATCCCAGTGAGTCACAGAAGTCCTTTGCTGAGGTGCCATGACTGGTGAGAGAGGAACCCACACCCAACCAGGTGGCATGATGACAATTGAAGTCACCACATATGAGGAAGAGAGAGTTGGGATGAGTGGATAGAAGTTGGTCCATGTTGTCGGACAGTGAAATGTAGATGGAGTCATCACTGTTTGGGGGACGGTACAGAACACATATGAACAAAAGGTGGGAGCGGAGAGGAAGCCGTAGCCAGAGGTACTCCTGGGGGTGAGGAGGAGAGAGGGCAGTGCAAGGAGAGTGAGGAAGAGAGTTTTTGATAAAGATAGCCACCCCACCACCAGGCCGAGGCTCAGGTCTATCATACCGGAGGAGGGAGTAACCAGGAAGAGATATTAAGGAATCAGAGACATCTTGAAGGAGGAAAGTCTCTGTTAAGCAGATCAAGTCTGGATTGTCAGAAGCAACCTGTATGGAGAGATCAGTCAGGTTTGAGCGAAGGCCCCGGATGTTTGAGGTCCATACCGTTAATGAAGAGAGAGGGGGAGCATCGGGTACAGGACAGGGGACGGGAGGAGTAGGGTAAGATGAAGGATGAGAGGGGGAGGTAGGGAGAGCAGTTGTTAGTGTGTCAGCGATTGCAGAAGAGTTCCAAGAAAGGGAAGGATGAGGAGGATGAAAGGTTTGAAAGTGAAGGGATGAGGCACAGTGAGGGGTTGTTTGAGGAGGGGCAGAGGAAAGAAGAAGGTTGGGGGGGGGGTGGAGGTATGAGATAGAAGGGAGACGACGTGGGGAGGAGGCAGCTTTGAGGAGGAGGGGGGAGGAGGGAGAATTGGAGAGGAATGGTATGGGGGGAGATTTGAATGGGAGGGGTTGGGGGGGAGTTTTGAAGGGGAGGAGTGAGGGGGGAGTTTAGGAGGGGAAGGGCAAGGGGGGAGTTCAGGAGTGGAAGGGCAAGGGGGGAGTTCAGGAGTGGAGGGGCAGGGGGGGAGTTTAAGAGTGGCGGGGCAAGGGGGGAGTTTAGGAGTGTAGGTGCAAGGGGAGGGATTTGGATGGGAGGGGCAAGAGGGGAGTTTAGAAAGTGGATGATTAATGAAAGACGAACATTGAAAACAAATTGGGTTTGTTGTGATTTTCAAGTTAGCAATCCGGTTCAGAATGATGGAGGAGGGATGGAATGAATGTGAATTTAGACCATGTAGTGAGGGAGACGTATAAGATATTGAATTTCTTTTTTTTGAGGTGGAATGAGTTGGAGAGGAAATTGAGAAAAGCCTTTTAAATAGGAAGAAAAACAGCGTGTTGTAAAATACCACTGAGTAAAACACTGAAGGGGAAAGGTTATACATATTTAAATAATATTTAAACAGAACCGTGAACAATCTTATGTGCACAAAAATACCAACGGGGGGAGAGCCGAGAGGGACCACCACGAGTCACGTGAAGGGCAAACGGTGGATTGCAAGGAGTTAATGGGGGCGGGGCGAACAGCACACCTGGACAGAAAATACAGGATGAGTCAACAGTACACGTGGAGAAAAGAAAAGAAATGTTTTTTTTTTTTTTCTGTTTGTGTGGTTTTTGGGGGTGGTGGGGGGGGGGGGGAGGTGGGGATTTAGAACGTTAGACAGAGTATTATGTTCGGGGTAGAAGGGAAAAAAACTAAGAGCCAAGCAAAACACGATTAAGATAACAAACACCGACGGGGGTACAACTACAAGGCCGCACACGAGGAGCAGAACACGATTAAATAATTACAAGTTACAGGAAATTCAAACCAAAAGTAACTATAATCAAAACAATAACGCATGGACGATAAAATAACGAGTTGAAATTTGACAATCTATCTGGGGAAATGGGGGAGAAACACGTGGTCGAAGAACGAATGAACAAACGAATAAGAATGAATAAACGAATGAGAACAGAGAAGGAAATGTTTTTTTTTGGATTTTTTTGAGTTGTGCTTTACACAAGGAAGAGGGCTATGGGGTGAAAAGGTTGGGAAAACAGAGAACGAAAGTTATTGGATCACAAAAACACGGACCGCTGAGAGAAAAACAAAGCCTCAAGGTTGTACAGTGTTCACTGTACAACTACAAGGCCTCAAAACACGACCCGAATTAACACGATTTTCAATACAGGTATGAAAGATTTGCACCGAAAATCTTCGTCGGGAGACAATATATACACCATAAAATAAATAGTTATAACGAAAATACAAATGGGAACAATTACTTAACTTCGATTTCGATGGATAGCATGGAGAGCTGAGAATAAACGAACCCTCGCCAGCAAGACCGGAAACGGAAGGAATTCTTCCCACAGTAGTTTATTCTATGTGAGAGGGTGACAATAGCATAATACTCCCCATGGCAATGTAATTATATTTATAAGGATAATCCCATAATGAAACAAAAAATTGAAAGAATAATTATGGGCCCCTATTAGGTCCATGCCTTGGGGTGGTCTCCTCCCTCACCCTCTCTCGGTGGCCCTGTCTCTTCCCCAAATATTCCTCAAGGACGCACAAGATCTGTCAGCAACCCTCTTCGGGTGAAACTGCCAAAATCAAGACTCCCTGCTCACCTTCCACTCTTTCATTCCTCTTGTTTCTCGCCTCTGGAACAAATTCCCTCACACTCTTCAATCCCACTCCTCCCTCCAGGTCTTCATAACAGCTGTTCACCAACACCCCCCATCTAAAACCGTGATGTTTTCTAGCCCCATTAATACACCCCAAATCCACCTTTTTCAAATTCTGTTTTCTTTCCTGAAAGTCCTTGTAGTGCTCATTTGTTTTATAGTGTACCCCACCCCAGGTCTCTCCCTTCCAGAGATCTTCCGATGTCCAGATCATGATATGGTGATGCTTTTCAGCGGCAGGGACTGGGAGACTTGTAAGGATAGCGGAAATCAATGAATGGAGCCAAAATACAGGCAAATCCTTCTGGAGAATCTTCTTCAGAGTGCAAAAGAGCTTTGACTGCAGCAAAGATTTACATTCCAACAGGACAATTACCCCAATCATACAGCCAAAGCAACACTGCAATGGCTTCAGAACAAGAATGTGAAAGTCTTTGAGTGGCCCAACCAAAGCCCAGACTTGAAACCCATTGAAAATCTGTGGAAAGACATGAAGATTGCTGTTCACCGACGCTCCTCATCCAAATTGACAGAGCTTGAGAAAATCGGCAAGGAAGAATTGGAGAAACTCTCCAAATCCAGATCCAGATATCAGATAAAGCTGATACAGACATACCGAAGACTCGAAGCTGTCTTTTACAGGAAGTAAAAATATTACAAACCAAAAACATGTTTGATTACCTTTTTAAATAGTCGATAAAGCTGTTTAACAAGGACCTGAAATAAATTTGGAGAAATCCGGAGATTAATCCATGCTTCGATCATGTCAATGATCGCTCCTGATCGTAGATCTACTGCGGTCTATATACCCCACAAGGGTTAATAACAAGACCCTTCCTGCCGCTTTTGTGGAGTTCTTCCAAGGCATTTTCATGGCGTTTTTCAAAGCTGCTTCTCATTACAAAAGTAACAAGAAAGAGCAATCAGAGATTGCAGACCCTCGCCAGGACGTGTTTTCAGTGTTTTTTTTTAGGGCTTTTGTGTTAAAACAAATATGGCGGCCGTACCATGTGACCGATGACGTCATCTTTTTTTTTTCTCCACCAATTTATACCTGGATGATGCTCAAGAAATTTCATCTTGATCGGATGAGGTTTTGTACTTGTTTTCCAAAAACATGTTTTCACTTTGACATTATGGCGTATTTTGTGGAGATCGGTGACAATTTTTTTTAATGTAATCAATTTTAAATCCAGGCTGCATCCTAACAAAATGTGAAAAAGTGGAGGGGCATGAATATTTTCTGAAGGCACTGGATATCCAATGAGGATGAGACAACTGTTTGTGATGAAATTTTTGTTGTTTTATTGGGAATGAATATGTTCTATTTGGAAACACTTTGTGACCATAAACCATATTTTATGAACTGCTTTGATTCTCAAACGGACCACATATTCTTTCTTTCCAGGCATGGTGTGGTCAACACAATTGATGGAAATTATTCAGCTCCAAGGAGATGTTCAGGCCTACAAAGTCAACAAGCAAAAGCTTTCCTTCTTGGAAATTAGCATACCAGATGATGAACCAGGTTTTTATATTTTGTGTATTTTCACAAGTGATTGCCCTTGATAAAACCGTTGAGTGTTATTACTACAACAAATACTCATTCTTGCTCTTTATCTACTTTGCCACAACATGAGGAATAGCCATTCCGTCCCCCTCGGATTGCAATTTATAAACGGTCTTTTCAAGTTACATTACATCCTACTGTGCTGTAGATAACTGGGTCAATTACCTCCGAAGAGTTAACAACCTTTGCTTCATACCGGCCACTGAGTTAATTTGACCTTCGGAAGTGTTACAATGAAACAGAGTTTGTTTAGCAAAGGACAAGCAAGCATTGCAGGTGCAGTGTATTGTGTCGATGGAGATGGGATTACCAGGCACAATGGAAATGGTAAACAGGTTTTTGAATACTAATTAACTTATCTCCCAACGTCAGCCAGAACGCTCCAGGAAGAACGGTGCTTGATGTCTTAAAACTCTTTACTTTGAAACTTCTCTTTACCTCAATATCATTTTTAAAACTTACTTATTTGAACTCGATTAAAATATTTTATATCTATATATGAGTATATTTTAAAGGCAAAACGTAACGATATTTCCCTAAATCATAATTCGACATCGTACAGATGAATCAATAGCATGTAATATCGTACCAATGAACCAAATGGTTTATCATTGTCTTGTTTTGTAAGGAATTAAACAGGAGATTGTTTGATACACATGTTTAACATGTTAAAAGATTTCCTAAATTGTAATTCGTCATGTATGTAACATGCTATGAAAGATTTCGCCATTATAGTAACGGAAACATGAAAATCTGTTAACTAAATTGTTACCAAAAAATTTCTTCACCAATATGTTTGTAAAGGTGTGTAATAACATGTGTTAAAATGTTGAAGGTCAACTCCCGTGGGAAACCCAGAAAAAAAGCTGTTGAATTCGGGTACCGAAAAATTATTTTCGAGAATTTTTTTTTTTTAATCGGCCCTTAAGTAACTTATGAGGGGTCAAATAAGGGTTTTTCATGATTCTGAGTTGATTGTTAACATTTATATTTCACCACAGACACTCCTTTGTGGAAAAATAATTTCTAAATATATCTCATTTTCTACTTTGCAGGACATGGAGTCTAGCAACATGGATGAAGACGTTACTCCACCCGTGCTCAATTGCTTCATCTGTGCACGCTCGGATACACCAGCTGAAAGGCTCATACAGGCAACTCCAAAGGGAGACTCAACTTTATTGAAACAAGCAGAAACTGTCGAAAATGTTACTGTTGTGGAACGTATGAAGGAGGCTCAAAAGGAAGGAAAACTGAGGTACCACCAGAAGTGTAAAAATGATCTGTACAACAACTTTGTTGCAACCACCAAGAAGTCAGCTCAAGCATCAAAGGCAGAGAAAGAGTCATCAAAGTTGAAGAGAAGACGCACTACTTGTGAGTTCAGTTCATCAACTGGCTGCAGTTCTAGAAGATCACAGTCAGTTGACCTCCTGTATAAGGATGTATGCATTCTTTGCAACCAACCAGCCCAGCTCTACAAAAATAATCGAGCACAAGCTAGAAAGAAATACAGAGTGCCAGATAATTTGACTGCAGATACACTGAAGGCAAGCTTGCTGAAGACAGCACGGAGTCGCGGGGATGACTGGGGCACTGAAGTCACTGGACGCCTGGAAGGGATCAACGACTTGGTAGCAGAAGAAACACTGTACCATTTGCGATGCAAACTTATGTTTGCGAGAGGTGACAGTTTGTCCAAGACTGATGAGGAAGGAAAAAGGAAGAGAGGACAGAGGAGTATTGATGAGGAGCGAGAGGCAGTTTTTATTGAATTCTGCGAATGGTTAGACTCAGAATTAGAGCATGGGGTAATGAACATGGACCAAGTCCATGAAAAGCTGCAGGAGTTTGATCAGTCACCAGAGAAGAGCCTTTCTTATTCAAAGCATTGGCTAAAGATAAAACTTCTAGAGAAATACGAAGACACCTTGTATTTCACAACACAGGAAAGAAGGGCAGATGTACTCTGTCTCAAAGATGGCACCGACAATATTCTGCGAGAGCATAATGCTAATCTTGACCATGGAGATGAGAAGGCTCAGATCATAAAGACGGCACTCAAGTTAATATCCAATGATATTGCCTTGATTGATTTAGGTCCAAAGTCATACCCCACAACACACAGTATGACTGACATCGATAGTCAGCTGACACCCTGTTCCTGCAAGCCTTCAGATGTTCTTGAGACCGATTGTCAAGACAGACGAAAGAGTTGCCGTTTGGGGGCAGAATTTTATTAAGGCCTGTCGACCTCGGTCTGGAGTATTGCCACACCAAATGGGGCTTGCCATACAACTTGATCATAGATTTGGGTCAAAATGGATGCTCAACAAGTTCCACCGGCTGGGATACACTGAGTCTCACACGGAGACACAAAACTACAAATACTGCTTCCTTAATAGTAGGAGTGGAGATGATGTTCCAGATACTTCTGGCACTCTTGACACCATTGTGGAGGAAACAGATGAACAGATCAATGATGAGGTTGCGGTTGATGCTGCGCTTGAGGATCAATCAGTGATGACAGCCAAAGTGCCAGCCAGCGAAAGTGAATTGTCAAGTAATGATCAGGTGGTCTTTATGGAGGTTGGGGAAACAAACAATGCAGTCACTCAGTTTGTTGGAGACAATATAGATTTAAACATTGTCTCTATTCACGGAAACACTCCCTTTCACTCAATGGGTTGGATCGAGGGTGCAGCCTCCAACAGAGGGTGCAGCTGCACAACATTCACTCCGTGCCTACCTGCAGACCCGGGACTGGATCCTTTTACAGAGCATGTCTCTGAACCCCAGTGACTATGGATGGACAATAGGTGTGCATGGGTATGAGCCAGTTCCCACACTGGACCCCACGGCTCCTGAGGAGCTATTGCAGTTCACGAGCTGTAATTGTCATGGAGATTGCAGCAACCGGCGATGCAGCTGCAAGAAGAATGGGGTCACGTGCATCTCGGCCTGTGGAGTCTGTAATGGCATTACATGCAGAAACTGCAGTCATGATGTTGTTGAGTCTGAAGAAGACATAGACAATGACTGTTGAAACTTCTGACATTGTGAATGAAAAATAACTCTTGAGTATTATATATGTATGTGAAATAAAAGCTACTTTGTGTGTAAATGTAAAAGTGAAAATATAAATGTTAACAATCAACTCAGAATCATGAAAAACCCTTATTTGACCCCTCATAAGTTACTTAAGGGCCGATTAAAAAAAATAAAAATTCTCGAAAATAATTTTTCGGTACCCGAATTCAACAGCTTTTTTTCTGGGTTTCCCACGGGAGTTGACCTTCAACATTTTAACACATGTTATTACACACCTTTACAAACATATTGGTGAAGAAATTTTTTGGTAACAATTTAGTTAACAGATTTGTGAAATATCTCATAAAATGCCCTTACTATTAAGAAAACTTAATTCCAACATCATGTTGAAATGTTAAAGCACATATATATAGTTACGGATACGGGGGACGGCTCTCCCGTTAGCAAGGGGTGATAAGCCCCGTGTCCTGTTAAGCTGGCCGTCTCCCCGGTCCTGGTACTTGTAACGCTATCCCACGGGATGGAACGGATCAGGGTTATGGGTCCAGGGTCTATCCCGAATACCTTTATCCGTCCCTCCGCAGACTAGGGAGACAAGTACCACTCAAACCCCAGTTTGGATGGTCTAGTTAGTTGCCGAGCGGTTTTTAGCAACCCGAAGTTCGAGTCATTAGCCTTCACTAAACCCGATCCTGAACGTTGGCCGAATCGCGCCACGTACACTCAATATGGAAACCTCTAAAGCGACCGAAGAGCATGACTAAGTAAAGACAAAGTAGGGAATAACAAGATTTATTACTATTTACACACAACTAAAGCAGAAAAGAAATGGAATATGATTTACAAGGCAATGGAAGGAGCAGGAGACATAGTGCAATGATTAGCTTATATATATATGGCAGTCTTACTTATAAACCCCAAGACAACATGAAAGACGGACAAACGGGCACACTTACACGGGGGAAATGATGGCAGGAATCACTGGAGGGAGGAGAAGGTCCAAGCCGATGGCAGGGCAGGAAGGTCCGGGCAATTCCACACCGTCGAGGTCCACGTTCCGTGCTCGAAGCGAACAGCAGCTGGCAGCTCCGTGTCTCCACAACTGGCAATAGGGCCTAGAGGGTCTCGGCATATTGCTCAGTATCAGCACCCCCTCACGTCTCGTTCTCTCTTGGCTGCTTTAGCTGGATCGCGCATCTGCTGCACCTCTCTCTCTCAATCTTCTCCAAAAAGCCAGCTCTATAGAAACCCGCGCGTGTCCTTTTATAACGTGCTTTTGGGTTTCTTACCCGCGTGCGTTGTAAACGCCCCTCGGTCAGCTCGCCTCGGCCTTGATTGGTCGCGAGGGCTACCGATCCCGCCCCTCTTGATGACGTGTTGGCAAAGCCAAGCCTTGTTCCTCGCGCTTGGCTGACTCCTCCCCCCCCGATGATGAGGTGGACACGCCTTTCTTCTCCGTTGGTTACCTCGTGCGTAATGGAGTCAAATGCAGCAAACAGTGGATGAAATGCAGCAAAGTGGCTAACGAAGTCAATTGCAGCAAACCTGGCAAACCTGGCACTTGGACGATGCCATGGGGCGTCGGAGGGACCTACTCTTATTTAATTCGGTGCAATGAAGAGTCAAACTATTGGGAAACACATCCTTAACCTACATAAAATAAGGGACTAACTATTTAAAAGGATATATGGTGCCCTGTGTGTAGGTTTATGGAATTAACTAAGAGGACGAGCTTCGACCTTTCTTTACCTTATGGAGGGTGCCATGTACACACAACAAAACCATAATTCTCACATTCTTTACATTTTCTCAAATTCGTTACACTTCTCAAATTCGTTACACTGCACCCTCCTTCCTTCAGGCCCGTGCTCGGGCCTATAAAACTTTAACTTAGTCTGACACGTAGGTGTAATTCCCTCTACAATTAACCTGACCCTGAGTGTGACAATTTAAAAACACAAATAAATATGTCCCCCTGCTGCATTGCACCCTGCCTAACAGATTTGCGCCCACAGGATAACCAAATTACGGAATTGTTTTCAAGCTATACATTTACGGTGGGGAGCATTATTTACAATGACTCTGCTTTTATTTACAATACTAACCCAGGACCTGTGATCGTTCTTTTGGGGGGGGGGGGAGACAGTCTGCCCTGCATCGATGCACCATGAAAGCACCCAAAAACGCACCAAAGCACCCTCAAGCACCAATCGGTGCACAGTCACCACAGTTCAATAAAAAATAAACCGACAAACCCTGCTGGTGGTCTCTTACTCTTCGGCTCCCTCTGCTGGCTAATGCTATCTTCCAGGTGTTGTCATCTTCTTTGTTGGCGGCCTATTTGCAATAATAAAATGAAACTTGCACAGAACGTGTCCATTTTTATTTTCTTTATTTATGGCCCACAGGGCCGACTACGTGTGGTTCACCTGTGGGGCATCGGTGCCCTGTGACCAAGGTCCGCCAGCAAGATCTCGGGCCTTCATGGCCGGTTCCAGCAGAGGGGCCATGCCCCAACCCATGGGGTCCATAAGTGGTGCTCAGCCACAGACATGTGGTCCAAAGGTGGTGCATCGATGCAGACAGCTGTGGTTGCGAGAGGTTCGGGCGCCCAAT
The DNA here is from genome assembly GCF_964187855.1 of Myxine glutinosa. Taxonomy (NCBI): domain Eukaryota; kingdom Metazoa; phylum Chordata; class Myxini; order Myxiniformes; family Myxinidae; genus Myxine; species Myxine glutinosa. Next base: position 46,625,017 of record NC_136267.1, read on the forward strand.
GGCGGACTCTCGCACGCTCCCCTCGGCGCCCAGTGGTGCACAGTCCTCATGTGGGAAACAAGGGGGGAAAAGACAGATGAGCGAGGGGTAAGGTCACAAGGGTACACATCAAAAAAGGCAATGCAAGGCGAGGTGCGTATGGAGACGGAGCAGAGAAAAGCTCGTCCCTACCGGACGTCACCCCCCCTGTCACCTACTCTACCCTTGCCCTTACCCCATATTTACAACAATCTACACATTTACAAATTCGTCACTACTGTCACGTCTCCCCATATCTCTTCTATACCAAATCCGTCACCACAATCCCTCTAACCAAAATTTGCCATCACCCAATTCATCATCAATCCTCATAAGGAGGGAGAGATGGAACACAGCACAATGTCACACCCACGTCATGATGCGTCTCACAATCCAAACATTTGCATCAAAATAAAATAATAAAAACAACCTGGCATGGTGTGGAGTACCATCGTTACCTCAGGTGAGTGGATGTAGATGGTGCGAGGAGATCTTAATCCTAACTATCCTCTAAATGACATTAACACACTTTACACACTTTACACTTTACACTTTACACTTTCCCTGCCAAACCATTGGCCATCTTACTCAATGTGGTTTTAAGAACCAAATTCCCATTGACCAAACTGTGGTGCTTCCTCAATTTGGGGTCTCACTCCCCCGATTCATCTCCCGGTGCCCTTGCACAATTTCCGGGCTGGGTCGTGTAGCTCTCCCAGCAGGTCTCCCCACCTGCACACCTCCACCACTGTAGTTGCCACCCGAGCTTACCTAGCTCCTCACCCTAACCTATCTAACTGGGGAAGGCCCCTCCTGGCTCTGTCACCCCTCGGTGCCCTCTGGCACTGGGCTACCCGGGTCCGTCCTCCGGATCCTCGGGCCCCATCCACAACAACTCTACCGGCTCCCAGAGCCCACCTGCGGCCTCACCTGGCCGACATCCTCACAGTGGCGGGGTGCCCATTTAACTACACACACACTAACAGGCTACACGCCCAGCCATTTCCACAACACTAATGCACCCATCCAAGTACCATTCTTTCACCACGCACCACAGATGCCAATATCCAACCACAATTTACCTGTACCCTCTACCTAACTCTTACACTACCCTCCCCGGGTATTCGTGATGGGGTCCATCCTCCTTTCCCCCATCCACACCTTCGCACCATCCACTCCACTCCACAGTTTCCACCATACTCACTCCACGACCATCCATTCCAATACTCCATATACTCCAGACCATTTATTCCATACACCTGTTCTCCATACCTCCTGTAGTTGCACACCTGTGCAATCACTCCTGGTGCCACCTGCACCCTCCTTCCTTGCTGGACCATTTGGTCAGCACAACACACTTCACTATCACTCACTCAAACACTGCTCCATACACCTGTCCAGTTGCACACCTGTGCAATCACACTTTTTAACCATACACACGGCATCATCTGAACTACCTGTTGCCCTGCTAACTTAGTGCTCCCCGTCTTCCCTTTAAACTAAGCACATACCACGTCATTATCATCCAAACTAATCTACCTGCGTCCCCACTCCAGGTATCATTGTCACTACCTAATCTTACCGTTACCTAAGGTCATCTTCTCTAGATCCCTATCATTATCCTAACCCTCCCGGGCTAGTTTTCACTGCCAACCCCATAAATCTATTGCTCCTTTGCCCCCGTTGTGAGAGATGGCAGAGTTGCCATCCCACCACATCGGGCATCGTCCACTACAAATTTTGCACACCAAATTCCAGCTAATTAAAAATTTGCCAATCACTCTATCAATCATCTGCCAATCATCACTCTGCCAATCCTTTGCCAATCATCAAATTTTGCTTTTCAATTTCGGGTCCAAAACACTATCATCATCATATGTCTACTCACTTGAGCCTCTCGGTGCGCCAATTCATTTCTAAAGCTCGGCTTTGTAAAGCCGAGCAATGAACGCGGGTTGCTTGGTGCCGGCGGCTGGATCCGTCCGGTACTCGGTGCAGGGAAGGAGGTTTACCCGGGCCGAGATCCCACGCACCATCTCGGCACAGAGCCGTCCAATGGCCCGATCTCGCCCTGCCGGAACGCCTCAACCAAAAGGGGTCGTCATGACGACCCTTCCTACCGGGCCGCCCGCTCCGCCTAGTGGAGCACGGACATGGCCGTTCAAAGCGCGGCCCGGCGTGGATCCCGCACGGCGGTCACAATCCCCGCGGATCCCCGCAGCACGCAAAGCTGCCCGGCACGCACCGAGGGCCCGATTCGGCTATACGTCGCTCTAACCGCTAACCCGGTTAGCGTCGATGCTCCATTCGCATACTTACACCCCGCAGCCCGTTCCTTGCTCACACATCCAGCCGTTCCCATGCTCCTAGTCATTGCACCTTCCCTTACACATCCAGGTACACTCATACCGCTTACAGACTTTGTCACACACCTGACCACCGCACACCTTTGCGCACACTCATCGTTCGCACACCTCACCAACACACCTCTTCGCGCCCCCTCCTCGGTCACCTCCTCTGTGACAACCACAGGTGTGCTCTCACTTGCACACCCAACCACGTGCCTCACTACCAACTCCAGCATGCATTCCCATACACGCTCTACCATTCCAGGTGTGCATCCTTCCATTCCAGGTGTACATCCTCTCTCACCTGCCACAACCAACTCACGCTCCGTGTCACTCTCACTACTCTCACCTCCACACTCGGTTGCGCACTCACCCTTACTCTCGCCAGCGCACTCTTTCCTCATGCCCCCGTCCGTTACACACCTTTCTCGCGCATCCTCTTGCGCACACTCTCCCGTTACACCCTCCGTAACACTCACCACAGGCGTGCATGCTTCCGTTACATCCCTTGTAACACTCCCCATGACGCGCTTCCATGTGCCCCCCCGCACACGCGCTACGACCAACTCACTCTCGACAGCACACTCACTCCTCGGCGCGCACTTTTTCCTCACACACCCCAGAGTCGGACATTCTCACACACCTTCTCTCTCGTACTCCGTACCTGTCGCACACTTCACCAACGGCCTCTCACGAACACCCGGATCCAAACCAACCCCCAAGCCGACTGAAGCTTCCCTCACACCATATACATTGCCGATTATATCGCCACTCACCTCGGCACCTCGTCTCCGCACCTCCTTCGCCACCTGCAAACTCTTTATCTGGTTAGCGAGCACACCATCACGATTTGAGCATCGACCTTGTACATATTCCATCACCTCCTCCTTTATCTCCCTCTTAGTTTCCCTCCGTCTCTTCTTAATTTCACTCACCCACTCTTCCACTTCCTCTAACTTTTGCTTCACCTCTTTTATTTCCCGGTGCGTCTCCTCAATTTCGTCCTCTAATGCCACCTTGACCGTTTCTATGTGCGTCCTCACCTCCCGGTCCTTTGTCTCCATTGCCTCCGTCACCTCGTCCAACCTCGTTGTCAGTCCCTCACGTACCATCTGACATTCCCTCTTCGTCGCTATCAAGTCATTTTTTATGTCGTTTTGTGTCGCTTTCAACCCTCCGAGTACCGCAGTGTTCTTTTCCACTTGGTCCACGAGTTCCTTTTGTCCCACTGTCAGCTGTTCTACTCCCCTCGTCAGACCCTCTATTCCCCCCTGTAACCTAGCCGTATTATTCCTCACCTCTTTCTCCATACGCTTCTCACCTTGCCTTACCTCCTCGCGTGCCCCCGAGACCTCCTCGCTTACACCTCGTCTGATCTCCTCTCCCATTTCTCTAGTAGATGCCGCCCTCATTTGTTCTAATTAATCCCTCTGAGCATCCAATTTACCTTCTAACCCGACTTTCACCTCCTCTATCTGGTTCCCCATCCGTTTGATTTCCCGGGCGGATTGCTCCCCTATTGCCCGCAATTTTTCGTCCATCCTAGCTTCTAGCCCCGTTAACCCATTCTTTACCTCTTTTATCCCATTGTCTAACCCCTCAAATTTAGTGTCCAACCCCTCAAATTTCTTGTCTAAACCCTCAAATTTATTTCCCATATTGTTTAACCCGTCTCTTAATTGCTCACTAGTACCCCTCGCTTCGTCCCTCATTTGGCCCCTCAATCGCTCACTATCAGCCCTCGCTTCGTCCCTCATTTGCTCACCCATTTTTTCCATTTCCCTGCTTCTTTTTTCGTTGTCGCACTTCGACTCTACCATGTATTCGCTAAACCGTGCCATGAACTGCTGCATGTCAAACGGCTGCATGTTAAAGCCCGCTGATACAGCGGGCTCGGCTACCGCGCACTTGTGCGAGGTGCCATTTTGCGCCTCTCCAACCACGTGCGCGAGGGCGCCATTTTGCGCCTCTCCAACCACGTGCGCGAGGGCGCCATTTTGTGCGCCTGATACTCCCTCAACCACCTCCTCATTGCTCTCCTCCATTTCTTCCCTGTGGTACTGGGTTACCCCTAACCCCTCTTCTAGCTCACCCACCTGCATCCGATCGCCTTGATTGTCCATGGCACGACTCAATTTGGGATGTTAAACAAAATTTCGGCCGCTCGTAATTTCGACCAATTTTTTTTGGTGTTATAAAAAATTTGGTTCGGGCCTCGAATCCCACTCCTGGCACCAATTGTTACGGATACGGGGGACGGCTCTCCCATTAGCAAGGGGTGATTAGCCCCTTGTCCTGTTAAGCTGGCCGTCTCCCCGGTCCTGGCGCTTGTAACGCTATCCCGCGGGATGGAACGGATCAGGGTTATGGGTCCAGGGTCTATCCCGAATACCTTTATCCATCCCTCCGCAGACTAGGGAGACAAGTACCGCTCGAACCCCGGTTTGGATGGTCTAGTTAGTTGCCGAGCAGTTTTTAGCAACCCGAAGTTGGAGTCATTAGCCTTCACTAAACCCGATCCTGAACGTTGGCCGAATCGCGCCACGTACACTCAATATGGAAACCTCTAAAGCGACCGAAAGAGCATGAATAAGTAAAGACAAAGTAGGGAATAACAAGATTTATTACTATTTACACACAACTAAAGCAGAAAAGAAATGGAATATGATTTACAAGGCAATGGAAGGAGCAGGAGACATAGTGCAATGATTAGCTTATATATATATGGCAGTCTTACTTATAAACCCCAAGACAACATGAAAGACGGACAAACGGGCACACTTACACGGGGGAAATGATGGCAGGAATCACTGGAGGGAGGAGAAGGTCCACGCCGATGGCAGGGCAGGAAGGTCCGGGCAATTCCACACCGTCGATGTCCACGTTCCGTGCTCGAAGCGAACAGCAGCTGGCAGCTCCGCGTCTCCACAACCGGCAATAGGGCCTAGAGGGTCTCGGCGTATTGCTCAGTATCAGCACCCCCTCACGTCTCGTTCTCTCTTGGCTGCTTTAGCTGGATCGCGCATCTGCCGCACCTCTCTCTCTCAATCTTCTCCAAAAAGCCAGCTCTATAGAAACCCGTGCGTGTCCTTTTATAACGTGCTTTTGGGTTTCTTACCTGCGTGCGTTGTAAACGCCCCTCGGTCAGCTCGCCTTGGCCTTGATTGGTCGCGAGGGCTACCGATCCCGCCCCTCTTGATGACGCGTTGGCAATGCCACGCCTTGTTCCTCGCGCTTGCCTGACTCCTCCCCCCCGATGATGAGGTGGACACGCCTTTCTTCTCCGTTGGTTACCTCGTGCGTAATGGAGTCAAATGCAGCAAACAGTGGATGAAATGCAGCAAAGTGGCTAACGAAGTCAATTGCAGCAAACCTGGCAAACCTGGCACTTGGAAGATGCCATGGGGCGTCGGAGGGACCTACTCTTATTTAATTCGGTGCAATGAAGAATCAAACTATTGGGAAACACATCCTTAACCTACATAAAATAAGGGACTAACTATTTAAAAGGATATATGGTGCCCTGTGTGTAGGTTTATGGAATTAACTAAGAGGACGAGCTTCGACCTTTCTTTACCTTACAGAGGGTGCCATGTACACACAACAAAACCATAATTCTCACATTCTTTACATTTTCTCAAATTCGTTACACTTCTCAAATTCGTTACAATATATATATATATATATGTTGGAACCCATCTGTGGATCGGTCCCATCGGCTGATGGGTCTGACCCATCTGTGGATGCACGAGAAATGACAATGCAGACCCATCAGCCGATGGGTCTGCGCCATCTGCGGATGTGTTGTTCACCTTGAAGGAATGTGTTGACAGAATGGTGCTCTTCAATCAGGTACACAGTCATTGGAATTACATGTGGTAGGAATTTAACAGAGATGATTTTTAAATGTTTTATTATCTATTTCTACCCATCTATTTATACATTTTGTCAATACATTTTGTAATTAACAGATACATGGCAGTTTTAGTAAAGCTTTACATAACATACTCAACATTCATACAAAACATTAGGTGTTCTTCTGATAATGGCGGAGGGGAATGTTAAATTCCTTTATATTAAATTAAATAAAATAAAATTTAAATTAAATAAAATAATAAAATTTAAATTTTAAAAATAAAAGTTAAATAAAACATTTAAAAATCATCTCTGTTAAATTCCTACCACATGTAATTCCAATGACTGTATATATATATATATACATACATACATACATACATGTATGTATGTATGTATGTATATATATATATATATATATATATATATATATATATATATATATACATATACATATATATATATATATATATATATGTATGTATGTATGTATGTATATATATATATATATATATGTATGTATGTATATATATATATATATATATATATATATATATATATATATATATATATATATATATATATATATATATATATATATATATATATATATATATATATACAGTCAGGTGAAAACGTAAGTACACCCCATGTAAAGTTTTGACTTTTTCAACATATTTCAACATACAGCCATTTGATCTTCATTTCAACAATATTGATAGATAAAGGTGATATAATATAACAAATATCATGAAACATTTACATTTTGTAGTCCATTGTATAATTTAAATAAACATAAATGCAAATTTCGCATGTGGAAAAAGTAAGTACACCCTTGGCTCTAATAGGTGGTATTGCCCCCTTTGGCAGAAACAACCTCAAGTAGGTGTTTCTTATAGTTATAACTGTCTACCAGTCTCTGACATCGACTGGGAGAAATTTTTTCCCACTCCTCCATGCAGAATTCTTTCAGCTGTGCGATGTTTGAGGGGTTTCTTGCATGCACAGCTCGTTTCAAATCCCCCCCACATCTCGATGGGATTTAGATCCGGGCTTTGACTTGGCCATTCCAGAACCCTCCATTTCTTTCTTTTCAGCCATTCCTTGGTGAATTTACTGGTATGTTTAGGGTCATTGTCATGTTGCAAGGTCCACCTTCGGTTGAGCTTCAACTTTCCGCCAGATGGCCTCACATTATCCTCAAGCACCCTCTGCTACAATGAAGAATTCATAGTGGATTCTATGATGGTGAGTTGCCCAGGCCCTGATGCACCGAAGCTGCCCCAAACCATAATATTTCCACCACCATGCTTTACAGTTGGTATCAGGTTCTTGTGGTCAAATGCCGTCTTTGGTTTTCGCCAAACATGTCTTCGAGTACTGTGGCCAAATAGCTCTACCTTTGACTCATCTGTCCAGAGCACATTGTTCCAGAAGTGCTGGTCTTTGCCTCGGTGTTCATTGGCAAACTTTCGTCTTGCCCTGATGTTCTTTCTGGACAGCAAAGGTTTCCTCCTGGCACACCTCCCAATGTAGATCAAAATTGTGCAGCCTCTTTCTAATGGTAGACTCGTGCACTTTGACATCAACAGTGGCAAGAGCTACCTGTAGGTCCCGTGATGACATTCTGGGGTTATTCGAGACTTCTTTCAGCATCTTGCGGTCTGCTCTCGTGCTGAACTTGCTGGGGCGGCCTGGCCTGAACTAGTTGGCAGTTGTTTGGATTCTTCTACTCTTGTAGATGATCTTCCGGACAGTCGAATGATTGATTTCAAATTGTTTGGAGATCTTTTTAAATCCCTTCTCAGACTCGTAGGCATCTATAACCTTCTTTCTGAAGGCCTCAGAAAGCTCTTTTGATCTAGGTATGGTGATGCCGCACACTTCTACAACAAAGAGCAAACCAAACTAAATGTCTGAGGTTTAAATAAGACAGGTTCCTCCAAGATCCTCTCTAACGATGTTCCAATCATTTGCACCTGAGCTGGTGCACCTGATTCTAATTTTAGGTATTTGAAGTAGTGATAAATGTAGGGGTGTAGTTATTTTTTCCACATGTGAAATTTTCATTTATGTTTATTTTAAATTATACAATGGACTACAAAATGTAAATATTTTATGATATTTGTTATATTATATCACCTTTATCTATCAATATTGTTGAAATGAAGATCAAATAGCTGTATGTTGAAATATGTTGAAAAAGTCAAAACTTTGCATGGGGTGTACTTACTTTTTCACGTGACTGTATATATTTATGTATACAATGCATTCAGAAAGTATTCAGACCCCTTCACATTTTTCACATTTTGTTATGTTGCAGCCTTATGCTGAAATCGTTTAAATTCATTTTTCCCCTCATCAATCTACACTCAATACCCAATAATGACAAAGAGAAAACAGGATTTTCGAAAGTTTTGCAAATTTATTAAAATAAAAAAAAAGGAAATATCACATTGACATAACTATTCAGACCCTTTGCTATGGCACTTTAAATTTAGCTCAGGTGCATCCCATTTCTCTTTATCATCTTTGAGGTGTTTCTACACCTTGATTGGAGTCCACCTGTGGTAAATTCAATTGATTGGTCATGATTTGGAAAGGCACACACCTATTTATATAAGGTCTCACAGCTGACAATGCATATCAGAGCAAAAACCAATAGTCAGAGAGCCTACTACACTCTATTTCAACCCATAGCATACAAAAGGTTTGACCCCCTAGAGTTGTTGGGGGTATCAAGCTGAGTAAAAAAAAGTATGTAAGATTGACCCCCCCTGCTGGAACTAGTCACCAGACCCCCCTAAAATGACCCCAATAATGGGTTATTTCAACCCATCTCATACATGGACCAAATTTGGTTACAATATAGTGTCATGTCAGGACATTACAAAAATGTCAAATCTAACAACTTACCCTGCTGGAAAGGTGATGTTAGACCCCCCGCAAAGTACCCCCCAAAATGGGTTATTTCAACCCATCTCATACATGGACCAAATTTGGTCACAATATAGTGTCATGTTAGGACATTACAAAAACATCAAATCTAACAACTTACCCTGCTGGAAAGGTGATGTTAGACCCCCTGCAAAGTGCCCCCCCCTAAAAACGGGTTATTTCAACCCATCTCATACATGGACCAAATTTGGTTACAATATAGTGTCATGTCAGGACATTACACAAACATCAAATCTAACAACTTACCCTGCTGGGTAGGTGATGTTAGACCCCCCGCAATCTCCTATTGCATATACGAACCAAATTTGGTCACGATGTACAAATATAACAAATCTAACGTTACCCTTCTGGAAAAGGTGGGTGATGTTAGACCCTTCCTCAAAACAATCTACACACAAAATACATGATACTTCAAATATATAAACTCACCATCAGTCAATGAGGATTACTATTTATTATCACAAGACTCAAACATAAACGAAACATGACTTCCTGTCAGCAACAGAGCTCTTATTTTAGGGAAGACATCATGATTTATCGTTGTTTTAAAATTCATTTAAAACAATAAATGATACAGGAATAGGTCATTGGTGTGGTCATCAGCATCATCATCAGCGTGGTTTATTAAGTTTATTAAGGCTACACAGAGAGAAATGTTTACACAGCTTGTGTACAATTTTACACATTTCTGATGTTAAAATAGAACTCCAAAACTGTTATGTAAACATTTACATAGGACCTGATATGTAAAATTTTACTAATTAATTATGTTAAGTTTTACATAATTCATATGTAAAAAAAAATTACATATCTCTTATGTAAACTTTTTGCACAGTAATTATGTAAAAATAGAACTCCAAAACTATAATAAATAATATATTGTTTACTGAACTAATTATGTAATTCGCGATTCCCGGTGCACACGAAGCGGTGAGAAGCTGTCATAAATGTCTGCCGATTTTGCATGGTTTGAAGGTAATTATACATTCTCTTTTGCAATTATTATGACTCACATACACTGTAGAATGCTGTGATTATTTCAAATTTGCCGACACGATGATAATTAAAGCAAAAATCAAGTAGGATTCATGTCACACAGTCGTTAAGTCAGGATCCTCAGATTGAACTGCACTACGGTAACATTGGCAGATATTTATGACAGCATCTCACCGCTTCGTGTGCACCGGGAATCGCGAATTACATAATTAGTTCAGTAAACAATATATTATTTATTATAGTTTTGGAGTTCTATTTTTACATAATTACTGTGCAAAAAGTTTACATAAGAGATATGTAATTTTTTTTTACATATGAATTATGTAAAACTTAACATAATTAATTAGTAAAATTTTACATATCAGGTCCTATGTAAATGTTTACATAACAGTTTTGGAGTTCTATTTTAACATCAGAAATGTGTAAAATTGTACACAAGCTGTGTAAACATTTCTCTCTGTGTAGCCTTAATAAACTTAATAAACCACGCTGATGATGATGCTGATGACCACACCAATGACCTATTCCTGTATCATTTATTGTTTTAAATGAATTTTAAAACAACGATAAATCATGATGTCTTCCCTAAAATAAGAGCTCTGTTGCTGACAGGAAGTCATGTTTCGTTTATGTTTGAGTCTTGTGATAATAAATAGTAATCCTCATTGACTGATGGTGAGTTTATATATTTGAAGTATCATGTATTTTGTGTGTAGATTGTTTTGAGGAAGGGTCTAACATCACCCACCTTTTCCAGAAGGGTAACGTTAGATTTGTTATATTTGTACATCGTGACCAAATTTGGTTCGTATATGCAATAGGAGATTGCGGGGGGTCTAACATCACCTACCCAGCAGGGTAAGTTGTTAGATTTGATGTTTGTGTAATGTCCTGACATGACACTATATTGTAACCAAATTTGGTCCATGTATGAGATGGGTTGAAATAACCCGTTTTTAGGGGGGGGCACTTTGCAGGGGGTCTAACATCACCTTTCCAGCAGGGTAAGTTGTTAGATTTGATGTTTTTGTAATGTCCTAACATGACACTATATTGTGACCAAATTTGGTCCATGTATGAGATGGGTTGAAATAACCCATTTTGGGGGGTACTTTGCGGGGGGTCTAACATCACCTTTCCAGCAGGGTAAGTTGTTAGATTTGACATTTTTGTAATGTCCTGACATGACACTATATTGTAACCAAATTTGGTCCATGTATGAGATGGGTTGAAATAACCCATTATTGGGGTCATTTTAGGGGGGTCTGGTGACTAGTTCCAGCAGGGGGGGTCAATCTTACATACTTTTTTTTACTCAGCTTGATACCCCCAACAACTCTAGGGGGTCAAACCTTTTGTATGCTATGGGTTGAAATAGAGTGTAGTAGGCTCTCTGACTACAAGCCATGAGGTCAAAGGAACTGCCTGCAGAGCTCAGAGAAAGGATTGTGTCGAGGCAAAGATTTGCGGAAGTCTACAAACAATTTTCTGCTGCACTGAAGGTTCCCAAGAGCAGAGTGGCCTCCATAATTCTTAAATGGAAGAAGTTTGGAACAACCAGGATTCTTCCTAGAGCTGGCCGCCCGGCCAAACTGAGCAATCGGGGGAGAAGGGCCTTGGTAAGAGAGGTGACCAAGAACCCGATGGTCACTCTGGCTGAGCTCCAGAGATCCTGTGTGGAGATTGGAGAAACTTCCAGAAGGACAACCATCACTGCAACACTCCACCGATCTGGGCTTATGGCAGAGTGGCCAGACGGAAGCCAAACAGTTCAATCTTGGTTTCATCAGACCACATAATCTTATTTCTCAGTCTGAGAGTCCTTTAGGTGTTTTTTTTGCAAACTCCAAGCGGGCTTTCATGTGTCTTTTACTGAGGAGAGGCTTCCGTACCTTCAATGACCTTGACCTTCAACATTCAAGGGTAGAGTGAAAATTAAGAAAATGTGTCCCAATCTGGAGTATATCCATAAAACTCACGTCTTGAAAATTGGAGGAAAACGATTCAAGATCCATCCTGTTTATCCCATGTATCCCGCCTCAGCTCTCTCTCTTCCACATATCTACTGATGTCCCTGTTCCCTACTGTTGTTGTGCTTCCTTATCCCCCCCCCCCCCCGCCCCTCCCTCAAGAGTCTCCAGCTCCCTTTGTTATATTTTCTATGTGTTAGCTCTTATACGAGCCTCAACTAAGTATACAAAAGAAAAATTCAGATTTTGAGAAAAAGAATACGAGGAATTGTGCACATGTGCAAATTAGTGTCGCTATATTGTGCATTGTCATAATATCGATAACTAGCACGGATGTGTGTAACATCCACACAATGTAAAATGTGACTTCAAGTCCTCAACTCCCACCTGCCTCGCAAAGCCCAAGTCCACAACCTCAACCTCCTATTCCCAAGTCCTCACCTTCCCCTTACCACAACTCATCAACGCCCCCCCCCCCACCCCCCAAAAGCCTCAACCTCCCACAACTAACTTTGTCCCATATTTGCTTACACCACCCAACCCCAACTCTGTCCTCCTGTCCTCACCCTCCTTCCATTCATCGAAACAGCAGAATAATGAATGCTTTCCCCTCCCTTATCGTGCTATCACTGACTTCACTGAAATCATGATCAAAACAGCTTCTACATGGCACAGACCATCACGGTTGCCTATCCAGCTCACAATCCCACAAGATATATGGAACCCCCGTGGAATTGCAAATGTCAAGTGACCATGTGTAAGGTATCTCGACAGACTACGATCGATTGCAGCACACGTTTATTGACTCTCCCGATAAAGGCCCAATTTACCGCAGCGCTATCCGAGCTGGGCCGTAACTTCCGGAAAAACCGAAATAAACCCGCGGTCACGGTGTAGGGATACAACGGTGAATATTTGCAGCTTCATACACGACATCCTCCCCTTTAAGTCCAAAATTACCAAGAGCAATACGTGCTAGACTTCCAAAATTGACATTTCCAAAGCAACATTTCCAAAACATGTGAAAATATGTGTGCAAACGATTATGAGAATAATGAAAATACGTGAAAATAGAACATGTGTCACCGTGAGAATAGAACGTGTGTCACCGTGAAAATAGAACATGTGTCAACGTGAAAATAGAACATGTGTCAACGTGAAAATAGAACATGTGTCACCGTGAGAATAGAACGTGTCATCGTGAAAATAACAACATGTGTCAACGTGAAAATAGAACATGTGTCAACGTGAAAATAGAACATGTGTCAATGTGAAAATAGAACATATGTCAACGTGAAAATAGAACATGTGTCAACGTGAAAATAGAACATGTTCAAAGATTCAACCGGTCGGGTGCTTTTCTCTCACACATTGAGCGTCGCGGTGTACCAGTGGATACAGAGTCCGAGGTGATTCCTTTGGGTCGCGATGTACCAGTGGATACAGAGTCCGAGGTGATTTCTTTGGGTCGCAGTGTACCAGTGGATACAGAGTCCGAGGTGATTCCTTTGGGTCGCCGTGTACCAGTGGATACAGAGTCCGAGGTGATTCCTTTGGGTCGCCGTGTACCAGTGGATACAGAGTCCGAGGTGATTTCTTTGGGTCGCAGTGTACCAGTGGATACAGAGTCCGAGGTGATTCCTTTGGGTCGCCGTGTACCAGTGGATACAGAGTCCGAGGTGATTCCTTTGGGTCGCAGTGTACCAGTGGATACAGAGTCCGAGGTGATTCCTTTGGGTCGCCGTGTACCAGTGGATACAGAGTCCGAGGTGATTCCTTTGGGTCGCCGTGTACCAGTGGATACAGAGTCCGAGGTGATTCCTTTGGCTCGCGATGTACCAGTGGATACAGAGTCCGAGGTGATTCCTTTGGGTCGCAGTGTACCAGTGGATACAGAGTCCGAGGTGATTCCTTTGGGTCGCAGTGTACCAGTGGATACAGAGTCCGAGGTGATTCCTTTGGGTCGCGGTGTACTAGTGGATACAGAGTCCGAGGTGATTCCTTTGGTCTCCACGAAGGGTGCAGCGTTCGCAGAGGATTTCGGGGGCATCCGAGCCGGCTGGAGCGGCCACGACGATCTCCGGCAGTGGCGGGTCGAACTGTTGTTCTGACTGTGATGATGCTGCAAGCTCTATCGACTCACAGTGACGGTAGGTTATGTGGTCCTGATGTCGACGAATTTCGCGGCCGTCCTGCAGGCGAATCACGCAGCACAGTGCACCTGGCTTCTCGATGATGTCCCCCGTTAGCCACGTCGCACCTGCACCAAAATTTCGGGCAAACACGATATCTCCGATGTTGACACAGTGACTGTTGGACGGCTTATCGTGCACTAACTTTTGATTAATCTGGCTCTGATAAACATTTGATGATATGTCTGGTTTGAGATTGTCAAGTGTCGATCTCAGGTGTCGTTTCATCAATAACTCAGACGGAGCTGCACCGGTTGTTGATTGTGGCGTGATGCGGTATTTGAACAGGAGACGAGAAAGCTTTGTTTCCAGGTTTCCCTCCTGAAGTTTCTGCAATCTGGATTTGATGATTCCCACGGATCGTTCGGCCAAGCCATTTGAAGCCTGGTGATGTGGGCTGACAAACTTATGTTTGATGCCGTTCCGACGTGTGAACTCGGCAAACTCGGAACTGGAAAAACACGAACCGTTGTCACTCACGATCATCCTGGGCAGACCATGAGTGGCGAAACAGCGTCTGAGTCTTTTGATGACAATGGCTGACGTAGTACTACGCGTCACATAGGCATCGATCCATTTTGTGTGTGCAGCTGTAATTATTAGAATCATGCTGCCGTTAATAGGCCCGGCATAATCGAGATGTAGGCGATGCCACGGTTCGCTGGGCCATTTCCAGGGATGCAGTGGCGCCTTCGCAGGTGTATTCCGGGTGCTCTGACAGGGGTAACAATGTCGAACATGATGTTAGATATACGTATCAAGATTCGGCCACCACACATAGTTTGTGGCGAGTGACTTCATCTTCACAATCCCGGGGTGACAGTCATGGATTTCATGCATTTTTTTTTTTTTATGACTTATCATGGTATGACTTCAATTCGGTTATCCATGACCCTGGAATGCAGATTTTCCAGGATCACGACACGACATCCCCCAGAGTAGGCAACCATTTTCCACGCTGAGTTCGTTTTTACGTGCTTTAAAAGCCGCAAAAGCTGGGTCACCCTCAGGTAGCAAATGCCATCCAAGCTCTACAGCCTGGACAGTTCTGGACAGAATGGGGTCTCGTGGAGTATGAGTGCGCATCTGGCCGGAATCGACAGCACAATCTTCCAGATGATCCATCAGTGTGATGATGGATCCTTGTATAGGCGAATCATCAACGGATTCTGGAAGGGCTAACTGACTCAAGGCATCTGCATTTGTGATCGACGAACCGGGCTTATAACATATGGTGTAGTTATAAGCAGCGAGAAACAGGGACCAGCGGATGATCCTGGGCGGTAGTGTGTCAGATGTCGCCTTAGTTGGACCAAACAGACTGATCAGCGGCTTGTGATCAGTGCGAATTGTGAAATGATGTCCAAGAAGGTACTGGCGAAATTTGCTGATGGCGAAAACGATTCCCAATCCTTACTTGTCAAGTTGGGAATAGTTCTTCTCTGCCGGGGGCAGCGTTCTGGATGCAAATGCAACAGGTCTTTCCGTACCATCAGGCATCACGTGTGATAATACACTCCCCACTCCATACCGACAGGCATCGCATGTCAGCACAGGATCCTTCTCTGGATCAAAATGAACGAGAACATTGGACGATTTGAGCAGATCCTTCGAGGTCTGGAATGCTGATTGTTCAGTGGATCCCCAGCTCCAGGAGACTCCTTTCCTCAAAAGCCGATAAAGGGGGCCCCATACGTCGGTCACATTCGGGATGTAACGACCATATAACTGAAGCAAACCGAGGTATGACTTCAATTCGGTTACTTCTCATGGAGCAGGAGCATCCTTGATAGCTCGGACTTTCTCATCTGTCGGGTGTAGACCATCGGCATCAATCGTATGACCCAGGTACATGACTGATGGCACCATAAATTTGCACTTGTCTCGACGCAAACGTAGGCCGGAGTCCGAAATCTTCTTCAGAAATCTATCCAGGTTTTGTAGATGTTCCGCGTCCGTACGACCAGTAACCAGAATATCATCCTGGTAACAAACGATGTTGCGTTCGGTGGAAAACAAACTGTCCATGACACGCTGATAAATTCCAGGTGCAGATTTCACTCTAAATCTGAGTCAGTGGTACCTGTACAACCCACGATGTGTGTTGATGGTAAGATACTGTTTCGAAATCTCATGCAAGCTGAGCTGTAGATAGGTGGATTTGAGATCGAGTTTCGTAAAAGTCTTGCCTCCCATGAGACGAGCATAGAGGTCTTCGATCCTCGGGATTGGATATTTATCCAATGAAGAACACTTGTTCACGGTCATTTTATAATCTCCACATATGCGGATGGACTGGTCCGATTTTATGACCGGAATGATGGGCACCGCCCATTCGGCATACTGGATTTGCTCGATGATGCCCAGATTTTCAAGATGATCCAGTTCCTTGTCAATCCGCTCCCACAGGGCGACAGGGACTGGGCGAGCTCTGAAAATATAGGATTGGCATCCCGGTCAACACTGAGTTTAGCCGTATGTCCTTTCAAGGTTCCAAGCTCATCCTTGAAGACATCCGGGTATGTATCCAGCACATTTTTGAGTGTGTATGCTGCGCCTGCTGCGGTAGGAGGAACGATGGCTGCCTGGAGTTGATGAATGCTTTTACACTTCAGTTGAATTATGCTCAACCAGTTCCTGCCGAGTAAGGAAGGGCCCTTTCCAGGATTGACGATCATGGGTAGGTGAAACTCGCGGTTATCGTAGCCACCGTGACGTCACATGTACCGCAGGGAACAATCTTCTCACCTGTGTAGGTGGAGAGTCCATAGGTAGTAGGTTTCAGATGGAGTCGGTCAGCATCACTCCACTGGTTTGTGAAAACAGCATCGCTGATGAGTGAGACGGCCGCACCAGTGTCGACCTCCATTTGGAATGGTCTATTGTTGATGACAACAGTGGCAAGAAGAGGGTCCCGCTTATGGTGAGAATCAATATGAAACAGGTCACACGATTCTGCGTTGTTGGAAACAGAGCTCACCTGGTCAAGCTCAGGTTCCTCCAAACCGATAAACTGATGAACCTTCTTGTCAGCAGCTTTCCCTTTTCCCGATTTGCGAGTGATGCAAACTAGAGCAATATGGCCAGTTTTCGAGCAGAAATGGCAGGTTGCATCTTTGAACCGACACGTCTCTGGAGGGTGCTTTCCGGAGGTTGCATCTTTGAACCGACACGTCTCTGGAGGGTGCTTTCCGGTGCACCGAAAACAGTTGTTGTGTGTTTGAGACTGCACTGGCTTCTGACGAAGAGACTTGTTCCAACGTTTTGGCTGATCATGATCCAACCGATTCACAGCAGGGCTGGTACCAGACGAGCGAGTGGTACCGATGCTTGTCACGTTGCGTTCAGCACTTTCCATGGAAATGGCAGTGTCTCTGGCATTTTGGAACGTCAGTCTTCTCTCAGCAAGCAGGCATCTACGAGTGTGGTCATCGGACATGCCAACCACCAGCAAATCACGGAGCATGTCATCAATCGTGTCCCCAAACTCACACAGATGTGACAGTTTTTTGAGGTGTGGAATGAAGTCTGCGATCGACTGACCTTGATGCTGTCTGCACATGTAAAAATTAAACTGACTCAGGATGACTGAAGGAGATGGATTACAATGTTCCTTCAAAGTGGCCTTGAGCTCTGCATACGTGAGCTCCTGGATTGTCCGAGGACGAATCCGGTTTTTAACGAGCGTGAACGTCTCACCCCCGCAAACGGACAGGAAGACGGCCTTCATCCGGGCTTCGGTCGCGATGCCATTCGCCTTGAGGTAGAAAGACAACCGCTCAGAATACGTGTCAAAATCCCCCTCTTGAGGGTCGAATTCATCGATACGGCCGAAAGAAGTCATGGGCTAGATGTTTATCCTCGTCGCCATGTAAGGTATCTCGCCAGACTACGATCGATTGCAGCACACGTTTATTGACTCTCCCGATACAGGCCCGATTTACCGCAGCGCCATCCGAGCTGGCCGTAACTTCCGGAAAAACCGAAATAAACCCGCGGTCACTGTGTAGGGATACAACGGTGAATATTAGCAGCTTCATACATGACACCATGAGACATGAAATTAATGAGCTTCTTCCGAATGCATGTACACGGTCGTTAAAAGCAAATAATGATGGCTATTTTATTTCACAATGTCACGAGATTCTGGGAAGTCCTCGGACAAAGACTTTTATAATGACATCCATGGTCGAGTTGTTGAAGAGAAAATAGTCCGAAATACTAGCTGGTCGGAAATAGCCTGCGTAACCTCCACGATAAAAGCCATTCTTGTGAGAATGCCACATAGTTATTTAGGTGGTGTATAGACAACAGACTGCTACCTCGATCGCTGAGGCCTACCTTCGCAAGCCAGTGACGCCTATCGGTTCAAATTCCGTTTAGCTGTCGCTTTGGTCATTTTACACTTAAGGGAAAACTTACAGGGAGGACATGGTGATTGTGAATATGACAGCTCTGAAGATCTCTTTGGCTTCACATAACAGTTTGCACAAGCATTGCGGCGGTATGATTGTTTTTATGCCTCCGTTGATGAAGTCGTAGGAGGCATTATGTTTTCAGGTTGTCCGTCCATCCGTCCGTCCGTCCATGATACGTTTTTGTTACCGCGATAACTTGAGAACGGCTGAAAGGATGTTAGTCAAATTTGGTGCAGGTATGTATAATGTCAATGAGGTAAAGATGAAATTATAAAAAAAAAATTGGATCACATGGTGAAAGGCCAAAGGTCATAGGTCATGTTAGGTAAAAAAATACTGTTACCGCTATAACTTGTGAACCAGTGATGGGATTTTGACCAAATTTGGTACACTTATGTAGAATGATGGAAAGATGAACTGATTATATTTTGGGGTCAAGAAGTCAAAGGTCAAAGGTAAAAGTCTAATATGTCTATAACTTGAGAACGGCTGAAGTGATCTATTTCAAACTTGGTACACATGTATAATGATGGAAAGATTAAATGATTAGATTTTGTGGGCAAAGTTCAAAAGTAAAGTCCTAATAGGTCTATAACTTGAGAACGGCTGAAGTGATCTAATTCAAACTTGTTGCAGGTATGTATAATGATGTAATGATTAACTCATTAGATTTTGGGGTCAAGAAGTCAAAGGTCAGAGGTCGTGTCAGGTAAAAATGTGATAACTTATGAACGGCTGAAGTTATCTATTTCAAACTTGGTACAGGTATGTATAATGATGTAAAGATTAATTGATTAGATTTTGGGGGCAAAGTTCAAAGGTAAAGTCCTAATAGGTCTTTAACTTGAGAACGGCTGAAGTGATCAAATTCAAACTTGGTACCAGGTTTGTATAATGATGTAAAGATGAACTCATTAGACTTTGGGGTCAAAGGTCAAAGTCTGTAATAGTTCTATAACTTGAGAATGGCTGGAGGGATTTAATTCAAACTTGTTACAGATATGTATAATGATGTAAAAAAAATAACTGAGCAGATCTTGGGGTCAAGAGTTCAAAGGTCAGAGGTCATGTCAGGTAAAAATGTGATAACCTGTGAACAGTGATGTGATGACTCCATTTACATTTCTCTGTCGGACAACATGGACCAACTTCTATCAACTCATCCAAACTCTCTCTTCCTCATATGTGGCGACTTCAACTGTCATCATGCCAGCTGGCTGGGTGTGGGTTCATCTCTCACCAGCCATGGCACCTCAGCAAAGGACTTCTGCGACTCATTGGGACTGACACAATCTGTCAATTTCCCGACCCGGATCTCAGTCAATGGAGTATCTTCTCTTCTGGACTTGGTTATGACTAACGTCCCTGCAAATGTCTGCTGCTCTTCTTCTGCTCCAATCGGTTCTTCTGATCATGTGCTTGTTAAAGTGGACATCTCTCTGGCCATTCTCAGAGAGCCTCCTCAGCGTCGACGAGTCTGGCATTTCACTCAGGCCGACTGGCACGGTCTGCAAGCAGCCATCAATCAACTGGACTGGTCTCCCATCTCTAATGCCTCTGACATCAATTCTTCCTGGGAATTCTTCCAAAGCAAACTGCTCTCTCTCATGCACAGATTTATCCCATCTCGTCTTCAGTTGTCTTACCCTTCCTCCCGTCCATGGTACACTGAATCTTGTGGTGAGGCAGTTGCCCTGAAACAACTTGCCTTTGCATCTTGGAAGGCAAATCCAACTGAAGGCAATCTCAGTTCCTTCCACCAAGCTCGAAACAAGTGTGTTTCTACCCTCAGGAGTGCCAGGAAGCACTATCTCTCCACACTCAAGATTGAACTCTCAAACCTGTCTCCTTCCTCCAAATCCTGATGGCGTCTGGTCAAATCCGTTTCTGGTGTTTGTTCCCCCTCCATCCCCTCCCTTACCTCAAATGGCTACACAGTTGACACCGCACGTGACAAAGCCGAATGCCTCAACTCTGTTTGCCTCAAAATCTTGTGTCCCAAACCCATCTCTCTCTGTTCCCACCTTTCCCAGTCGAACCCAACTGCTCCTGGACTCTGTATCCTTCTCTCCTGACAAGGTGGAGAAGTTTTTATCAAACCTCGACGCTGATTCTGCAACTGGACCAGATGGCATCAGCCCTCGGGTCCTAAAATCCTGCTCTGCCGCTCTATCTCACCCTCTCTCTGTTCTTTTCACCCTCTCTTTTGCTCAAGGTCATCTGCCAGCATCTTGGAAATCAGCAAACATTACCGCTTTACACAAAAAAGGTGCAAAAACAGATCCTTGCAACTACAGACCAATCAGCCTGCTCCCAATTATCAGCAAAGTCATGGAATCCATCATTGCTTCAGATATCAAATCCTCCCTCTTCTCCAATGGCTTGATCTCTGATCATCAATTTGGATTCAGACCAGGTCATTCTACTCTGGACATGTTGCTTCTGCTGTCTCAACAATGGATGGAGGTCCTCAATGCCAAACAGGAAATCAGAGCTGTCTCACTTGACATATCGCGTGCCTTCGATACGGTCTGGCACCCAGCTCTGCTCACCAAACTCACCTCCTATGGTATTCAGGGAAATCTCCACTCATGGCTTGCTGATTTCCTCTCTGGTCGTAGGCAACGTGTGGCCCTGAATGGATTTCTCTCATCTTCCCTTCCTGTTCTGGCTGGAGTTCCCCAAGGTAGTGTTCTGGGCCCTGTGCTATTTCTGGTCTTCATCAATGATCTCTCCGACTCTCTGGAAAATCCTCTCTATCTCTTTGCTGATGACTCCACTATCTGCCGCTCCATTCCTTATCCCTCAGATCGGCAGTCTGCAGCCTCCTCACTCTCTGCAGACCTGGACAAAATCACAGACTGGTCAAACAAGTGGAACATGTCTTTCAATCCTGACAAATCTCACACTCTTACAATGTCTATCCGAAAGGACCGACTGGACAACCCTCCCATCTACTTTCTCAACAATCCTCTCCAAGAAGTTCTGTCGCTCAAGCTTTTGGGTCTCACTATCTGCCATGATCTTTCTTGGGAAAACCACATTTCCAAGCTGGCCTCCAAAGCCAGTCGCCGACTGGGCATCCTCCGTCGTGCGAAGTCCTTCCTTGGCACACCTGAGCTCCTCACCACATACAAGGCTTTCATCCGCAGCTCAATGGAATACTGTTCCCCCCTCTGGGCTGGTGCTCCTGCCTCACACCTTGCTCGGCTTCACGCTGTTGAGGCCAAAGCTTTCAGAATCATTGGAATCTCCTGCGATGTAGTCAACTCCGAGGGCCTTTCACTCACTCACCGCAGGCAGGTTGGTGGTCTTTCTGTCTTCTACCGACTCCTCTCCAGCCTTGCTCCCCCAGCTCTCTCTGTGCTCTGTCCCCCCAATATTCCTTCAGGTCGCACAAGATCTGCCTGCAACCCTCTTATGGTTAAACTGCCAAAGTCTAGGCTCTCTGCTCACCTTCACTCTTTCATTCCCCTTTTCTCCCGCCTCTGGAACAAACTCCCCCACTCCCTTCAATCCCACTCCTCCCTCCAGGTCTTTAAAACAGCTGTTCACCACCATCTCTTATCTTCCCCCATCGAAAACCTTGATCTTTTCTACCCCCGGTAATTCACCCCAGAGTCCTTGCAGTGTTCATATGTTTTATTCCTCTCCCACCTCCCCCCAAGTCCTCCCGATGTCCCTGCTCTCAAATGTTGTGTTTGTGTCCTTCCCCCTCTCTCCCCATCTTGTCTGCCGCTCCCCTTGTTTTTTGTGTTTTGTGTGTCGGTTTGTCTTTTTGTGTGATTAATGTTAGCTCTTTCACGAGCCTCGATCTTGTCTACAAAGAAAAAAAAAAAAAAAAAAAAAAAAAACAGCTGAATGGATTTAAAGCAAACTTGGTACAAGTATTATAATGATGTAATAATGTGGGCGGAGGCATATCGGTCGACGTCATGATGTCAAATAGCGCCGTTCTAGTTCAGGTTGAAATTGTGGGTGGAGACAGGTAAATTGTCCAACCAATGGGTGGAACAGAATGTTACACACACACACACACACACACACACACACAAACACACCAACGGACGAACACGCGTATTATAATATAGACTTGCAGCGTACCCATCTCTACTGGCTTCACACAGTATATGTCTCGCCCAAAATGAGCAATTTTTCGGAGTGTGTATTGTAGAAACAGGAATTCAAAGTGAAGTGATGATGTGGACCGTGACATGACATGTGGTACATGTTAACCTTATAGACAATGGCGCTCCGCTCAGAAGAACTATCATTAATAAATAAAATTATATATATTTCATGCCTCGCACGATACTTGCGAAATCCAAATAAACAATAGTTGCCATGGAAACAGTATTTTGTTTTTTTTATGTGGTGTTTAACATGATGGAATGCTGTGCGTAAAAAAATTGCCTGATACATTTTCTATTTTCTGCCGAAGAGGTGTTTTACATATTTTGGATGACATTGATGTTGACCTTTAAAAAAAAAATTCATTAACTCACCTGGAACATAGTTCCAGGGGGCTTATGGGACAGTGTGTCGTCTGTCAGTCAGTCCATCAGTCCATAAACACTTACAACTTCTTCTCTGAAATTGCTGATGGGATTGTGACCAAACTTGGCACTGATATTGGAATGTTGCAACTCAAGTTTGTTCATGATGTTTAAAAAAATCCTCGTCTAAAGGGGTCTACCGTGGGTCAAATTGGTCCCAGATTTGACCCCCCAAAGAGGAATTTGCTTTCTGCTCTAATACTACAAACACAATTTCGATGAAACTTGACCAGAACCTTCATCACCCATTATCATTTACCAAGGTTCGTTTACAGCATTAACAAAATCTGGCCCGAAAGGGGTGTACGGGGGCTGGTTGCCCCCCCCCCCCAAAGTAGGTATTTGCTCTTTTCTCTGAAACTACACACACAATTTCGATGAAACTTCACCACAACCTTAAAAACCCGTGATGTACCAATGTTTGTTCAAGGCATTATAAAAATTGGGGTCTGAGGAGGTGTACGGGGTGTGGTGGGGGGTGGGAGTTGCCCCCCCCCCAAATAGGTATTTTTTTGTTTGTTTAAAGTCTTATGATTATGTTAGTAAGATTCTACATGCTTCCCTGTCTTCTAGTAACCATTGAAATTGGTTTAAAATAACTTTAGTCAGTGCAGTATACTGTTTAGTCTACCAGGTGTATTGCCCCTATTTTTAGTCGTCTTGACATGTCATTCAGAGTTCGTTTATGCCTTAGAGATATGACGTAGGGGTAGAGCTTGAGTTCAGAAGTGAGAATGCCCCACACAGATGAGGCTGAGATCGCCAGTTCTCGGGAATGCCAACGGTGGGATTTCTTAGCCCTTTCGATAGCAGAATCTCACACAAGATCAATGTTCCCTTGGTCCTTTGTAACACCACCCCCTCCACCCCATCCCCTCCACCCCACCCCCCTACACCCCCAAATCTTTTTAATGCCGTAAACAAACTTGCATACATGATGGGTGATGAAGGTTGTGGTCAAGTTTCATCGGAATTGCCTGTGCAATTTCTGAGAAGAAAGCAAATACCTACTTTGGGGGAGGGGGGGGGGGGGTCAAACCTGGGCCCACTTTGACCCCAGTAGACCACTTTAGGTCACGATTTATTTTTACGCCGCGAACAAACTTGAGTTGCAACATTCCAAATATAATTTTAGCCAAGTTTGGTCACAATCCCATCAGCAGTTTCGGAGAAGAAGTTGCAAGTGTTTACGGACTGATGGACTGACGACGCCCTGTCCCATAAGCTCCCCGAAAAACTACGTTCCAGGTGAGCTAAAAATGGTAAGTGTTCCTTCCTTGCTTGACGTTCAGCATTTAAAAGGATAGAGCACGGCCAATCCCCATTGGTTGGCTTCCATGGGGAGGAGGAAATTCCTCCTGATGAAATGCCTCACTGAGTGTGGTGAGAAAGGCGGCACCATTTTTATGACGTCGCTGGTACCCAGAGTGCCCCGGGAAGTGACCACAGTGTTGGCACTTCCCCCAAGTGTAAAGTGTTTGTGTTTGTGTGTTTGTGCGTGTGTGTGTGTGTGTGTGTGTGTGTGTGTGTGTGTGTGTGTGTGTGTGTGTGTGTGTGTGTGTGTGTGTGTGTGTGTGGGTGTGTATATGTATGTGTGTGTCAGCTCCATTACGAGCCTTAAACCATGTATTACAAAAAATTTCCTGTACTTAATATGCTTCCAACACATTCCTAATACGATGAGATATTGCACAAATGAAGTCAATGCTGTTAGATTAACAAGTTAGGATAAGTTTTTACTTTCATAAACATACTGTATCCTGTAATCCTAACACCTAACTGGTTGTTCCTAGTCATCTGGCTATGGTACTGGGGGTGAGTTTTACATGAATTGAGTATTTGCACACAATGTAGGATTCTTGGCCAAGTGTTGTTTAAATGATCATTTACCTGAAATCAATCTATTGTTTTGGTTTGAATTGCTGACATATTAAGCAGAATATGAATTCCTTTAAGCTAACTCAATATATGTAGTGGACCAATGTGACAAGAATGATATTTGGATAGTTTCCTCTTCATATGGTCTGTAACCTGGTAATATTGCACTTAGTGATAAATTTACCTGTGCTTTTATATTGATATTATTTATGTATCGTGCAGCTGTGGAAAAGATCAACAATCTGCCTTCACCAAGGGTTATCTACATCCATGCACCAATCTCCCACATTCCTAAATCTATCCTGGAAAATAAATGCAAGGTAGGACATAAAGAACATCATGCGAACTTGTGTCAAAGTCAAAGAAAGCTTTCAGATTTGAAACATGTTGTGGCCAAGTCGAAGAACCACCATATAATATGCATCCTACAAATGGTCAATATTGTGAAACAATCCAAAGAGGATTTTAAAACTATTTTGGATTTTTTTTGAACATTGTACTGTTTAGACTTTAGGGTCTTATAATACCATGGAATCATAAAAAATGTTTGTGAAAGGCCTTTTAGAGGTTTATAAATAGGGGAAAACAATATATTTTTAGGTGTTATTTTATTCTATTTTTATTTATGATTATTTAATTATGCCATGATGCATTTTGCAATCCCATCATAACGTCAGCAATGCCTGATATAGAAGAGGACCTCCATTCATATTGTTGTGTTCCGGGGATAAGACCCTTGAGTGACGGATGGCCGACCGAGCTTTAACTCCGAGGCTTCTAAGCCGAATCGATGGCGGTGTTGTATCTTTAACACATGCGAGGGTGGAGGGTAGCAAGGGCTTACCTGTATGGAGTTCACTGGGCATCCTCGAACCCACCATGGATAAACAAGACAGAACACAAGGGATTGAAAATGCAACAAATATTGAATTTAATGAAAATAATACCAGGATAACAAAAATGAAAGGTAAGGAAAAATCTAATTCCTAGTTGTGGCGCAAAAATCACACACAATTGCATGACACAGGGAGAAATAAATGAAATAAAGAAAAGGTTGTGTGAGTTGGCTGATACTCAGCTTTGAGTTCAATGAAGTGGTTTGGGTGGTTGAATGGCTCCAGTTGGTCGGCAAAACGACTGCGCGATAATGATAAACAAGATGGCGCCGAGTCGCCAAGCGAGTACAAAGAGCTGCAAAGTGGTAGCGAAACGTCCTTCTCTCTCAGCCTCCGACCGTTCCACACTCCATAAAGCTCCGATACTTCTCAGGTGCACATGGCACGAAGCACCTCTGTCCTTTTTCCCAGCCAGAACAAGCGAAAGAGAGAGTATCAAAGCGTGACTGCTCCAAGCGCAGCTGCCCCTGTCAAGGGCAAAGGGAGAGAGAGGGAGAGGGAGAGGGAGAGGGAGAGAGAGAGAGAGAGAGAGATAGATAGATAGATAGAGATAGATGCGTCCGCCTTCCACGAACCCAGGACAGACAGAGGGCAAAATGGCGGTCGCTTCGCCTTTTTTCTCCAGCGCTAGAATGTTCGATAATGACGTCACACTCTAACCAACCATGCAGCGCCATCGCATCACCACATCATTCCTCAACCAATCATCCGTCGGGGCGTGGCCTCAAGGTCCATCGAGAAGATTCAGCTGGGCAGGGTATTAGTGTCTGGATACCGCGGCGATTATGTTGTTTGTAATTATGTGCCGAGTGCATGGCTGGCCGAATAAATGTTTCATAAGAAAAAAGGGAAAAATCACAGAGGCATTTACACACTGGAAATTTATCCTTATGCCCTACCTAATTAGCATAGCTCCACCCCTCGCATGGAGACACATATATGCTCACACGGACATCCGACCCTAACTTAAATACATGAAGGTTTATTCTTCGTCTTCGCGGCGCAGCTGCTCCTGGAAACTGTGTCCTTCTCACCCGACAAGGTGGAGAAGTTTCTGTCAAACCTCAACTCTGATTCTGCAAATGGACCAGACTGCCCACGGGTCCTAAAATCCTGCTCTGCCGCTCTATCACACCCTCTCTCTATTCTATTCACCCTCTCTTTTGCTCAAGGTCATCTGCCATCAGCTTGGAAATCAGCCAACATTACCACTTTACACAAAAAGGTGCAAAAACAGATCCTTACAATGACAGACGAATCAGCCTGCTCCCAATAATCAGCAAGGTCATGGAATCCATCATTGCTTGTGATATTAAATCCTTCCTCTTCTCCAATGGCTTGATCTCTGATCATTAATTTGAATTCAGATGAAGTCCTCAATGCCAAACAGGAAATCAGAGCTGTCTCCCATTCACATACCTCGTGCCTTTGATACAGTCTGGCACTCCACCCTGCTCACCAAACTCTCCTCATATGGCATCCATGGAAACCTCCACACACGGCTTGCAGACTTCCGCTCCGGTCGCAGTCAACGTGTGGCCCTGAATGGAATTCTCTCATCTCCCTCCCTGTTCAGGCTGGAGTTCCTCAAGGCAGTGTACTGGGCCCTGTGCTTTTTCTGTTCTTCATAAATGATCTCTCCGACTCTCTGGAAAATCTTCTCTATGTCTTTGCTGATACCTCCACTCTCTGCCGCTCCATATCTCATCCTTCAGATCAGCAGTCTGCAGCCTCTTCACTCTCTGCTGACCTGAACAAAATCACAAAGTGGTCAAACAAGTTGAACATGTCTTTCAATCCTGACAAATCTCACACATTCACTTTGTCTCTCTGAAAAGACCGTCTAGAAAACCCTCCCATCTACATTCTCAACAACCCCTTCGAAGAAGTTCTGTCACTCAAGCTCTTGGGTCTCAATATCAGCCGTGATCTTTCCTGGGAAAACCACATTTGCAAGCTGGCTTCCAAAGCCAGTTGCCAACTGGGCATCCTCCATCATGGGAAGTCCTTCCTTGGCACCTCTGAGCTCCTCACCACATACAAAGCTTTCATCCGCAGCTTGATGGAGTACTGCTCTACCCTCTGGGCTGGTGCTCCTGCCTCACACCTAGCTCGGCTTCATGCCGTTGAATCCAAAGTTTTCAGAATCATTGGTATCTCCGGTGATGAAGCTGATTCCGAGGGCCTTTCTCTCTCTCACCGCAGGCAGGTTGGTGGTCTTTCTGTCTTCTACCGACTACCCCCCGGCCTAGCTCCCTCATCTCTGTCTGTGCTCTGTCCCCCAAATATTCCTTTAGGTCGCACAAAAACTGCTAGCAACTCTCTTCTGTTGAAAATGCCAAAATCAAGACTCCCTCTCCCATCCCAAGAAAAAACCCCCCAGCCCTCTCCCTTCTACAGATCTCCCGATGTCTCTGTTTTCTACTGTTGTGCTTGTGTGCTTCCCTCTCTCTCCCCATATTGTCTCCCACTCCCTTTATTATATTATGTGTCCGTTTATGGTTTTGTGTTTAATGTGCTAGCTCTTACACGAGCCTCGAGCTTGTATACAGAAAAAAATAAATCCTGTGCTCATCTACGTAGAGAGCCCCTTACATCAGAGGTGGTCAGTTTGAGCACCCGGTCGTCCGATGGTAGCGGGTCTTTGATAGCCGGCTCCCTGTTGTCCATGTCAAAGCGAGCATAAAAGTTGTTAAACTCGTCAGGGAGGGAGGCGTCACTGGTCGGGGGACAGGTGTTTTTGCTCTTATAGTCCGTGATGGTTTGAATGCCTTGCCACACGCGCCGAGAGTTTGTATTGTTGTGGAAATGGTGCTCAATCTGTAGTGTGTAGTTCCGTTTGGCGTTCCTGATGCCCTTTTTCAGGTTAGACCTGGCTGCACTGTAAGCGACAACGCGTCGGATTTGAATGCTGCGTCACGTGTTTTCAGCAGCGAGCGGACCTCGTTCTTCCATGGTTTCTGGTTGGGGAATGTCCGTATGTCCTTCTGGGTTGTGAGGTTTTCTACACAAATGTTTATGTAGCATAAAACTGTGGTAGCATATTCCTCCATGTCAGTGTGAGAGTGCTGCGTGGCTACCTGAGCAAACGTGTTCTAGTCAGTGCGTTCAAAACAGTCCTGCAGTTCTGAAACTTCCCCATCTGGCCATACTTGAAATGATCTTACAAATGGTTTGACTCGTTTGATGAGAAGTCTGTATATCGGGGTTAAGAACAAAGAGAGGTGGTCCGACTGCCAGAGGTGGGGGCAGGGTGTGGCCTTGTATGCGGCTGCAATATTGGTGTTAACATGGTCCAGTGTATTCTCACCTCTTATAGGGCAGGAAACATTCTGGTTGAATTTAGGGAGTACGGTTTTGAGGTTTGTTTGGTTAAAGTCCCCCGCAACAATAAATGCTCCATCCGGGTGCGTGGTCCGTTGTTTGCCAATGGCACTGTGGAGGTCGTTCAGTGCTGGCCCAGCATTAGCATGTGGTGGCATATAGATGGCGGTGATGATAACAGCCTTAATTTCCCTAGGCAAGTAAAAAGGCCTACACTTAACCGTAAGGAATTCCAGATCAGCAGAACAGTGTCTATCGATAATGTCCGAGTTTGTGCACCAAGCATTGTTTATATAAATGCACAATCTGCCTCCTTTGCTCTTACCAGAGTCCACTGTTCTATCGGAACGAGGGACCGTGCATCCTGCTATCTGGATGGCAGTATCAGGGATACCGTTGTTTAGCCATGGTTCCGTGAAGATCATAACACAGCCAGCAGTCCTTGTCTTTTCTATGAGGCGAGTCTTAGTCTGATCTTAACTAATTTGTTCGCCAGGGACCGAATGTTGGCCAGGCAAACACTTGGAAGGGAGGCTCGGAGGGGCGCACTCTTTAGCCTAGCATGTACAGTCACGTGAAAAAGTAAGTGTACCCCATTTAAAGTTTTGACTTATTCAACATATTTCAACATCCAGCTATTTGATCTTCATTTCAACAATATTGATAGATAAAGGTGATATAATATAACAAATATCATGAAAGATTTACATTTTGTAGTCTGAGCCTGGTGTTGGCTTAGCAGTTGGGGTGCCGGCTTGGGATTCCAAGGATCCTGGGTTCGAATCCTGGTCGATCGCTGAATTAACGCCAGGGGGGTTGACTCAGCCTGTCATCCTTCCGAGGTCGGCAAATTGAGTACCAGCTTGCTGGGATGAATGATCACGGTGTGTACCCCGGCCTAGAATAGGTACACCGTATCCCTGCACATCGTAAGAGGCGACCAAGGGTTGGTGTCAGGAAGGGCATCCGGCCATAAAAAGCATTGCCTCAAACAGGGAACCATGATTGTCATGGGGCCGCAAGGCTAACCCCCGCTCTAGTGGCGAAAATGGCCTTAAAACGATCATTCATTCATTTCATTTACATTTTGTAGTCCATTGTATAATTTAAATAAACATAAATGCAAATTTCGCATGTGGAAAAAGTAAGTACACCTTTGGCTCTAATAGGTGGTATTTTCCCCTTTGGCAGAAACAACCTCAAGTAGGCGTTTCTTATAACTGTCTACCAGTCTCTGACATCGACTGGGAGAAACTTTTGCCCACTCCTCCATGCAGAATTATTTCAGCTGTACGATGTTTGAAGGGTTTCTTGCATGCACAGCTCGTTTCAAATCCCCCCACAACCTCTCGATGGGATTTAGATCCGGGCTTTGACTTGGCCATTCCAGAACCCTCCATTTCTTTCTTTTCAGCCATTCCTTGGTGGATTTACTGGTAAGTTTAGGGTCATTGTCATGTTGCAAGGTCCACCTTTGGTTGAGCTTCAACTTTCCGACAGATGGCCTCACATTATCCTCAAGCACCCTCTGGTAAACGAAGAATTCATAGTGGATTCTATGATGGTGAGCTGCCCAGGCCCTGATGCAGCAAAGCTGCCCCAAACCATAATATTTCCACCACCATCCTTTTGAGTTGGTATCAGGTTCTTGTGGTCAAATGCTGTCTTTGGTTTTTGCCAAACATGTCTTCTGGTACTGCGGCCAAATAGCTCCACCTTTGACTCATCTGTCCAGAGCACATTGTTCCAGAAGTGCTGGTCTTTGCCTAGGTGTTCATTGGCAAACTTTAGTCTTGCCCTGATGTTCTTTCTGGACAGCAAAGGCTTCCTCTGTCACACCTCCCATGTAGATCAAATTTGTGCAGCCTCTTTCTAATTGTAGACTCTTGCACTTTGACATCAACAGTGGCCACAGCTACCTGTAGGTCCTGTGATGACATTCTGGGGTTGTTAGAGACTTCTTTCAGCATCTTGCGGTCTGCTCTCAGGCTGAACTTGCTGGGGCGGCCTGGCCTGGAACAAGTTGGCAGTTGTTTGGAATCTTCTCCACTTGTAGATGATCTTCCAGACAGTCAAATGATTGATTTCAAATTGTTTGGAGATCTTTTTAAATCCCTTCCCAGACTCGTAGGCATCTATAACCTTCTTTCTGAAGGCCTCAGAGAGCTCTTTTGATCTAGGCATGGTGACGCCGCACACTTCAACAACAAAGAGCAAACCAAACTAAATGTCTGAGGTTTAAATAAGACAGGTTCCTCCAAGATCCTCTCTAACGATGTTCTAATCATTTGCACCTGAGCTGGTGCACCTGATTCTAATTTTAGGTATTTGAAGGAGTGATAAATGTAGGGGTGTACTTACTTTTTCCACATGCGAAATTTGCATTTATGTTTATTTAAATTATACAATGGACTGGTGTTTCCTGCACCATGCAGCTGCACCATGCACCATGCTGCACCATGTTTCCTGCACCATGTTAGGGCAAATGGACTACAAAATGTAAATGTTTCATGATATTTGTAATATTATATCACCTTTATCTATCAATATTGTTGAAATGAAGATCAAATAGCTGTATGTTGAAATATGTTGAAAAAGTCAAAACTTTACATGGGGTGTGCTTACTTTTTCACGTGACTGTATCCTAGCTCGCTTGCCCCGCTTTTGTCTGTGCGCACCACCATCCCATGTGATCTATTCTGTGCTGTAGCTCTTCCATGAGTCTTGACCCTGCAGTCAAAACAACTGTCGTAGGTTGGCAACCATTGTGTATGCTTGATGGGCCGAATTTATTTCTGTGTTGAAGTTCCTTGGACGGGGGGTCATCTATTTTGTATTGCGAACAATGGTGTCTGTCCATGCATATGTTTGTCTCCCATTTACGGCGGCTGCTCCCTGCACTGTGTTTGAAAAGCTCAATATTCATTTTTGAAATGACAGGAGAACATGCATGCATTTTGTTGATGCCAAATTTTATTTTGCAAGCGACATTTGCCCTCTTTTGAGACAAATCCAACCTCCATCGCCCTATGTTGCACCACCATTACGCAATGGACAGTATAGGTAGCTCAGAGCTTTGGCTTTGAGTGAAACAAAGAGTGCAACACAATGAAAAATTTTTTCAACCAAATGAAGTCAACCAAATAATTTAAATTTTAAAGATTAACTTGAACTTTTCCTGTCAATGGGATGGGTACTTCTGCTTGCTTTTCTCGTCACTCGGGACAGGTAATTTTGCTTGCTTTTCCCATCATGGGTATTTTTCCAAGTGTTTATATATTTTGATGACTTTTTTTTTAAACTCGACATCAAGGCAAATTAAAGAGTTGGACAACAGAGGGTACTAAGACGTCATACAACTGGGTAAAGGGGAGTATGCGAACAAGGGAGAAACGTATTGTTGCGGTTTTAGGAAACTGCTCAGAGGCAATGGCAAACACCATACAGGTCCCTTAGAGTATTTATTTCTGTAGTGTAAGGTCAGAGTAGCTCATTCCACTTCTCTAATGGGATAGAATGTCCATAAATGCATTGGTGGAGGGTAGAGAGGTTTTTTTTTCCTTTTTCTCCCCATTTCCTTGGGGTTAATTGTAAATTATATATGAGCTGTGTGGGCGCACTGTACAATGCGTGTTCTAAATTGCATATCATGCACAAAAGCTGGTTTGAATCGCGCGCTATGGGTGTGGGTTGAATGGTTGTCTCAGAACCAACATTCTATTCCTACTGGGGTGATAACGATGACATAATCGGTGAAGTATTCCAGCCATAATTGCTTGAAGCAAAATCCTTATCTGAAAAATCGGAACCTTTATATATCTGATTTATGACCCGATGTGAGTGTCGAATTAAAATTATGGCATCATATGTCACGAGGTCTGGTGGGTATATTAGCTTGAAAATAAAAAATTAAAAAGACTTCTTCTTCAGAAGCACGTATACGATTGATGTGAAACTTCAAACACATAATCGACTTGCCATGGGGAATATAGTTTGAATATATTTTCATATTAACCTTCATTGCTGCGATGAAATGTGACGATGAGTCAACTGTGTTCAACATAATGAATTGACAAAGCAATATTTGAACTTCAGAAATGTTCACAAGTTTATCAACGGATTATGTTCACCTACATACAGGTTATATGTGTTTTACGAAACCCAAAGGATGTGGCTGTTTCCTACTACCACTTCCATACCTTCTCCAATATGCTTCCAAATCCTGGTACCTGGAGTGAATTTTTGCAAAACTTCATGATTGGAAAAGGTTAGACTTCCACATTGCACAATAAGCTCGCTACTCTTTCTCTGTCTGTGTTGTTGCTGGTTTCAGATTCTCCTTTTACAAGTAATTAAGCTATTGAGAAAAACATGTTTGAAAATTAATTTTATCTTACTTGATCAAAAAGAAGAAACAAAGGTTGTTTTGAACAAAATAATGAGCATTTCAAGGGATTTAAGTTTGATGTTTTTCATAATTAAACGTTCTTGGGGCTTCTCTTACTTTCTCTTTATATCTAGGGTCCAGAGCTTGAGATATCTAACTTTGTGCCATGAGTAATAATTACGGGACAATTTTTGATTCCTGTGTGCAGTGACATATGGTTCCTGGTTTGATCACGTAAAGGGATGGTGGTCTCTTCGTAAACAGCCAAATATCTTCTTCCTGTTCTACGAGGCGATGAAGAAGGTTGGAAACTCAAAGGGAAAGGGGATGGTTTATGATAATGGCCATAGGAGGGATCTTTACTAATTGGGAAGTAAATGTATTGCAGACATTAAATTGTAGTTTTATTGAATCTCATGTTTCTCAGGACCTGGGTTATGAAGCCGGCCGTCTGGCCTCCTTTCTGGGACGTGATCTCTCACCAGAGGCAATGAAGAACTTGGTTGAACAGCTTTCCTTCAATTCTATGAAGACAAACATGGATGGAAAGTTTCCCAATATTGGCTCAGTGACAGGTTTTACCTTCAAGCAGTTTATAAGAAAAGGTATTCATCTCTCTTCTCTCACCTGCAGAACCATCTTCCTGAGTCTGTTGTATCACCTTCTTCCCTCCAATATTTCAAGTCTGCTGCCCACCACACCCAATGGTCTTTCTCATTTATACTTCTGAGTTTAACAAAAACACACCTGGACCGTGTTCGCACCCATCACTTGCAATTTCTCCCCTTGTGCTGATTGATCTGTCTATTCATTCTTCCTGCTTTCCCTATGTCTCATTTGGTGTCTGTTGACCCTTTGCTCCTGTTATTGTGCTCTTTCATGAACCAAAATACAAGTAGAAAAACAAGATTATCACAGCAATAATTGTACATACACTGTATAGTTCTTAAGCAGGTAAACCTATAATGCCTTAAGACAATGAATTCCTGAACATGTTAAATTTACTGCTATTTTTCCACATCTTTTATTTCCCACAGGGCAGGTTGGCGATTGGAAGAATCACTTTACAGTCGCACAGAACGAGGTCATGGATCAACTTATCCCTGATCAACTTAAGGGGACATCATTGGACTTCTGCTATGAGTTGTAATGTAACGAAAGGCATATTGCAAGGTTGGTACGTAGGACAAGAAAATATATGACCCAATCAACAGAGGACAGATTTGAGAAATGATGCATAATCGTTGCATTTGTCATTTCTATCACAGCAAACTTCAAATCTTCTGAAGTGGAGTGCCAGAAATTACCCAATCTCGTCATGTGCTTGTTAGGTGTCATCAAAGCTCCGCCCCTTCTGCACCAACAAGAGAAGCACCATTTTGTTTGTTCGGCAAGACCGTCATCCTTGCGGGCTCGTGTCGTGTTTCTAGATTTTGCCTTACTCTCATGTGAGGTTTCCTTGTATAATTACCTTAAACACATAATGTATAACTTGTAGAAACAATCAATGCAATTGTCACGATGGTAATTTGTTGATTTAGCATGATAATCATTTCTGTCCAATGGTGAATGCGGAACACTGTGTCAAATACAAAATAAATATTTTAATTATTCTAGCAGATTATCCTGACATGCGTCATGAGATATTTTCCTTGGTTTCATTGCTGTGTTTGATATGATTGGAATATTGTGTTGTATTAATCCTCACGAATGAACTTAATTACTTTCGTTGATACCGAACTATATTTCTCGACTTCAGGGATGCACTGGATCAACCTGCACTGTAACCCTAACTGGTTGTGTTTCGTTATCTGGCAATGCTAATGGGGGTGAGTTTTACATGAATTGAGTATATGCACACAATGTAGGATTCCTCGTCATGTGTTGTTTAAATGATGATAATTTACCTGAAATCATTCTATTTTTCTGGTTCGAGTTGCTGACATATCAAGCAGAATATGAATTCCTTTAAGCTAATCAATGTATGCAGTGGACCAATGTGACAAGAATGAAATTTGGATAGTTTACTCTTCCTCTGGTGATATATTTAGCTGTGCTTTTATAATTCATAAGGTTGTAATACCGGTGTATTGCGTCATTGTTGTTTCATTGGCTTCACAGGATTTATTTACCTTTGGTTCCTTTCGGTGCCAATAAATCACATATAGAAAACCTTATAAGACTCCTTGTTTTTTCTTACTGGGGGAAAGAGTAGGTTTGCCCTTCACATACATGGTGTCAGAAGTGGGATGTGTGGAGTATTTCGCTCTGTGGTAGGGCCGGGAGGGAGCCAACAAACATGAGGCAGAGGCCGGGAAGGAGCCGAGGAAGATGAGGCAGAGGTCGGAAGGGAGCCGAGGAAGATGAGGCAGAGGCCGGAAGGGAGCCGACGAGAAAGAGGTCAGGAAGGAGCCGACAAACATGAGGCAGAGACTGGGAGGGCCGGACGGACGACGCACCATCGCATAAACTCCCCGGAACTATGTTCCTGGTGAGCTAAAAATTAGGTCAATGTCAAAAAAATAAATATTACGTCAAAAATATTATGGTCAAAATTAACAATTATTATGTCAACAAAAAATATTACATTATTATGTCAAATATTATACTTACTATTCACATTATTGTTGCAAAATTTAATTCCGAAAGTTCATGAACATTGGCAGAAAAAAGCGGAGAAAAATCTAAATGGTGGTTTAATAGGCGAGTGGGAATTTGACTTTTGACCTGGAGGAGTATGATGCAAATGAAGCGTCAAGGCGGCTTGCTCGAGGTATGTATAGAGGGCAATTCCATTCTGACTGGAGAAACTTTAGTCGAGTTCTGGTGAACAATGTTTAAATTAGCAATTAGCATCTAATTAGGTCATGACCATAAAATTTAGGTCAAGGTTAAAAAGATTGTCAACCCCGCATACTTTTATTCCCATTATTGATGCAAAATTTCATTCCAATGAGAGCGCAGGAAGGATTTTTTTACAGCGTAGCCCATTGGGGGAAAGCCATCTCGAACAGTGTTTCTCGTATGTATGTATGTATGTATGTATGTATTGTTATGGATTCGGGGTCGGCGCTCCCCTTACCAAGGGGGGCGGGGGGGGTTAGTCCCCTTGTCCGTGACTGACCGACCCGAGTCCTTTGGAAGTTATAACGCTCTTCCGTGGGCGAGATTGGCCAGGGTGATTGGTCAAGATGAAGTCCCAAATACCTGCATGCCAATCCCTCCGCGAAGCAGGGAAATAACTCCCGCTTAAACCACGGTCAGGTGGAAATTGCCGAGCGGTTTAGCAATCCGCGATTCG
This sequence comes from Myxine glutinosa, assembly GCF_964187855.1. Taxonomy (NCBI): domain Eukaryota; kingdom Metazoa; phylum Chordata; class Myxini; order Myxiniformes; family Myxinidae; genus Myxine; species Myxine glutinosa. The sequence goes on from NC_136267.1 coordinate 46,662,114, forward strand.
AGCCGTTAGCAAAAAGACTAACCCGATTCTGAGTGGTTCTAATCGTGCCACGTATACTCAATTGAGAAATCACGAAAACGATCGGGTGGAGAGGAAACCAAAAGGTAGGAAGAACAGAGATTTATTAATTACGTCCAAAAACCCGAAGAGGAAACGAAAGAAGGGCATGTACAAGGGAAGGAGAAGAAGCAGACACAGGGCAACCTTATACAGTCTTAATTAACATGCCCAGGACAACACAAACAGACTTACACGAAAGGGGAATAGCAGGAAGGTCCAAGGAGATGGGCCAGCGTTGGCTCCGGCCCCGGTCCACGCTCCACTTCAGTCCACGCTCCGGTTCCGTGGCAAAACCCGGCAGGCAGCGTGATGGGTATTGTCGGTGCGAGCGGACCTTACATGCGGGGGGGGGGGGGGGGGGGTCATATATCGGGGAGGAATTTCGCCGTGTGCCTCGTGACTCTCCAATGGTGCCCTGCCCTACTTTGACACAAGGAAGCAACTGTCATTTTTGTCGAAATTGAGTTATCACTTGTTCTAGGGTATTTGAGGTATGCTCTACACGTTCGTACACAAAATAAAGTAACACGACCCTCCATTTCTGAGATATTAACATGTCAAAAGGAAGCAAGTACAGAAATATTGTCATAAAACTTTGACAAAAGGAAGCAACTGAGCAGGTCTTAGTTAGCCAATCATATATTAGCATAGAAATGGCAGATTGAGGGAGTTAACCAATCAGAGAGCTCCTATTATCCAGCTTGGCTTTCTCATGGTTTTTGCTCTGTGTTGTGCTTGTGCAACTGGTTGTGAAACCGCCCGAAAATGCTGAAATTCTCTGATGTTTTCGCCCATTTGAGAGATATGTAAGTACCTGACTGTTCAATATGCTATTAGGCATTCAATTTTTAGACTCTTTTGAGTGAAACTCACGTTAACTAGTGTTTATTGTCTATTTACTAGACGTTTATATGCATTCTTTTCCGTTGACATGCAAAAAGTCATCATGCTACCACGGCTGCCGGGTGTGAAGACTTGTGTATTTATGCGCAGACTTGTGTTATTCCACGAGACATTTGCACCTCTTGGAGGCAAACAAGCGGGCAGAAATAGACAGCCAATCGGAGTAGTGTGGCATGAAGGCATTGCCGGCCGGCAAGCAGAAGCAGAGGATGTCGTCAGTGCTTATGACAAGTTGATTCATGACAGGGCCTACCGCGATTGTGAAAATTTCACATTTTGGGTCGACAATTGCTCAGCCCAGAATAAAAACTAGGGTTCTCTTCACAGGCATGGTGCTTATGGTCAACGAGGATGGGGGACCAAACACTGTGACTCTCAACTACTTTGAGAAAGGACACACCTTCATGTCTGCAGATGCATTCCATGCACAGATTGAGAGGGGCATGCGATCAAAGAAGAACATCTACGACTTTGCAGACTTCGTTGAAGTTGTTGACAAGAGTGGTGCTGCCAGCCAGATGGGACCAGCAGACTTCAGTTGGTGGGAGAATGGAATGAGCAGCGCAGGATTCACCAACAAACCAGTTCTCCGCACGGTCCATGTTGCTCAGTTTCGGCGAGGATCTACTGGAAGACATCCATCGAGGATGATGATTTCTCGTGCGGGGAATTTCTGAAGAAGAAAGTTGCTGAGAAGTTGTTGAAGGGGCAACGTTTTCCCTCCAGTAATAGTGCATGGGGAATCCCAAGCAACAAGAAGGATGACATCCTGAAGAAACTGTGCCCCCTCATGCCTCCAAACGAATGTCAGTTCTGGAGAGACATTGCCGAAAACCAAGCATCTCAAGATCTCATTGACAATGAGTGAAACAAAATGAGGACAAGATATGTGTGACCATGTAAATATCAGGTTTTTGTGATGTACATTTTCATGTAGCATTTGATTTAATATCATTTTATCTTTTTCAGCTTTTTAAATTAAATATTGCCTGTAAAGTAACGCTCTTATTACACGTATTTTGCGGTTTCATGTTTAATGTAATGCATGTATATGTACAGTGGCATGTTAATTCCATGTACCTGGTAACACGTTTGTATTACATGTAATTTGTTCGACCTTTCCGTATTATGTACATACACATGTTTGTACTCTGTCATGATTTAACACTTAATTTGTTTTTCCTTGTCATCTTCCACTAAGAATAAACTGAATGCATGACCAAAGAAATTACATTTCTCCACATATCTGGTTGTTTATTCTTTTTCCAGTTGTGATACACGTTCTTCTGTAGCAGAAGTGTTTGAGTAAGTATTTAAACAAAAACAAAACAAAAAAAAACAAGCCCAAAACAAACCAAAACAAAATAATAACAAAGGGTCTGCTTTAGGATAGTATTGTGCATTGAAAGTACTAGGGCATGCCCGTACTATATATATGCCCGTACTATATATCTATCTAAAATTATATCCCCCCCCCCCTCTATTTACATGAAATGGTTTGGTCCATTCGCAACGCCAAAGCGAACGGCGAACGGCTTGCGAGTACAGTGACAATCCCCCCCCTCTATTTACATGAAATGGTTTCGTCCATTCGCAACGACCACAGAACCCCCCCCTCTATTTACATGGAATGGTTTGGTCCATTCGCAACGCCAAAGCGAACGGCGAACGGCTAAATCGCCATAGCTCGGTAAGTACTTGTCCGATTAATTTCAAACCTTGAAAAGGCACATCCTCGGGTCCCCAGCAATATACCTGGCAAGTTTCAAGTATATCGGACCGGTAGTTGTCGAGAAATCGTTGTCGCATACATACACACACACATACACACAGAGATTAGTGGAATTATAGATAGATTGTTGCGGAAGCGGTTAAAGATGTTATTTACCGAGCGGTTGGTATTACCGCGACCGAACAGTTCCCCCGATTCTTCCCCAACTCACCCGATTCACCCAGACGTTGGCCAAATCGCGCTATGCCAAATCAATGAGAGAAAGGACACGATGACTGGGAAAGAGGAAACGACGCAAGGGGAACAGTTCTCAAGACCTCCGGAGGAGGGTATAATTACAGTGGTGGAGAAAAGGGGTAGATTACAAGGCAGTGAGGTAAAGACACAGAAGAGATGGGCACTTAATTACCGTCTTATCTTATCCCAGACAGACCACAGACAAACGGAACAAGGCAGACTTACACAGGGATTGATGGCAGGAAGGGACAGGTAGGTCGATAGCACAAGGTGCACCTTGGCTCGGGGACAGGATAAAGCACGGTCCAGAAGATGCGGGGAGGCCTCACAGTGCTCGGAGGGGACGTCTTTCTTTCTCCAAGCTCAGCGCGCATCTGACGTCACCTCCCCCTCACTGCGCATGCTCAGCGGGGAGTGACACGCCCTCGGCTGGTTGGTTCCGCCCCACTGGGGCCGGTCCGCCGCTTCCATTGGGTGCGGGGGTTACCGGGCTCCGCCCTTGATGAGGAGCTGACAGTGAGCCCCTATTTGGTAACCCCGTCGAGCACATGTTTGATGGCGGCTCGTTGGGAAGGCCTGGTGCCCTTCCAACACCCCCTACCAACCAAGCCGGAGTGAGGACGCGCACTTCCTGCACTCGTTGTTGTTGTTGTTGTTGTTGTTGTTGTTGTTGTTAGGAAGAGCTGCGGGGAGGTATTGGGAGGTCCTAAACTTCCTAACGGTGCCATACAATCACATTCTGGTGCAACGAAGGGTCAGAATTAATGGAAACGAGTCCTTAACTGACATAGACTAAGAATAACTAGCAAGATGTCCTATAGTTGTCTTACATGAGATGCGGTGAACCTGGGCACGACATTTAATGGGGGAAATAGGGGGAGGTCGGGTCTACAGAGTGTTGTTTACAGAAAATGGGACTAGGGAATGGGGGATTGGGGATAGTTGGGAAGTATTGAGGAAATAGGGGAATATTTACAAGCGGATATGGATGGATGCAAATCCCATATCCGCAACAGTATTCTGCCTTTTTATAGGGTGGCGGGGGGGACGTTGATTACATACATGTGCCTGCACATACCCTTCCTGCCCTGTCACTCCTTGATGTGTAAACAAATTTGGATTATTAATAAATACACACAAAACCAATAAATATATATCAAGCACAGTTTCATACCAGAGTGATCAGAAAATTTGAAAAGTTGCTTCCTTTTGTCAAAGTATTAGGCCTGGAACTATTACCATAATACTTTGACAAAAGGAAGCAAGTGACATAATTCACACAAAAATATGAATTCATATCTCCAACCATGGTTGCCTAAAAAGTCTTCTTTGAGTACAGTTTGAAAAACTTTATACCCAGGAAGTAAGAAACTCTGCTAAAGAGAGCAGAAAGAAAAACACATTTTCCTCATTTACAAGAAAACTCCTTTCAGGCAGTTGCTTCCTTTTGTCAAAGTAGGGCAGTGCCACTCTCCCCGGCAGACTCTCAGACTTGGCGGCTCAGACTCGGCAGACTCCAACTCCAACCAACTCGTGTCTCTGACTCAACTCCCTAAGTAGTCCCACGCGAGTGCTTATATTACGTGCTCGCGTAGCAAGCCGCATGCTTTTCGGACACACCCACCGGTGAGCTCGCCTCGGTCCTGGTTGGTCGCGAGGGCTCACCGACTCCGCCCTTAACAGGGCTATGCCTCGCTCCGATAACTCCTCGCCCTTCTTCTCCAGCTTGACCGCGTGGTTAATGGCGTCTTGAGCCAGGCAGCAAACGCTACTGGCAAGCAAGGGAACACAATTTGGAGGGAGGCAAGCCGCAAAATGAACGGGATTGAAAAGGGGCCTATGTTATTTGATTAATGCAATGCAGAGTCAAACTATTGGAAACAGAGCCTTACCTGAAACACACACTAATGAGATTTTTTTTTTTTTTTTTTTTTTTTGTATACAAGATCGAGGCTCGTGAAAGAGCGAACATTAATCACACAGAAAGACAGACACATAAAACAAATAACATCGGGAGCGGTAGACAAGATGGGGAGAGAGGTGGAAGGACACAAACACAACATTTGAGAGCAGGGACCGAGAGACATGGAGACATCGAGAGATCTGAGGGAGGGAGAGGGCTTTGGGGTGGAGGCATGGGAAGGGGGGTTGGGGGGGGGGTGGGAGAGGTATAAAACATATGGACGCTGCCAGGACTTCCAGGAAAGAAGTTGGAATTTCAAACAAGATGGATCTGGGGTGAATTAGTGGGGATAGAAAAGATCAAGGTTTTGGATGGGGGAAGATAAGAGATGGTGGTGAACAGCTGTTTTAAAGACCTGGAGGGAGGAGTGGGATTGAAGGGAGTGTGGGAGTTTGTTCCAGAGGCGAGAGAAAAGAGGATTGAAAGAGTGAAGGTGAGCAGAGAGCCGAGATTTCGGCAGTTTAACTATTAGAGGGTTGCTGGCAGATCTTGTGCGACCTGTAGGAATATTTGGGGGATAGAGCACAGAGAGAGCTGGGGGAGCAAGGCCGGAGAGGAGTCGGTAAAAGACAGAAAGACCACCTACCTGCCTGCGGTGAGTGAGTGAAAGGCCCTCAGAGATAGCTTCATCGCGGGAGATTCCAATGATTCTGAAAGCTTTGGATTCAACAGCGTGAAGCCGAGCCAGGTGTGAGGCAGGAGCACCAGCCCATAGGGGAGAACAGTATTCCATTGAGCTGCGGATGAAAGCCTTGTATGTGGTGAGGAGCTCAGGTGTGCCTAGGAAGGACTTCGCACGACGGAGGATGCCCAGTCGGCGACTGGCTTTGGAGGCCAGCTTGGAAATGTGGTTTTCCCAAGAAAGATCATGGCAGATAGTGAGACCCAAAAGCTTGAGCGACAGAACTTCTTGGAGAGGATTGTTGAGAAAGTAGATGGGAGGGTTGTCCAGTCGATCTTTTCGGAGAGACATAGTAAGAGTGTGAGATTTGTCAGGATTGAGACATGTTCCACTTCTTTGACCAGTCTGTGATTTTGTCCAGGTCTTCAGAGAGTGAGGAGGCTGCAGACTGCCGATCTGAGGGAAGAGGAATGGAGCGGCAGAGAGTGGAGTCATCAGCAAAGAGATAGAGAGGATTTTCCAGAGAGTCGGAGAGATCATTGATGAAGACCAGAAAAAGCACAGGGCCCAGCACACTGCCTTGGGGAACTCCAGCCTGAACAGGAAGGGGAGATGAGAGAAATCCATTCAGGGCCACACGTTGACTACGACCAGAGAGGAAGTCCGCAAGCCATGCATGGAGATTTCCATGGATACCATAGGAGGAGAGTTTGGTGAGCAGAGCTGGGTGCCAGACCATATCGAAGGCACATGATATGTCAAGGGAGACAGCTCTGATTTCCTGTTTGGCATTGAGGACCTCCATCCATTGTTGAGACAGCAGAAGCAGCATGTCCAGAGTAGAGTGACCTGGTCTGAAACCAAATTGATGATCAGAGATCAAGCCATTGGAGAAGAGGAAAGATTTCATATCCGAAGCAATGATGGATTCCATGACTTTGCTGATAATTGGGAGCAGGCTGATTGGTCTGTAGTTGCAAGGATCTGTTTTTGCACCTTTTTTGTGTAAAGCGGTAATGTTTGCTGATTTCCAGGATGCTGGCAGACGACCTTGAGCAAAAGATAGGGTGAAAAGAACAGAGAGAGGGTGAGATAGAGCGGCAGAGCAGGATTTTAGGACCCGTGGGCTGATGCCGTCTGGTCCAGTTGCAGAATCAGAGTCGAGGATTGACAAAAACTCCTCCACCTTGTCAGGAGAGAAGGACACAGAGTCCAGGAGCAGTTGGGTTCGACTGGGAAAGGTGGGAACAGAGAGAGATGGGTTTGGGACTCAGGATTTTGAGGCAAACACAGAGTTGAGGCATTCGGCTTTGTCACATGCGATGTCAACTGTGTGGCCATTTGAGGTAGGGAGGGGATGGAGGGGGAACAAACACCAGAAACGGATTTGACCAGACGCCACCAGGATTTGGAGGAAGGAGACAGGTTTGAGAGTTCATTCTTGAGTGAGGAGAGATAGTGCTTCCTGGCACTCCTGAGGGTAGACACACACTTGTTCCGAGCTTGGTGGAAGGAACTGAGATTGCCTTCAGTTGGATTAGCCTTCCAAGAGGCAAAGGCAAGTTGTTTCAGGGCAACTGCCTCACCACAAGATTCAGTGTACCATGGACGGGAGGAAGGGTAAGACAACTGAAGACGAGATGGGATAAATCTGTGCATGAGAGAGAGCAGTTTGCTTTGGAAGAATTCCCAGGAAGAATTGAGGTCAGAGGCAGTGGAGATGGGAGACCAATCCAGACGATTGTTGGCTGCTTGAAGACCGTCCCAGTCGGCCTGAGTGAAATGCCAGACTCGTCGACGCTGAGGAGGCTCTCTGAGAATGGCCAGAGAGATGTCCACTTTGACAAGCACATGATCAGAAGAACCGATTGGAGCAGAAGAAGAGCAGCAGACATTAGCAGGGAAGAAGAGATAACTAGAGAAGTTCCTATGGTGCCCTACGTGTTGCAATATGGACTAACTATGGGTGCGACCTTTGACCATTTGAAG